>NC_086327.1:88690474-89022349 GCF_036172605.1 Pelobates fuscus | reverse complement strand
TATTAGTAATTGGCTTAGGGGTTTGAGTGGCTAGTGGGGCATCCTCCCATCATGGGATGTCGTCATTTCTGACAAGGATGAGACATGAGATTCAGTCGCCATTGTTGATTAGCACGAGGCTCACTCGATGGGAGGGGGAATCTGGCAGCCAGCCATTTTGAATACTTGGCACCGTTTAGCTTCAAGGTTAGTTTCTCAGGCTTTTTAGTAAATGAACATTTCATTATTATGGGCTAGCTATGGTATACTTTGTTACATATTACAGGATCTTGATAATTCCGGTGTTAGTCATATCCTTCTAGAAAATACATACAATACATTCTCTTTCTAATATTCTAAATGCTGTTCGGAAAATCTGTCATATAATGAAGTTAAATGGAGTTAGTGCAAAAATGTAATAAAGGTTTAATAAAGGTTTTTTAATAATTCTACATCAGTCCCCCCTATGAAATGTTAGATTCTAAAAAGATAAACTTTATTTGTTAGTTCCAGAAGACATGTTAGCCCAAAGGCACAAAACCCTATGAAGTAACAGTTCTTAAAGTCTTCTTAGTTCTTCAGAGGGACATCATAAAATAGACCAGCTTACATTACCATATGGACCTGTGTTATCTGGAGTATAGGCACAACAAGTCATGGTGACCGGTAGTATTTTACATACACCCCCCTTCTCAGCTAGAATCATGTCTAAGGCCATTCTGTTCTGGAAGGTCATCTGGGATGTGGCCTACAACTGTTCGGCCAAGCCCTGGAGGGCATCTCTGGTGTAGTTGACAAAACGTTGTTGGTTGCAATAGATATAATAAATGCAAATCAAAATATTATTATTAGCAGTGACGGTTGGGAAAATGGACTCAAACTTTCCTTTAACTGCGAAATCATCTGGAACCCCCCCTTGGCACACCTATGGCATCAATATATATGTATATATGTGTCAAACTTCCCTTTAGAGGGGTGCTCCTCTTCGTGTGCTGAAGCATGAATGTGGTGTGTCAAGAGTACCTTGTCATGTATTATGTGTATGGACATAATAACATTGGCTAGGGCACATTTGCTTATTCATCATAGTATTAAAACCTGTCCCACGCTACATCAGTGTAGGTGGACTCGGATCATTTAGTCAATATTAATATCACCACAAACTCAGGATGGGCAGATAATCCTGAAGAAGCTTGGCGTTTGAATTTTTTTAGCTTCACGAGGTCTCCTTTTGGGGTCCTCGGCTTTCCATCGATGGCAGGTGGTCAGGCATTATTATGGCCGTCAAACACCTACTTGGTATCTTTGTTTTCCAACAAGTCATTTTTCCTTTAGAGTCAAAGGTTTGTCAAAATCAACAAATGTTACTTCCCATGTTGCAGAGAGAGTCTTGAATATGGAACAGTGAATCCACTGAGTGATCTCTGCAACTTTCACAATGCACTATTGGGTATATGGTCTTGGTTGTCACATTGATGACCGGCTAGGCTTCTGGCCATCCTGACAAAATGTCTATTATAACTAGTGCATATTTGACCCGGCAGCTCTTTGGCACCTGGATATAGTCACTTGGATTCTTGAAAGGGATAGTAGTGAGAGTTAGCTAGGTGCTTAGGATTCTCCTCCTCTTCTGCCGGAGCTGTCCTTGGCACAAATGACACAGGATCGGCAGTAACTGATGATTAGAGGAGTAATTCTAGGTGCTTCAGAGTATTTAGAGATCAAAGAGTTCATGAGGGTCTTGGATAGGTATAAAGTTCCATGGGTCCACTGTCCAGTACATGTTTTTGGGTAAACAGAGCTTGAGAGTGTTGGAGTACAGCCCGTCTTCAAGGGTTGCCCCTTTCTGTTTTTCCAGCTTTGTATTTCTTCAGGGTCAGCAGCTGCTTGTCATTCTTTCAGAAGCTTGAGATCTGTGGATAGGATCTACATGGTGAGTATAGAAGTTTCTTCAGCGGACACCCTTCTGTCCACTTCCCTTGGTGTACTTGTGGCTTGGTTGGCAGCTTGGTCAGCTGAGTGGTGCTTCTTGTCTTCCAGATTGATCCAAAATCATGTGCCGCACCCAGGGCATATCTTGAGTCAGTGTAGGTATTGGCATGTCTTTCTTCAGGCATTTTGTATGCCACTGAAAAGGCTGTCAATTCAGCGTCTTGAGCAGATGTGGGTGAGGAAAGTGAAGATGCTTGACGCACCTGATCTTCTGTAGCAACAGCAAATCCAGTATGGTACCTTTCCTCTTTATCCGCAAACAGAGTGGAGTCAGGATCTGGTAAAGCTACTGCATGCCCTGTTGAAAGGTGTCTTGTTTCTTCTTTCATCTGTTCAAAGCAACCATGAGGAGCAGTAGAAGAGGTTTCCTCACCTATTTCTGTGTGAGATTGGGGGTATTTGTCTTTCTATTTACAGTTCTCTTGCTGACCCCCTCTCTGTAGAGTGCTGATATTGATTTTTAGTGTTTCATGTTTTTGTTCTAATGAGTCAGGTTCCTTTCATGAGATTTCTGGGGACTTAGTGAAGAAAACATGAGGGACAGCCACCTCCCAGTGATGATACAGGTGTCTTACTTCCATGGGTATCTGGGTCAGGACCGCACTATTTCCTTGAGAGTGCCCAAAACAGGTCTTTCATGATGAAGTGCACCTCCAACAGTCTGAATAATTTTTTGTGAGTGTGGTATTCCCCCCTGGGAAGTGGCGGAAGAGTGGCCAGAGCAACTTTTCTTCAAAATATAATGTTGTCAGGTAGAGGTAGAGTTGTCTATGGGCGGAGGAAATTGGTAAGGAATAAGAAGGGAGGAAGCATATAAAGGATATAGATATGGTGGTGGGGAGATGGAGGAATGAGTAGTGGATGGAGCGAGAGGGGGAGAAGGTGGAGTAGGAAGGACAGGAGAAGTAGGAAGAGGAGAAGGTGGAGTAGGAGGAGGAGAAGGTGGAGTAGAGGGAGGAGTAGAAGGAGGAGGAGAGAGGAGAAGGTGGAGTAGAAGGAGGAGGAGAGAGGAGAAGGTGGAGTAGAAGGAGGAGGAGAGAGGAGTAGGAGGAGGAGAGAGGAGTAGGAGGAGGATAAGGTGGAGTAGAGGGAGGAGAAGAAGGTGGAGTAGGAGGAGGAGAAGGTGGAGTAGAGGGAGGAGGAGGAGGAGGAGGGAGGAGTAGGAGGAGGAGAGAGGAGTAGGAGGAGAAGGTGGAGTAGAGGGAGGAGTAGGAGGAGAAAGTGGAGTAGAGGGGACTGTAGATGAAGGGGAGGGATCGGTGGAAGGAGTAACCGGGGGTGGGCAGGTAAGGGAGCAGACAGGTGATGTAGCAGTGGAGGATACATCAGAAATCAAGACTAGGTAGAAATTAGGAGGCAGGTAGGATTCTCTTCCGCTATGGAGGCTGCAAATAGCCCATGTACAACAACTATTAACTGACCCTATGCTTTCCCTAGAGAAAAATAATAAAAGGCTAACATGCTCATCTTGTCTGCACAGACCTCGAACGCTTCACTCCGTGGGTGTCCCGCAGTGGCTAACCCACTACATCTCCCACACCAGACTTGTGCCCGTGGAGACAGACGCTATCCCTGACTCTCCATTCTTTATTTTATTTATTTATTTCTAATATCTCAAAATGTAATTCTTACTTATATCACAAATATACATTATCACAATTTTATGTCTCGCAAATGGGATAAAACTTATTCTACTCTTCACTGATAATGTATTTTCAAAACATACAAAATAGACAAATAACATTGTCTTCTGCGAAATAAATGAAAAAGATAATGGAGATTTTGTTAAGCTTTATAAATAGCTATACATTAATTCACCTTTCTTGTTTTCCAGTTTCTGGCTGTTAATGACAATGTACAATGTAATAGGGCAGCTGGAAATGCTAGCAGAATGCTTGGTTGCATAGGGAGAGGTATTAGCAGTAGAAAGATGGAAGTGCTCATGCCATTGTACAGAACACTGGTGAGACCCCACTTGGAGCACTGTATACAGTACTGGAGACCATATCCTCAGAAGGATATGGATACCTTAGAGAGAGTTCAAAGAAGGGCTACTAAACTGGTTCATGGATAGCAGGGTAAAATTCACCAGGAAAGGTTAAAGGATCTTGACAGGTATAGCTTGGTGAAAAGACGAGACAGGGGAAATATGATAAAAGCATTTTAAATACATAAAGGGAAACAACACAGTAAAAGCGGAGACTATATTTAAAAGAAGGAAAACTACCACAACAAGAGGACATAGTCTTAAAATAGAGGGACAAGGGTTTAAAAATAATATCAGGAAGCATTACTTTACTGAGAGGGTAGTGGATGCATGGAATAGCCTTCCAACTGAAGTGGTAGAGGTTAACACAGTAAAAGAGTTTAAGCATGCGTGGGATAGGCATAAGGCTATCCTAACTATAAGATAATGCCAGGGACTAATGAAAGTATTTATAATACGGGGCAGACTATATAGGCCGAATGGTTCTTATCTGCCGTCACATTCCATGTAATGTACTTGCTGCTAGTAACAGATCTAGAATCAATACACTATAATGCCCAAAGTCTCAACTTCTATGCATATGCAATAATAAAATATCTGGGCTTACATCAACAATTATGTTAGTCAGTCTTTAATCTTGGAGGCAAACATTATCCAATAAAGACAGATTTGGAGCACACTCCCCCCTTATCCATTTGTTAATAGTTATGCTTATAATGTTTACTGGTTCCTTTTCAATTAGATTTAAAACATTTTGAAACCAATCCTTAAAGCGGCACTGTCATGCCGAACTTACCTTTCCTCAATCTCTTCCTCTTCTCCGCCTCTCTCAGGATCTGTTATTCTTTTCTTCCATTCTTCTTTAGTTTTCTTTAAAATTATAAGACAAAGTAGGGACTCTTTGCCTTATGGAGGATTCCTCCGCTTGACCAGCTCTGACCAGCGGAGGAGCAAAGTGTGCTTCATTTCCGCTGGTCAGAGCAATTTTCCCATGATCCCTAGCTTTCCTCCCAGTTCCCACAATACTTCCTGTCAGTATTGCCGAAAGTCCTGTCACTTAGACAGAACGCCGGCAAAACTGCCGAATTGCATCCTAACAGAATGAGAAGAGTTTCTCCATTGGTGTTAGGATGCAATTCGGTACTTTGTTCGTATCGGAATTTCATTCTAATGAATGAAACTCCGATCCTATTCATTGCTGTGGCTGCATCTTGCAGCCGCTTAGTAGATAACTCCCTAATTCGCTATCTACTAAAAGGCTGAAAGACCTGAATTGGTCTTGAAGCCAAATGTACTAATACTAAGTAAAGATGACTTAGTATTAGTAAATAATATGCCCCTACTCGCTATACCGCGAGTAGGGGCATGTCTAGTAAGCAGCCTGTGGCTGCTCACTGTAAAAAAAAAAAAAAAAACACCTAATAACCCCCCCCCCCTGCGCGGGGGTTAAAGATGGGGGGACCTACTGTCCTCCCCCCTGGCCCCCACCCCTGCACGGTGGGTGGGGGCCCTAATAAAATAATAAGGGGGGGGACCTACTGTCCTCCCCCCTGGCCCCCACCCCTGCGCTGTGGGTGGGGGCCCTAATAAAATAATAGGGGGGGGGACCTACTGTCCTGGCCCCCACCCCTGCGCTGTGGGTGGGGGCCCTAATAAAATAATAAGGGGGGGTACCTACTGTCCTCCCCCCCTGGCCCCCACCCCTGCGCGGTGGGTGGGGGCCCTAATAAAATAATAAGGGGGGGGACCTACTGTCCTCCCCCCCTGGCCCCCACCCCTGTGCGGTGGGTGGGGGCCCTAATAAAATAATAAGGGGGGACCTACTGTCCTCCCCCCCTGGCCCCCACCCCTGCGCGGTGGGTGGGGGCCCTAATAAAATAATAAGGGGGGGGACCTACTGTCCTCCCCCCTGGCCCCCACCCCTGCGCGGTGGGTGGGGGCCCTAATAAAATAATAAGGGGGGGGACCTACTGTCCTCCCCCCCTGGCCCCCACCCCTGCGCTGTGGGTGGGGGCCCTAATAAAATAATAAGGGGGGGGACCTACTGTCCTCCCCCCCCTGGCCCCCACCCCTGAGCGGTGGGTGGGGGCCCTAAATGAACCCCCCCCCATCAAGGTGACTAGGGGTCCCAAGCCCCTAGTCACCCCCCCCCCACCCAAAACATTCTATCCCCTACCTACCCCCCTCACCCTAAAAATAGTGAGGGGGGAATAAAATAACTAACCTGTAAAAAAAAAAAAAATTAAACTTACCATTTGACGTCTTCTTTTTTCTAAATTCTTCTTTCTTCAGCCCCCAAAAAAGCCAAATAAAAATCCATCATACCCGTCGCACTTTAAAAAAAAACAAAAAAAAACCGAGCGCAAAAAAAAAATTAATCCATGTTCACCCATGGAGGGCACGCCGCGTACTGAGCTCCGCAGGGCGGGTCAAGGCTTATATAGCCTTGCCCCGCCCTGCAATTAGGCTTAGAATTGCCTGATTGGTTGGTTTAAGCCAATCAGAGTGCTCTGTGTCATTTTACACAGCGTGGGAAAATTCAAAAGAACTTTCCCACGCTGTGTAAAATGACAGATCACTGTGATTGGATGGTTTTCAAGCCATCCAATCACAGTGCTCTGTGTCATTTTACAAGCGTGGGAAAATTCCAAAGAACTTTCCCACGCTTGTAAAATGACACAGAGCACTGTGATAGGATGGATTTCAAGCCATCCAATCACAGTGCTCTGTGTCATTTTACAAGCGTGGGAAAATTCCAAAGAACTTTCCCAAGCTTGTAAAATTACACAGAGCACTGTGATTGGATGGCTTGAAAACCATCCTATCACAGTGCTCTGTGTCATTTTACAAGCGTGGGAAAGTTCTTTGGAATTTTCCCACGCTTGTAAAATGACACAGAGCACTCTGATTGGCTTAAACCAACCAATCAGTGTGTTCTAAGCCTAATTGCAGGGCGGGGCAAGGCTATATAAGCCTTGACCCGCCCTGCGGAGCTCAGTACGCGGCGTGCCCTCCATGGGTGAACATGGATTAATTTTTTTTTTGCGCTTGTTTTTTTTTTTTTTTTTTTTTTTAAAGTGCGACGGGTATGATGGATTTTTATTTGGCCTTTTTGGGGGCTGAAGAAAGAAGAATTTAGAAAAAAGAAGACGTCAAATGGTAAGTTTAATTATTTTTTTTACAGGTTAGTTATTTTATTCCCCCTCACTATTTTTAGGGTGAGAGGGGTAGGTAGGGGTTAGAATGTTTTGGGGTGGGGGGGGGTGACTAGGGGCTTGGGACCCCTAGTCACCTTGATGGGGGGGGGTTCATTTAGGGCCCCCACCCACCGCTCAGGGGTGGGGGCCAGGGGGGAGGACAGTAGGTCCCCCCCCTTATTGTTTTATTAGGGCCCCCACCCACCGCGCAGGGGTGGGGGCCAGGGGGGAGGACAGTAGGTCCCCCCTATCTTTATTTAGGGCCCCCACCCACCGCTCAGGGGTGGGGGCCAGGGGGGAGGACAGTAGGTTCCCCCCCCTTATTATTTTATTAGGGCCCCCACCCACCGCGCAGGGGTGGGGGCCAGGGGGGAGGACAGTAGGTCCCCCTCTATCTTTATTTAGGGCCCCCACCCACCGCGCAGGGGTGGGGGCCAGGGCGGAGGACAGTAGGTCCCCCCCCCCTATCTTTATTTAGGGCACCCACCCAGCGCTCAGGGGTGGGGGCCAGGGGGGAGGACAGTAGGTCCCCCCCCCTTATTATTTTATTAGGGCCCCCACCCACCGCGCAGGGGTGGGGGCCAGGGGGGGGAGGACAGTAGGTCCCCCCCCTTATTATTTTATTAGGGCCCCCACCCACCGTGCAGGGGTGGGGGCCGGGGGGGAGGACAGTAGGTCCCCCCCTTATTATTTTATTAGGGCCCCCACCCACCGCGCAGGGGTGGGGGCCAGGGGGGAGGACAGTAGGTCCCCCCCCTTATTGTTTTATTAGGGCCCCCACCCACCGCGCAGGGGTGGGGCCGGGGCGGGGGACAGTAGGTCCCCCCCCTTATTGTTTTATTAGGGCCCCCACCCACCGCGCAGGGGTGGGGGCCAGGGGGGAGGACAGTAGGTCCCCCCTATCTTTATTTAGGGCCCCCACCCACCGCTCAGGGGTGGGGGCCAGGGGGGAGGACAGTAGGTCCCCCCCTTATTATTTTATTAGGGCCCCCACCCACCGCGCAGGGGTGGGGGCCAGGGGGGAGGACAGTAGGTCCCCCTCTATCTTTATTTAGGGCCCCCACCCACCGCGCAGGGGTGGGGGCCAGGGGGGAGGACAGTAGGTCCCCCCCCCTATCTTTATTTAGGACACCCACCCAGCGCTCAGGGGTGGGGGCCAGGGGGGAGGACAGTAGGTCCCCCCCCCTTATTATTTTATTAGGGCCCCCACCCACCGCGCAGGGGTGGGGGCCAGGGGGGGGAGGACAGTAGGTCCCCCCCCCTTATTTTATTAGGGCCCCCACCCACCGCGCAGGGGTGGGGGCCGGGGGGGAGGACAGTAGGTCCCCCCCCTTATTATTTTATTAGGGCCCCCACCCACCGCGCAGGGGTGGGGGCCAGGGGGGAGGACAGTAGGTCCCCCCCCTTATTGTTTTATTAGGGCCCCCACCCACCGCGCAGGGGTGGGGCCGGGGCGGGGGACAGTAGGTCCCCCCCCTTATTGTTTTATTAGGGCCCCCACCCACCAAGCAGGAGTGGGGGCCGGGGGGAGGACAGTAGGTCCCCCCCCCTTATTGTTTTATTAGGGCCCCCACCCACCGCGCAGGGGTGGGGGCCGGGGGGGAGGACAGTAGGTCCCCCCCCTTATTATTTTATTAGTGCCCCCACCCACCGCGCAGGGGTGGGGGCCAGGGGGGAGGACAGTAGGTCCCCCCCCCCTTATTACCATTTATGTTTTTACAGTGAGCAGCCACAGGCTGCTCACTGTTTAGTGGACATGCCCCTACTCGCGGTATAGCGAGTAGGGGCATTGGGGAGATTTTAATCTCCCTTGTACTATTATGGGGGTCATATTGACCCCCATAGAGTGAGGGGGGACCTAAGGGGCTTATGAAGTGGTGGGGAGCACAGCTCCCCACCGCTTCTGTCTTTACATATTACAAGGAGGGAGCTGCACGTCGGTAGCTCCCTCCTTGTAATAAACTGATCGAACAAACGAACACTGATACTCAGTGTTAGTTTGTTCATCTGATTTTTTCTATTCATTCATTCGTCTGTCTGATGAATGAATGAATAAGTGAAATTCCCGTTCACATGTCCAGGTGTTTCACTGGGCATGTGCGGGAATCTCACAGTCTGTGTAGTGTGGGTAGATGACGTGTCCCACAGGGACTTCACCTACCCACACAAAGATGGCGGCGCCCTGAATAAAGATCGGGGCAGAAGATACAGATTTAAAAATAGGTAATCTGGGGGGCTTAGGGGCATTTGGGGGTGACTAGGGGGTCAATTGGATGTAGTGGAGGCGGGAGGGGGGTTAAAAAAAAAACGGGATTCGGCATGACAGTGCCGCTTTAATTGTATTACCATTTGTTCAAGAAATGTTTGTTTATTAGAAATTTCTTTTAGTAAATATTCTTTAAGATAACCCTTCTTCCAGCATGTTATCAATTTTTGTACACAAAGTTAAAACACATTTGTTACTTACACGTGAATCGATATATATATATATTCTATCTACATATTAACCATCAGTTATCACAGACACTTTTCTGATATAGGGAAACTAATAGTAGGATTATTTTAGTAATTGTAACTTTCTTGTTTATAATATGTGGGATTTAAGGAAAACAGCATGTCTTAAGATAGGATGAGCATGATAGGAGTAGGTCTCGTCAGCCATGACAGCCATGAAGTGGATATATGGGCGGAAATGACCTCACTGATATGGTAAGGGCAGAAGTAAGGGCAGGAGCCAGGACTGATGTCACTTAAGGACAACCTTCTTGGGGCGGAGCCTAACCACCGAGCCGACCAGACGTGCTGTAAATCAGCTCCCACAAAAAAACGACGAAAACGGACACGTTCTGGAGCCTGAGTGCACCCATCGAATCAGGGTTACCATGGGGCGTCGAATGAAGCCACAAACGAGTCGTAAATCGCCCGGAAACCTGAAATCCGTGTATGGGGCCTATCTGTGCCGGAGCCAGGGAGAGACGGCCGCTCTCCTGGACGGTAATGCCAGATATCGACCCTTTCAAGCACCCATCTCTATTCCGCCCCCCCCCCGAACCGGTGGGGGTTATCCCGGTCCGCAATCTGCTCCACGGACACGCTGCCGAGCAGACCACACAAGCATGGCACGGGCGCACTAAGCAGCAGGCCCTCAACGAGACCAACTAAAATGGCGGACGGCACACTATCCCGCATGGTGAAGATGTCGCAGCCACCGACCGCACTCCTGAGGCGCCCAGAGGCAATCCGGTCCCACCCCTGGGACTCACCTAGGGGGAGACAACAGGCAACCCGACCCAAAACGCCTCCACCACAGATGAACGGCAAACGGAACCGTGAATGCCGGGGAAGGAGGGGACTAACCCCAGGTATAAACCCATCTCACCTACCCATCCATGCGCAACCTTACCCACCCGGGCAGCAGGCCGTAGGGCATAGAGCCCGTAAGCATCATCCACATCGGCGGAGGAAACAGAGACTCAAGCGACAGACAACGACCCGCTCTTCCGTCTCTCCCACAAGTGGAGTAAACCCGGACCCCAGGGGCAACCGAGTTTGTGGAACGAAGATGCAGGCCTGCACTCCAGCCTGGGGCCGGAGGGACACCCTCTCTGACACAGGTATTGCAGCGAACCACAACTACCTAGAGTCGGACAATCATCGCCTATACAGAGCCGGCATCGGGTGATAGAGAACCGGATGGAGGCTGCATGTAAGCGCTGGTACGGGACACTGTCGCACTGCTAGCCCTGCATACTTTGGGCGCTAACATGCTCTAACAGCGGATTTGTAAAAACGGTTGGACATGCTTTTGGACTATATGATTTCCAACAATCTTGTCTTATACCTTGCTATGTAGGTGAACAGTAGCAGGTTTAGATACACTTTATATGCTGCCAGCAAAAGCATCTTAGAGCTTAGACAGTTAAGCAACACCGACACATACCTGCCATTTGACCTTACCCCTACTAGAGGGCACACGCTCACATGCAATTGATTTATAACCAGGATGCATATATGTACATTGGAGACCATGTAACTTGTTCCACATATGAGCATTACACTGTACAGACAGGGACCGGTGCATAGGGGTACACTAATATTGTTTACATGTCCAAAACCAAACCGTTTAAGCGTTAGTCTACCTGGGTGATACTAAGGGACAGGAGGCGCTAGACACCAATGGAAGCTGTGTTACAGTTCACTTAGTCCATACGCAGGCCCTACCCGCTTACTTTATGTGATTATCTGCTACGCTACAGTGGTTATATTCTGTTGTGATCTGTTCGGTAGTTTTTGGAGCAAATCCAGCCTGAACCGTGCTATAATTACTAACTGCATGTCTTAGAAATAATATTGTATTTTGCTAATCCTTTGACATTCTAACACGTCATGCAGTGCTCATGAATATATTATGTTGTTCCTGAACGACGAGATAAAAATTTAAAAAACGAAGCATCGCTATCCCAGAAATGTAATAGTTTAAAGCTGACAATGTTTAAACCCTCTACTGTAATCAAACTATACGTTTCCCTCCTTCTCTTCTGTACCCCATCAAAACTGCTTCAATAAAATAAAGATTGACAAAAAAAAAAAAAAAGGACAACCTTCTTTTGTTCTAGGGGCCATTTTCTTTTAGGGAATTTCAGCTTTACACTAAATTATAGCCTAATAAAATAAATCAGAGAAGCAACATTCTGTTCAGCAAAATGAAATACCAAACTATGGACAGACTTGACGGATTAAATAAGACAAATTCCATTGCTAACACTGAAGAAACCAAAAACTCCCCCCCCCCCCCCCCCGCACACGGAGAACAGAAGCAGGCGAGGGAGGGAGGAAGGGGGGGAAGCAAGAGAGGAGAGAAACTACAGGCACAAGATTTAACCATGTCAGCACTGGAAGGACAGTTACGTTACAGTTATTGCAAGCAAAGGGACACAAAAACACAACATTTACTGAGAAACACAGCAAATCTCTCCTGATCCAGCCAGGTCAATCCTAATATAGTAATATTCTCAGTGAAACTCAATACAAAACCCCCACCCTCTACCAGGGTGGTCCTCTGCCATCTAATGGCTAACACAAAATACAAGAACAATTATTATGATATACATACATTCTTAACCCTTTGTGATCTAGTTCTTCCTCAACCCAACCTTCCTGCTGAATAGCTTTTGCTACTTTGTACCAGGCTTCTGCAGTACGTAGTAAATCATTATCTGCAAGCTTGCCTTTCTTCTCTGTCAGTAATCTACGCCAACTTTCTGGCTGCAATCTACCACATGAAGGCACAGCAATCTTACACACCTTAGCAATCTTTTCACCCTCTCTGTCTTCAACTAGATCACACGCTAACCAGCCCTTACCGGGCTTTTCTAATCCCTGACCCATTCCCCCTATAAAAGGCGTCCCAGATATAGAGGAAAGAAGGTTTTAAACAGAGTGTCTACAATGCTCGACTGCCACTTGAAAGGGTGGGTCCCCCTAAGTGCGTCTTCCCAAAACGTAGACTAGTCACTAATTCCGCCTACCCGAGGTAGCCACGGATTGGAGCGAGGTGAGAAGTGTGTGACCAATCACTTCTCTCACAAGAGAAATAGGAGTGGAAAGTGTAAATAACACAAAAAGTAGAGTAAAAAGTAAAAGTAAAGTGAAAGTAGAGACAGACACAGGAGTTTGAATGACTCCCAATTAAGACAACATTTCAATAAAAATACAGTGCATGCATCACAGTTCAAATAAATTCAACAATAATCCCTTTCCTTTACTCATGTGGCCAAAGCCACCTCCCTCAACCTCGTAGTGTCCCCGCTCGGAGAATGACTTCCTCAAGTCTCACTACCAGCGGCCACAGAAAACAGCTAACACCGGCCCGAGATCTGTATGCCTCCCCCGTTACAGCAGTCCAATAAGTGTGGCCACCACTATCCTCACCCTCGTAGCGCCCCTACGGACCCACCCGTAAGTCTCACTACCCCGTGGTGATGGAGAGAGCAATGCCTGCCCGAATCCACGCACCACAAATAAAATTGGAATGCCACCAGCCTCAGCGCTCGAAGCTGGAGGGTACCACCTCTCTGCAAGCAGAGCTATGTGCACAATGAGGCTAGCTAGGCTATCAAAGTGACACCATGGGGAATCCCCAGGAAGCAGTGAGTCTACACCCTTCCACAGACTCCCCCCACCTCTTTTTCCTTACTGCTGCAGCTACCCAGCACCTAAAAGAGGTAAACAGGCAAAGAAGACCCCCAGGAAAACTTCCACAGGTCCACCCCCCTTTTTCCCTACAGCCACAGCCACGTGGCTCCTAAAAGGAGTAAACAGGCAACAGAGGACCCCCAGGCAAACACCCACAGGTCCACCCCCCTTTATCCCAAAAGGGGTAAACAGACAAACAGAGGACCCCCAGGCAAACTACCACAGGTCCACCCCCCCTTTATCCCAAAAGGGGTACACAGATAAACACTCTACCCGGGCACTTAAGCTAAAGACAGACCAATACAAACACACCCAGGCAACAGATAGTCAAAAATGCAGGTAAAAAGTATTAACAAATAAGGTATAGGTTCTCTGGGCAAGATATTACCTGTCTTTGATGTCCTCTTGGCAGCAGTCACAGACACTTGAACAGATAATTCAAAGGGGAAAGAAACGTACCGGGGCTGCTGCAGTCTCCACCGTGTATTCAGAGGTGATCAATCTCCTTCCTTCCCCTAGGATTCATCTACCCAGGTCTTCTTGGACGGCTGCCAGATAGGTCATAACACAAAGCCCCACGTTGGGCGCCAAATTTATATAGATTATCTTTCTCATTTATCGTTTTTATTTATGCATAACTGCATCACATATCAGAGCATGTAAGGTACGATACATAGATAAGAACATTGCGCGTACATATCCTTTACAGTCTTCAACATACAAAACTTAATGTGATGCATATAACGGTTTTAGTGTAGTTTTGTAAGGAATTTCGTACTAACTGGGGAGGGGGATGGGGTACAGAAGAAAAGAGGGGAGAGGGGTGGGGGGGGGCCCTGGACTCTTACACAATAATACATAATAGTACAAGTGTAGTAGCATAGCAGGTTGTTATGCAGAACATATTAGTGTGAACACACACTATACTACTCTTTTGTCCACCTGGACTTCGTGTCTTATCTCGCCAAATGTTTTTTAAGAGGTCAGCCAGCTTGCCCACTCTTGTTCATATTTTTCCAAACGCCCTGACAGTTTATATGCCATCTTCTCATAAGCACTTATTGTATCCAATTTGGTTGTTACCACTTCCATTTGAGGGGCCTGCTTGCATTTCCAGTTACCGGCTATTGCTATTTTCGCTACCGTAAGTATATTTAAAACCACCTTTTTGTGGGGGTGTGTGCTAAGGTCAGGTATAGTATGGAGCAGATAGTTTTCTGGGCGTAGGGGTACGTTGAAACCCGTCTTATGAAAGATTAAGGTTTGGATTTGTTTCCAAAAATCTTGCAAAGAGGGGCATGACCAGAAGGTGTGGAGCATGTTACCAGTGCTTGCCTCACATCTCCAGCACTTGTCCGTAACACCTGTATACATTCCCGCTAACCTCTGTGGGACTAAGTACCACCTCATGTTCACTTTACAGTAGGCTTCCCACAATGAGAGGCCACTCGAAGCTTTTTTTGTGTTTTTCATTGCCACCTGCCAGTCCTCCCGGGGAACTTGATATCCTAGTTCCCTCTCCCATTTCATCATGTATTGCAGTTTGTCAGGGATATTGTTGGTGGTGATCGCGTTGTAACATAAGGAAAGGGGTTTAGCAAATTTGGACAGCGATATTTGGCTAGGAGTGAATGCAGGGTCTATCTGTCCGCATAGTGTCTGTTTGCTGCGGGTTTGCAATATGTTTTTAATTCTTAAGTACAAATACAGGTCTCTCGAGTCTAGTCCTAATTTGACTTGTAGTTCTGGAAAAGGTTTTATCTCACCCCCTGTCATAAGGTCACCCACCGCCCTGGCTCCTTTAGCCATCCATTTTCCTACCTGTATGTCTGGGGAGTAGGCTGCCAGTGTTAATAGCGGAGCCTTTTTGAAAAGTTGTGTTGGGTCCAACACCAGAGGGCACCAGATCCTCCACGCCCTGAGCAAGATGCTCGAGCAGTGAAGGTTCGGGCCCGCTGATGTCTTAGGCATTGCACATGTCCACAAATAGTGAACAATGTCTTTTGTGTCCAGGCATGCATTTTCTAAAGACATCCATAATGGGGCGTGGGGTGAATTATATTCTCTAATGAGCCTTATCCCCTGTGCCAGAAAGGACGCTTTGTAGTAGGCTGTAATGTCGGGTACGCCTAACCCTCCCCTGTTGTATGGGAGACCCATACTTCCTTTGGCTACTCTTGGGGGTTTTCTCTTCCATACGTGTGCATTGATGGTGCTTTGGAACTGTTTGAGCAATGAACTTGGCAGGGAAATAGGCAGGGTTCGGAAGAGATACAGGATATGTGGCAAGATCATCATTTTAACCAAGTTGATACGACCTAGCCATGAAACCTCCATTCCCACCCATTTGGCGAGGGTAGTTGTGATGCGTTTAAGCATAGGGTAATGATTTTCTTTGGTTAATTTATGAGGGGATTTGGTGAGTTTAACTCCCAGGTATTGTATAGAGTTTGTGCGCCAGTCAAAAGAGTGGTGCGACGTCAGCCTGTCCGTTACATCTTTTGGTAAATTAATCGGTAGAGCTTGCGTTTTGGATATATTGTTTTTGTAGTACGACACCAAACCATAGTCTTTCAACAGGTTTAAGAGAGAGGGCAGGGAAGACTCTGGTTTGGTAGTGAATAGCAAGATGTCGTCAGCAAACAGAGCAAGTTTTTTGGTACCCCCTGGGGTGTGCAACCCATGAATAGACGAGTCCTGTTTAATGATTCTGACCAAAGGTTCCAAGCACAAGATGAAAATTAAAGGGGAAAGTGGGCAGCCCTGGCGGGTCCCGTTACGAATGTCAAATGTTTTGGATACAAAGCCAGTGCTAAACACCTTGGCTGAGGGGTTTTGATACAGGGCCATTATGCTAGATTGAAAGGTCGGTGGGAACCCCATTTTAGCAAGTGTGAGTAGCATATATCTCCAATGTAGACGGTCAAATGCCTTCTCTGCATCGAGCGCGAGTAGAAGTCCCGCTTGCTTCGAGGCATTTGCCCAGTCTACCAGGTTTAAAAAGTGTCTGGTGTTGTCACCTACTTGTCGGCCTTGTACGAAGCCGGCCTGTTCTTCCGAGACCAGGTCCGGAAGTATCTGTTTTAGCCTGGAGGCAAGTAGCTTGGCGTACAGTTTGGTATCCGCATTTAAAAGGGAGATCGGGCGTAAGTTTGCGCATTGTGTGGGGGGTTTGTTGGGTTTGGGGAGAGTTACAATGTGTGCTTCCAACATTTCTTTGGGCATAATCCCTACATCTTTGATATGGTTAAACAGCGATGTGAGGGGACCGGTTAGCTGTTTGACTAGTGTTATGTAATAATAGTTGGATAGTCCATCAGGGCCGGGGGCCTTGTGTTTGGGCAAGGAGAGGATCGCGGTCTCTACTTCGTCTTGCGTGAAGGGGCTCTCTAATTGAGTGCATTGCGCCTGAGTTAGTCTAGGTAGAGGTGCTTTATCTAGAAAACTGGAAATTTCGTCATCTGTAGGTTGATGTGTAGTGGTGTTGGTCTCTAGTTGGTATAAAGAGGCATAATATTTTGCTAGCTCGTCTACTATATCTTGGGGGTTATACAGTTTATCCCCTGTATCTGAGGTGATGTAAGGAATTTTAGATTGTAACTTTATTTGTTTCGCTTTCCTTGCCAACAGTCTACCCGCCTTGTTACCTAATATGTAGTGTGATTGTTTCAAAAAACGTAAGTGGCGCTCGGTTGTGGCTAGGTGGAGGTTGTGTAGTTGCCTGCGGAGTATCATCAGTTTCTTGTGTGTGGATTTGTTTGGGTTTGTTTTGTGGATGGTCTCTATTTTAGCCAGGTCCTGCTCTGTACTTTCTAGCAGCGTTTTTTGACTTCGCTTGGCCCTAGCTCCCATTTGAATCAGTTCGCCCCTCACGACCGCCTTATGGGCCAGCCATTGCATGGTAGTGGACGACGGGCAGTTTGCATGGGTCATAAAATACTCCCCTACTCTGGTTTGAAGCCTCTGGAGGTGGACCGGCACGTCCAGTAGCCCCTCATTCAGTCGCCATGTACCTCTACCTCTAGCTGGGTACGGTATGCGCATAGTCACTATATGTGGGGCGTGATCGGACCAAGTAATCGGACCTATCGACGCCTTGGTGGCAAAGGGTAGTGTTTTAGTGTCTAGTAGGCAGAGGTCAATCCTCGTGTATGTCCTGTGGACTGCAGAGTAGTATGTGTAGTCTCTGCCACTCGGGTTAAGGCCTCTCCAAGTGTCGTAGTAGTCATGGTCATTCAATAATTTCCTAAGGTGTTGACCCAGGGAGACTGAGTGGAGTTGGGGTGATTTATTGTCTTCCCTTTGGATATCGACCTCAGGGTCTGGGGCGCAGTTGAAATCCCCACATATAATTGTGTGACCCATTTTCATGCTGTCAATCTTGCGGAAAACCTTAGTGAGGAAGGATTGTTGTTTAACGTTAGGCGCATATATAGATGCTATCGTCATCAGCAGGCCATTTAGAGAGCCTACTAATATCAATATTCTCCCATCGCGACTTGCGAATTGTTGGGAAGGAGTGAATACCCAATCTTTGTGAAAATATATAGAGACACCTTTGGCCTTAGTGGGGGACATTGCATCGTAGCTCTGGGGGTAGTGTTTAGTATAAAATTTGGGTGGGTTTTTAACACAAAAATGCGTTTCCTGTAAGCTAACAATGGCCGCTTTAGATTTGGACATCTCTACCATCGCCATTCTTCTTTTATGTGGGCTATTGAGGCCTTTAACATTTAGATTAAATATTATCAGGGAGTCACCCATAGTCCTGTGGGAACGCCGACTGGCGTTGGGGTTTAAAGGGAACACTTGCACCTCTTGTTGGGCGTTGTGGGGTCAGTCCAGAGCATAGGAGGTTTGGGGGGGAAATAGAGGAACAGAGAAAGGGTATAAATAACGAGCAACTATAATACATATAAAGCGCCATTAAGAGCGTCGGCGCTCTTCGTGGGTGAGATGCGAGGGGGCATACGGCCCTCCTCGCAGTACTCATCCTGGGGTCGCACCGGTAAGACGGGCCGAGTGAGAAACAGCCTGTCATTAAGCGGTATTGTTCTCACCCATGTTGTCTGTATTTTGCCCCGTACTGTACTTTCGCGTATATGGTTTGGTTATTATCTACGGCCTAGAACTCATCTGGGGTAACTGAGGTGTAACATACAGATTTCACGTAATATTCACATTTGGTATTTGTCATACTCACAACCCAATGTATTGCATGGTACTTATCATGGTGACATTATAAAGGCAGAATGTCTTTTGGTTGGCATATGTGACAAAGTTCAAGTTCGTGACAGTCGGGGCAAGTACCAGGTCTCAGACGTGTTTTTGTGGCGAGCCCGCCATTTGCCATTCTGCACGTGGTCTATTCGACGATTTTGAGCTCGCAGCGTCTCGGTCTTGTAGCGGGAACAGTCCCCATTCTTTCAGCAATCGCATCCCCACTTCCGGATCGTTAATAACGTGTGACTTGGCGTTTCTCCATACGAGTAGTTTTGTTGGGTAGCCCCATCGGTACTGTATATCGTTGTTTCTCAAAGTCTTTGTGACCGTAATAAATTCTCTGCGCCTGCTCATCGTCATGGCCGACAGGTCCGCAAAAAGCTGTACAGTAGCGTATGGGTCCGGTAGTTTAGGTAGTTTTCTTGCCGCTTGCAGTAGAGAGTCTTTCGTCGTATAATAATGAAAGCGCACTACCACATCACGTGGCGTGTCTTGCCGCAGGTTTTGCGGTTTCGGTAACCGGTGTGCTCGGTCCATGAGCCATTCATTATCCGCCATGTTTGGCACCACTGCTTTACATAGGGACAGGAGGAATTGTGATAGTTGGTCTCTTGTGACGGATTCTGGTACGCCGCGAAAGCGTATGTTGTTACGCCGTGAGCGGTCTTCCATGTCCGCGATTTTGCTTTTAAGGAATTGGTGTTCTTCCAATAGGGATTGAACTGTGTCCGCCATGGTATCTTGCGCAGCACAAATATCGTCAGTGCGCGCTTCTAGATTGTTCGTTCTTTCCCCCAACTCAGCTATCTCCTTCTTAATGTCATTTGTGGCCTTCTTTAAATCCGATTGTAGGGAAAATCTGAAGTCTTGCAGCATGGCAAATAACTTCTATTCAGTGACCGGAGCGTCTGTGTACTGCAGCTCCTCGCCTTCAGTGTGGATATTTGCGGCCTGCACTGTTTCCAGCTCCTCACCTCCGCCATCTTGCGCCGGTCGCGGCCGGTCACGTTTAGTCTGGCGGATCGGGTCTGTAAGTTTGGTTTGCTTTGCAGGGGCCATACCAGGTGTTGTAAGGGTATCTCGCCCGGGTGTCGGTGTCTGTCGGGTGGAATTGCTGCTGTAAATCACGCTTTAGGCTGTGTCGGACCGGGAGCTCTCACTCCATGCGTCCGTCCACCTCGGCAGTCGGCCACGCCCCCCTATATAGATTATCTTAAGCAAACAAATATGTTTCAATGACTATCTGTTCCTGTCCAAATCTGAGATGATTAAATTAAAGGATTTTTTTGTATCAATAAAATAAAACTTTTTTAAAAGTGTGTAATAAAATGTGTGATTGTTGCAATGTCAGTGTGTGTGTGTGTATGTCTGTCAGTATGGGTGTCAAATCATTGTGTGTGTGTCTGTCTTTCAGTGTTTGGGTGTGTTTCTCTGACAGGCCCCCCTTCAATCACATGGGAAAGGGCTTTTACTCACTCTCCATCATCAGTCTGAATGGATCAATATACGGTCAGGAACACAACCATGTATTCCTGACCCTATAGTGTTAACACCACCATCTGGGCCCCTCATGCCTCCCTAAATATAGCAAAATCTTACTGTATTCAAGCCTGAAGCTGTAACGCTGCATGTGTTTGCCTCAGTAAAACAAGCAGTGTACTGACATCAGAAGTGGTAGCCTGATCTAAGCACAATGGTTCCCCATAGGATTGGCTGAGACTGACAAAGAGGCAGACCAGGGGGAGAGCCAGTATGATTCAAACACAGCCCTGGCCAATCAGCATCTCCTCATAGAGATGAATTGAATGAGTGAATCTCTATGAGGAAAGTTCAGTGTCTGCATGCAGAGGGTGGATATACTGAATGTTTGGATGCATTTTTAGGCAGCCATGACCCAGGAAGGATCTCTAACAGCCATCTGAGGAGTGTCCAGTGAAGTTATCACTAGACTGTAATGTAGACACTGCATTTTCTCTGAAAAGACCGTGTTTACAGCAAAAAGCCTGACGGTAATAATTCTACTCACCAGAACAAATTCAATAAGCTGTAGTTGTTCTGGTGACTATAGTGTTCTTTTAATGAGCCCAGCCAATCCAATGATTTCCCATAGCAAAGCATCGGGAGGCTTTTGGCATGCATGACAAAATGTTACGCTGTGCCAATCAGCATCTCCTCATCTATGGGGAATCTTCAGAGCCTGCGCCCTGCATGAAGACACTGAACGTAGGTGCTACGCACTGTGCAGCACTGACAGAGGGTGCACTTCCAGAGGCCGTCTGAGTGACTGTCACAAGAAGTGTTAATAGGCAACTATGTAAACACTGCCTTTTCTCTAAAAAGTGTGCTTGGACAGGCCATAGACACCAGAACAACTACATTAACCCCTTAAGGACACATGACGTGTGTGACACGTCATGATTCCCTTTTATTCCAGAAGTTTGGTCCTTAAGGGGTTAAGCTGTAGTGGTTCTGGTGACGTGTCCCTTTTGAGAATTTTATTTTTGACATTGAAAATCTGGCTCCTAACTTTTTTTTGCTGGCTCCTAATTTGAGCAAGCCCTGGTTTATGTATCTGCATATGTCAGTGTGTCATTGTTTGGATATGTGTGTCTGTACATTTGCATGTGATTCTATCTGCACTGTGAGAAGCAGGGGGAACCTGGGACTGAAAAGGTCAGGGGTGCCTGGGGCAGAGGAAGCGCAGGAGGGAGCCTGGGGCAGAGGAGAACGAAGGGGAGGCCTGGAGCAGAGGAGGATCATGGGGCAGATGTAGAGCAGGGGAAGCCTGGGGCACAGGAAAAGCAGGGGAGCCTTAGGCAGAGAAAGGTGTCTACATTCTATATAACAGCAACTATATTATTAAACCTTTTATTAATACAAGGGGTACAATTTATGGGAATGGGCTGCCAAGAGGTACTCAAGTTAAAAAAGGTTTAGGAGAACATTAGGGTTCTTTTTTTGTTTTTTTTTCTTCCCACTTTGCATAGTTAAAAATCACTTCAGGTTGAGTTTAACTTATTTTTGATCAGCAGAATAAAGGTTTAAATGTGAAAGCATGGATTTGGTAGCTTATTTTTTTATTTTTTTAGCTCAGAACTCCTTTGTGGAGTCCAGATGCTATTTGCATTTGAAAAATATTGTAGACTTTATGGAAATGTTCACAAGGCAATATTTTTTTTTTTTTTTTTTTTTAAAGCCTCACAGTCACCGCCTGGGGCCTCTGCAGAATTTGCAAAGACCCCCAACGTTGACATTGCTGCTGTGGGGGTGGCTAAGCAAGCTAAGATTTTCTTACCTGATTCTGTCCCTTGCAGATGCTGCCATCTTCTAGAAGTATAAGAAATATACAGAAACGGCGTAGTCCATACTTTATCTCTTAAATGAGTTGTAATTTCAGTGAAACTCCAACACAGTCAGTGAGTGTTTATTTTATTTTTTCAGTGGAGGGATGACCGTTTTAAAGGTTGAAAGATAAACTTCTCAAACAACTTTCCCTGAAAAAGGTAATAATGCAAAAAATATCTGCTCCTCCTTAGACAGCGGAGTTAGAAAGGATGAGTAATGCACATTCCAAGTTACATAATAAACGTCGGCTACAATTTTCTCTTGTTTCTTTATATTGTCAGCCTGAGCATGTTATGGCACATGGACCACTGCTTAACCCCTTAAGGACCAAACTTCTGGAATAAAAGGGAATCATGACATGTCACACATGTCATGTGTCCTTAAGGGGTTAAGTCCTGTATTTTGTGCTTAAGCAGAACATTGTTTGCTAATAGATATACAAGCTGTTTAACGTTTCTCTTGCTACGATGTTGTGGCTTTTGAGCTCTGCCAGTTGGTGGGAGTGGATTGTAAAAGGTAGTGTGGCCCTTTCATTTTTTTTTTTTTTTGTATCCCTCTTCTCTCCTCACCTCGATACATTAAACTAGTTCTGGTGACATTAGTGTCCTTTTTAAAGTGTCTGTCACTTGAACGTTTTTCTTCCTAAATCTGTTTTAAGGGGGGGCAAGAAATAAATATTTATATCCATGCATGCCTAATGTCCACGATGAAGGCACACCTATGGAGGACATATCAGGTATGAAAATAAAAAGAAACGATTGGGGTTAAACTCTAAGCACCAAAACACCTTTTGCTTAATGAAGTAGTTTTGGTGTATATCTGCAGTCTCACAGCTCAATTATCTGCCATTTAGGAGTGCCATCATTTTATGTAGCCCTAGGCACATGTTTATTTGAGGTTGTATTCCCCCCCCCCCCATGATTGTAGAACACCCTATCTAATCTGTTCTTAGACAAATGTCCATGGTTTAACCCCTTAGTGACCTCGGACGTACCTGATATGTCCACGGCAAATATGAGCATGATCACTTCCAGCCGTTCTAACGGTATTCCAGTGATGCCTCGATGTCGAGGCATCCTGCAATACCTCCCCTGACTGCGGGGCCACGGCAGGATCGCTCCCCTGGAGCGATCGGCTTCCAGGTAGCCCCACGTGGAGCCCGGCAGAGAGGCAGAACATCGGAAGCCATCATGCAGGCTTCCGATGCTCTGCCTGTCTCCTGAGTGCCTTGAGGCATCGAGGCACCCAGTAAAATAAATAAAATGTTAAAAAATCATTAATAATCCCCCCCCCAGGACCCCAGACATGCCTAGTACGTCTGAGGTATTCCTAAATTACTTACCCGATCGCCGCCGTTCCCCCTTGCCATCGATCGATCTTCTCCATCGGGGGGGGGGGGGGACTGTCTGACAGCACAGACAGTCTCCACTCGGCAAAATAGAACCCCAAGGGCCATGTGATCGCTCTGTAAGAACGGTCACATGATCGCCATAGGCTTCCATAGTGTTGGACAGGCAGTCCCCCTGCTGGTAAAAAAAAAAAAGTAAAGTTTTAAAATAAAAAAAATTAAGTTAATAAATTATAAAATATGTATATATGGGAAAGATAGATATAATATATATATTGTAGTGGACCCAGGGTAACCCGACTGGTTACTTCCGCTAATTCCCTTCCTTCAGCCGGTCGGGAACCACTTAAAAGGTAAAGAGGCCAATTTCCCCTCCAGTAACTGGACAAGACATTTCTGGAGGTACAACACAATTTTATTGGCCATACACGGCTTTTATGCATACTCAGTGCAAGGGATGGATCACACAGACATACAAAGACATCCCATGATCCTCCCCCTCCCGGGGTCCCAGCGCAGGAAGGGACTCCATTCCCTTTGTCCCCAAAGCCCACCACTAAATCCCCAGGGTTCCCTACACCAACAGCCAGGGGTCTTCTTCCCAAGATCCTCTGTGCCTGGGAGCCTAGGCGCTGGAAAAAGGGACTATCCGTTTGTCTCCCAGGCATGAGAGCTCGCCAGTGCCCCAAAAGTGCACACACCAATCTTGGGGATCCTCACCTCGGTCCCTTGATCGATACGAATGCTCCCCCTGGATGGCGTTCGTTTGTACATATGGCGGCCACCCAGGGGAGCAATTATTAATTACTTCCCTTGCGGTTTCACACCTATGTTGCGGGTGCAAGCATTCTGATTAATTGGTGTGAACGTTCTAATGGGGCACCAGGGAGGCCCTCGTTCGGGATTTGAATGAGTCCGGAAACAATCCACGAATGCTCCCCCTCGTGGCCTTAGGAAGTACGAATGGCAGCCACCTAGGGCAGCACTCATTAATTGCTTCCCTTGCGGTGTGCGGTTTTGACACTTATGTTGGAGGTGTGAACATTCTATACTAAGATTCTAAATGAGGTATTGGGGTGGTTCCCATTCGGGAGGTGAATAAATTCCCTTCGAGGAAGCACTCCCAAACTGGGAATGGGCACAACAAACGAAATACAGAGATGACACACATATTACAAGCGGGAAGCATACGAACCGCACATCCACCACACATATATTATATATAACGTTTTTTTTTATTAATCTATATATTAATGTAAAATTACACACGTGTATCTACATAAAATATAACTATATAGTGTATACATATATTATAAAAAATAAAATAATAAAATATATATATGTAATTTTATTCTAACTGTATTTTGATAATATATATTTATATCAAAATACACAGATATATAATTTCATTCTATGTATATGTAAATAAATAAAAATACATAAATTTCATAAATATACACGTAGACTACAAATATATAAATATATATATATATTTCAATTCTACGTGCATGAACTGCTCCAAGGTCCCTGATAACTAAGAGGTAGCAGACTTGGCGGAGGCACTCGGTTGGAGTACTGGAGCTCCGTTACATTGGTGGCAAGCGACGGGATCTAACGTTCGAATGGACCTCCTGAGGAAAACTAGTCAATGGCCCAGCTCTACGAAAGATTAAAACAAATAACGCTAAAGGATCTGCTGGAACCTCGGGAATACAGCAGGATTGAGCTGGGAGGAAGCAGAGTTTCAAAAGAAAGTGAGATGGTGGCCCAGTTTGTTGGGAGCAAACCCTTCACCGGAGCTGGTGGTTCAAATTATGGAACAAGAGTCCATGTCAAAGACGGCACAGAAATCCAGCATGTATCTAGGAGAGGCAGCATCGCTACCAGGATCTACTAAGGGAGGACAGCGTAAGAAAATGAATTATGCTGCTTTTAAAAACTTTACAGATGGTGAAAGGGAAATTGATGCATATTTACAGGATTTTAAAAGACAATGTGCTCTGGAAGGTCTGGATAAAGAGAACCGGGTAGCGATACTGAGCAGCAAATTATACGGAAGAGCGGCTGAGGCTTAATGGGCAGTACCCAACTCAGACATACACAATTATGAGCGGGTAAAGGAAATGTTATTGGCCCGGTACGCTGTGACACACAAGGCCTACAGGAGGAAGTTTCGGGGGCTCAAGGCTTTACGCTGAGTGGCCTTTCCGAATGCACAGGGCAGCAAAGAATTGGATGCAGGACTGCCAGGCAACCTCTCTGGATGACGCTCTGCAATTGCTACTGCTAGTGCAGTTCTTTGATCATACAACAACAGAGATCTGGGACTAGGTGAGGGACCGTAAGACTGGAACCGTGGAGGAAACAGACAAATTGGCTGATGGGTACCAGGATGTCAGGAGAATGTCAGAGGGCGAACCCCTTCAGGCCATCCTATCCAGCGCAAAGCGCACCACCCCCACCCAGACCAACTCTAGTTATGCTGGCCTCTACCCCAGCACCCTTCCGACGCACTACGCCCTTGTGCCATGGGTGCAGTCAACCGGGACATTATAAAGCTAACTGCCCACACCGGAACCGAGGGAGCTGGGAACGTTCCCCCCCCACACCCACAGCCAGCTCGGGTTACAGTCCACTACTACCATGCTCACAGACAGCAACTACCTAGCCTCAGACCAATGCTCAAGCCCCTAATTACCAACCTTGGACCACCACTAACAACGAGGGGGAGAACTCCTCCAACTCGCAGGCACCCAGATACCCGTCCCGCAGTGGGGTACAGTGCCATAAGTGCAATCAGTTTGGACACTATCGACGAGACTGTACCCAGAGCAGGAACCAAGCTGTATGGATCTGACCAGAGTCACCCCCTCCAGCACAGACAATGGTCCCCTACTATCATGCAGAGGTTCCCCCAGTTGCACCCAAGTTCGAACCCACCGAGGAGGAATTGGGTACCCTTCACGAAGCTGACCCAGTGCAAGCCGCTACGGAGAATTGATAGCACCATCGACAATCCGTCCAGTTAAACGGAAAGCCAGCGCAAGGTCTCCGAGACACGGGAGCCATTCTCACCTTGGTCAAGCGACACCTGGTCCCAAATACCGCCCAAGCCAGAGGTTCTGTAGTTGTACGGGTAGCAGGGGGGCAATACACCAGGTACCCACTGCGAGGGTCCACTTGAATTGGGGTGCTGGATCAGGTCTGATTGATGTGGGGTTGATAAAGGAACTCCAAACAGACGTCTTACTGGGGAACGACCTAGGCCAGTTGACCTCCGCATTCCTGCTGTTCCAGATCCCAGGCTCACATCAGCATTCAGCATTTCTGACAAATATTAGTGTTTCAAAACAGTAAAACATATCACAGCGATGATATTGTCAATGAAAGTTTTTTTAATTTTTCACACACACAAACAGCACTTTCACTGATGATATCATTGTTGTGATACGTTTTACCGTTTTGAAACACTAATATTTGTGTTCAGCAAAGTCTCCCGAGTATAACAGTACCCCAATGTACAGGTTTTATAGTGTTTTTGAAAGTTACAGGCAGGGACGGCGCTACTGTTAGGCAAACTAGGCATTCGCCTAGGGCGCCAGCGTGATAGGGGCGCCCACCGCGATATTTCCTGGTGGGCTCCCCCTATCTTGAACCACAGCGCTGAGCGAGCAGCTCTAGAGACGCTTCCCCCCTCCCCCCCTTCAGCGCCGGGCTGCTCCGCCAGGCGCCAGAAGATGGGGGCGCCCAGAGGAGCCCTATCACAATAAGGCAGAGCAGGCACCTTCTTACCTAGATTAGAGGTGCCTGCTCTGCCATCAAATGCCGGTGACCGGACGAGAGGGGTTGGAGTATGCAGGTGGCAAGGGAGGCTCTTCTTGCAGCCTCTCACTCCTCCCTCGCGCGCCCTCTGTGATGCCGGGGGCCGGAACATGACATAATTCCGGCCTCCAGCATAATAAGCGGCGGGCAGGAGAAGTGAGGATCTGCCCCACACTGGACTCCAGGGAGGGTAGTGTTTGAGTGTTTGTCAGTAAGTGAGTATCTGTCTGTGTGTGTCTATCAGTGAGTGTGTGTGTGTGTGTGTGTGTCACTGAGTGTCTGTTTGAGTGAGTATATGTCTGTCAGTGAGTGTGTGTGTATTTGTGTCTGTCAGTGAGTGAGTATATGTCTGTCACTGAGTGTGTGTGTCTGTCATTGAGTGTGTGTGTGAGTGTATGTCTGTCAGTAAGTGAGGGTGAGTGTATATCTGTGAGTATGTCTGTCAGTAAGTGTGTTTGTATGTCTGTCAGTAAGTGTGTGTGAGTGTATGTCTGTCAGTGCATGTGTGTGTCAGTGAGTGAATGTCTGTCAGTGAGTGTGTGTCAGTGAGTGAGAGTATGTCTGTCAGTGAGTGTCTGTGTGTGAGTGTATGTCTGTCAGTGAGTGTGAGTGTATATCTGTGAGTATGTCAGTCAGTGAGTGTGTGTGAGTGTATGTCTGTCAGTAAGTGTGCATGTGTGTCTGTCAGTGAGTGTGGCTATGTCAGTGAGTGAGTGTGTCTGTGTGTCAATGAGTGAATGTCTGTCAATGAGTGAGTGTGTGTGTGTGTGTGTGTGTGTGTGTCAGTGAGTGAATGTCTGTCAATGGCATCAAAGTGGTAATTTAAACCAGAGGGATCCAACAGTTTCTCTTCAGTTTTTATTAAATGTTTTAAATCAGGCACACATACTGTGGCCATCCAGCACTGGCTGATTAAGGTCACCTAGGTAATTATTTCATCACAGCTGTTCTGGTTCTTAAATATTAATATAGCGTTGGGGTCTGGTAAATGTCAAACGTTTAAACATTTTGCATATATTCAAATGATGATGGTATTAATACGATTTCTATTCCGTACTTTTTATAGAGTACTTAACCTGGAAAAGGGTCTTGATGCCACGTCCACGTCTTGATTATCTCCCCTGTAAAAAACGCTTAGAGATATCTGGAATTAAATTGTTTAAGCGATATTTAGACTGTGGGTCTGGGTCATGTATGTACTCTGGTGAGCAAACAATTTCCCTTAAAGCAAAGTTAATTTCAGTGTATGTGGATTTTGTGGGGGGGTTGTTTTATTTTTTTATAATTCTTTATTTTGATCGTGCAGAGAGGAACAATAAAGCTTACAATGCCACATCCGCAGAGACAGGTGCACTCATTTCAAAGTCTAACATAGGCATGACCTTGAGAATCAAAACACAGGTTTTTGTTAAGTAATAATAAAACAGGATATGTTTCAGCACGAGTTTGAAAAGTTGAAGAACAAGTAATAAGAGTAATGCAATAAAACATGCAAATTTGTAAAGGATTAGAGAGGGGTTTAGAGCGAGCTATATCAACATAAAAACTAAGCCTGGTATACTATAAGACAGGAGTCCACTATCAGTATGTGAACAAGATTGGTGCCTATGCCAGCAAGATTTTCATAGCAAGCCAGGAATTTGCTGGGGCCTCCATACTCCTTAACCCGATTCCCCGCTTTAGGTGACAGGTGAGTGTTGCAGTGGACTCAGGTATTTGCCGGATAGTCTCTATGCTTTCCCTTTGTGGATATTCAAGCGACCTTGGTGAGTCTATTTAGGCAGCCGAATTTCCGAAGTGTAGTAGTGCCGAATTGCCGAAGCACAGTATTGCCTAAGTACTAATATACTTACCCATTGAAAGAAGAAGAATGTTACACTGTATACAATTTCAAATAAAAAGTATACAAACCATAGCCAGGATTCACACTGTAAGCATTTGCAACACTTACAACAATCAAGTAACATGCATTCATATAAAATGTAAGTTACTTAGCCAGTCATGTAATGACAGGAATGAATAAGTAGATAGCTCCCTAATACCGTGAGAATTAGGGAGTTATCTACTAAAGATTACTTAGTATTAGTAAATTATGCCCCTACTCGCTATACTGCGAGTAGGGGCTTGTCTATTAAACAGTGAGCAGCCTGAAGGAGGGGCCTATTGCCCCACCCCCCGGCCCCCACCCCTGAATGGCGGGTTGGGGCCCTAAAGTAAAATAAAGGGGGGGACCTATTGTCCTCCCCCGGAGGCATGAGCGGCAGGTGGGGGACCTAAAGTAAAGTAATCGGGGGGGTTTAATGTCCTCCCCCCTGGCTCCCACCCCTGAGCAGTGGGTGGGGGCCCTAAAATACTAATTAGGGGGGGGGACCTAATGTCCTCCCCCATGGCCCCCACCCCTGAGCGGTGGGTGGGGCCCTAAATAAAAAAAATAACTCCCCCTCCCCCAGGTGACTAGGGGTCCCCAAACCCTTAGTCACCCTCCTCCCCCAAAAAATTAGGGGAGGACATTAGGTCCCCCCCTAATTATTTTTAGGGCCCCCACCCACTGCTCAGGGGTGGGGGCCAGGGGGAGGACGTTAGTCCCCCCCAGTAAGTTTTTAGGGCCCCCACCCACCGCTCAGGGGTGGGGGCCAGGGGGAGGACATTAGGTCCCCTCATTCTAATTTAGGGCCCCCACCCACTGCTCAGGGGTGGGGGCCAGGGGGAGGACGTTAGTCCCCCCCAGTAAGTTTTTAGGGCCCCCACCCACCGCTCAGGGGTGGGGGCCGGAGGGTGGACAATAGGTCCCCCCCCACTATTATTTTACTTAAGGACCCCCACCTACCACTCAGGGGTGGGGGCAATAGGCTTTTTTTTTCCTGTGCTCACTGTTTAATAGACATGACCCTACTCGCGGTATATCGAGTAGGGTCACAATTTACTAATACTAAGTAATTTTTACTTCGTATTAGTAAATTTGGCTGAAAGACCAATTTAGGTCTTTCAGCCTTTTGGTAGATACCGTCGGAATTAGGGAGTTATCTACCAAGCGGCTGCAAGAGACGTTCCGAAATTCCGAAGTGTCGAAGTCCCGAAGTGCCGAACCGAACAGAAAATTTTTCCCATGCACATGCCTAGATCCGACAGGAAACACCAAACAGGCAAAATGACCAGAAACTAGGTTTCAGACAGGGCTGGCTTTTACAGCCTGCTAATTAGGTGCAGCTGACCCCAATTGGAAAGGGCTGCAGGTGGATCAGTGCCGCTTAATCCAGGCAAGGAGGTCATGAAGCAGAAAAATGCAGACAGAAACTGAAGCCCCCTGGTGGATGTCATGGCAGAGACTTGGATAATGGAGCAGTGAGTTCAAACACAGCCAGGTCTCTTAAAGGGGCAGAGTAAATGGTGGGAACCGCACTCATTCCCAGCGGCCACAGGTGCTCCAGAGCAGGACCAGCAATCCCAGGATAATAGGTAAAGAAGAATGACTCACAGGCACTCCGAATTCAAGCCGCAGGCAGTTTTATTGTAACAGAATGTAACGCAACGTTTCGACCGTAAAGGCTTGAAAAAGACCTTTCCGGTCGAAACGTTGCGTTACATTCTGTTACAATAAAACTGCCTGCGGCTTGAATTTGGAGTGCCTGTGAGTCTTTCTTCTTAACGCCTAAAGGACACATGACATGTGGGACATGTCATGATTCCCTTTTATTCCAGAAGTGTGGTCCTTAAGGGGTTAAAGGGGCAGTCACGCCTTGCTGTCTGCAGAGCTGGGGCTGAGCCGTGACAAAATCAGTTATGTAATCTGTCAAAACCAGAGTCAAAATACAATGAATGCAAAGAATTTGTTATAAAGAAGAAAAGACTTACAGAAAATGTATGATATTCAGAAGACCTGGTGCATGTTTTTTGATTTGCCGTGGATAAAATTGTGAGGGAGTAAAGGTTATACCTTGTATCAAAGTGGTTTCCTTTCGACCATTTACTTGAACCTTCCCTATGGTTTCCTGCAAAAATCTCCTTGGTCTTGCTTTTTTATCTTTTGGCAAAGATCAAATGTAGTGACCCACAAGAGAAATATGTATGCTCTGGCTAGAAGGCTGAAGAATGCTGTGAAGCCCCCAATGATTAAATAACATGCTGTGTATGTTTTCACATACACAGTGTGGAAAACTAGCGCCAATGATTACATTTTATAACATATAATATAATTTAAGTATTTGGAAATTAGCACTCTCCTCAGCACACACCCTATACCAGTGGATGCCCCTTTACAGGGACACTTACTTGTGGCAGCACCACAATTTTTATTAATAAAAAAAAAAAAATTGACAGATTAGGACCAATTATTACAATTATTTATCTGGGTGGGAGAAATAAGCTTACATTTATTATTTTTTTTTTTAAACGGGGAAATAACATACACCTGCTATTGCTTATGTGTGTCAAAATTAAAAGAAGGAAAAATAAAACTGTGTCACTTTAATTCTGTAATAAATTTGAGTACTGCAGAGCCCATCCCCTTGATGGAGAAACTTTTGTGAGAGCAAATAGACATGTTAAAAATGTCTCAGCAGTTTTGCACATGTCTGTTTTCCTTACGGAAGGAATTTCAAGGGACCTCCTACTGACTTGCTAAAGTCAGCTGGAGTCATGCAATTGGCCTTTATATTGGGGTCATCATTGGCTCAGAAGTGGGGTTGCTTTTCCCACAAAAAAAGAGAAGCAAGAAACCATCTGGACGAGGCAGAATTAGAGCAGAAGCACCTGCCCAATGTTCACTGTAAGTATATAACAATATATTTTTATCTCCCTCAATAGCCTCAGTGTCTGCCAGAGTACTAATTTGAGAAGAAAAGATTTTACTTAATCTATTATCACTATACAATGTGTGCGTTTTCATAGAGAGATAGATCTAGATAGAAAGAAAGATGTAGCTAGAGAGAGAGATGGATATCTCTATCTTGGATCCCGGTCAGCCCACGTTACTAGTAAGTGTCCCAGGACTAGACATCTAATGATATATACCCACCTGAAAATTATGAGGGTAACACAAACAAAGAGTGTAATGCTGGCTCAGATGTCTCATGGATTAGCAAGGTCCACGTCAGATACTAGCGAACCAGAGCAATCTGACTAATGGGCTATTGGAAAAAAACTGGACATGAAATGAGAACTAAGATCTGCTTGACTGCTACTACAACAGCAGATCCAATTAAACTTGCTACATAAAATATATGAGGGAACTACACTAACCCCAAACAGCTAGTTACACAACTTTGAACATTGTCATGAGGAGGCTAGTGTCACAACTGGAATTAGATGGACTTATACAAACCTCATACCACTGACATGAGCCTTACAGTGGGTTGCCATCCTGAATCTCCCCCAAGATGGGAGGTGATCATAGAAAAGTTAGTAGTCCTTGACTTCAGGACAAGATCACCAAAGATCACTGGAAAATTGTCACCACACAGTATGCTAGCAGCAGTTAATGACGCACTGTCCACACTCTCAGCCAACACCCTCACAGAGACCAACAAGCTCATGTACACCACTACATATATGGTCCTCCTCCAACTGCTTAACTACAAGCTGAAGGCTTAAATAGAAATAATGCCCACAAGGGAGACTAAAACTGGAAGCAAAGATAAAGGCAACACGTATGCAGGTTACTAAGCTGGATCAACTTTAGATGGAAAGATCTACTAAGAAAATAAAAGAGAATGTAGGAACCAGTCACCATCACAGTAGGAGATATCCAACAACAAGTAGCCCACATGAAAAGTTGGTCAGCCCCACAACCTGTCATGATCTAGATCTACTATATAAAGACACTAACAATGCTGCATGAATATATAGCAGCACAAATAAACCAGCTACTACCTAACACCAGAAAATACGAATCACAATACCCTCACAAGTGAACATCTTCTAACTACCGACCAATCACCTGACTCTCCACAACATGGAAGCTCCTGTCGGGCATCATAGCCTCCAAGATCGATGACATATGCGCTAATACTCCGTAATACTCAGAAGGAGATTGGAAACAACACCAGAAGATCAACACACCAATTTACACCAGGCACTCACATGGGATTGTAAGACCAGACAGACCAATCTGTGTACAGCCTGGATTGGCTTCAAGAAAGCCTATGACATAATGCTTGGCTGTATACAAGATCATAAAAATGCTAAAGAGCCTTCATCAATAAGACCAAAACACGAGACACTCATGCTAGCTGAAAGGTTGTAAAATTCCACACTGCATGACTGGGGCTGTGATTTTGGTTGCTGAGCAGATTCTAATAGTTTCAATAGTTTTATTCTGTAACGATTGTTGCTTCTTTTAACTATGGAGTCCTGCATCCCACCATCTTTAAACTTCACCAGCCGTCACTACCACATACGTTTTTTGGTTGACATAGCAAATAATTATTACACTACTTTTGAGAAGCTGGGCACACTAATGTTACTTATGTATTCCACCGTGCACCTTTTTATTCCTGTCACAGAATAATGTCACATGATCACTAGTTCAAAAGAATCCTCGTAGACAAGTGTTTGGTAAGAATCGTGGCTTTTTTTTGCCAGCATCTCATGCTGATGATCTGGTGTCCTTTTCTCTTCTGAGAAAGGCCTCAAAGAATAGAATTGGTGCAGTGCCAGATGTCCTCTTCTGCACAGGTCCAACCTTCAGTCAACCTGGCATGCATGGGTGCTGTACTGTCACCCTCCGTTTCTGCAAATTTTAACGTCTAACCTACTTGACTCTTTGCAAAAAAGAGGGAAATGCTGGACAATAGAAAACTCATATCATCATCGTAGACTACCAGTGCCTGTCCCTTCTATACCCCAGGAGTGAAAATTATGTTTGAACACTGCTTCTTATTTCCATAGTAAACTAGCTCAAATATTTGTCAGTGGGTTGCGTAAGGAGTTCAAATTTACATGGAAATGAAATGATAGCTGTACGTTTCCTGTGACACATGACACTAGAGAGAGTATGATGTATGCAGTAAATGGATGTGATTCATTCTGCCTGTCCCATTCTGATGCTCATCCTACGTTCATTTTTTCTCCTCTCTTCTAAAACATTAATTGCTTTTACCATTTTAGAACCTATATTTTTATCACTGTTTATTGACAGAGCACTTTCCCCATTATTATTTTTTTTTTAATTCTTTATTTTGTTCACTCAGCAGGTGATGAAGAAAAAACAATACAATATGTGGCCTGTTGCCCATAACGGTCACATATAATAACAAAAGCTTTGTCACTGGCTGAGGACATGGTGTCCTGCTGAGTGGGTTTTTTGTTTTTAGGGAAGCATGTTAGTCAACAAAGTATTTTAACACCAGTATGACCCCCTGGCACCTATAAGTGGTTTACTTATAAGTCGGTCCATCTGGCTTGAGGTGTTCCAGGGATCGGGTGTGGCCCCCTCCAAGATTTCACCGGAGTAGGTTAACTGAACTATCATGGGTGGGGGGAGTGGTACCTGTGCCAATGTTATTGTGGACATTTCTAGCTCAAGGTAGCGCTCTGTGCGGGCCCATCTGCATCTGATTCTAACATGGGAAAGGGAGTCTGTGAATGGGGCGGTACTTTGGTACTCTCTAGTTTGGTAGAGAACAGATGATCACAACATAAAAGACAAAGAAAAAGGGAAAGGAAAAAAAAGGGAAACATTTGTGAGAACAAATATTAAAATGCTGGCATAGTGTCCTTCAAGCGAAGTAACAAGTAAGACATAATATGCATAGTCACTGCGTGTAACGGCGGGTTCTGTGGCATCCTGTAGGATGGAGTCTATTCCTGTCTGTGTTTCTCCCTCACGTTGTGCCGCCCGCTGGGTTGGCACGCTGGGACGATCTGTGTACAAACTCCCTTACTGTGGTGGGGTCCAGCCGGATCAGGGCGGTTGTGGATTCCGCTTGCGGCGTTATTAGGTCCAGCTGTGTTAGGTGAGAGTCTAGCTCCTGTAGGCTTCTTGCCCGGTATGCGGTCCCTTGAAAGGTGAACGTCACGAGCCTCGGTTTGCCCCAGTGGTACTGGATGTCTTGTGTTCTTAGATGTTGCAGGCTCGGTTGTAGCCCTTTACGCCAGCTGAGTATGCTCTTAGTTAGATCAGGGAACAGCTGTAAAAGTCCTCAAAAAGTAGACGAGTCCTCAAAAAGTAGTGGGGTTTTCCCCCTGCACGCTGCCAAGACAGTGGCCTTGTCTTGGTGGGTTTGGAATTTCACAATGAGGTCAGCTGAGGCATTTGAGGGTGCTTTTGCTGGCTTGGGCAGGCGAAACAATTTGTCTAGTTTCACCTGTTTGGCTTGTTTGGGTTGCAGCAATGTTGCCATGAGGCGCCGCTCGTAGTGTGGGAGGTCGGCAATCCCCTCTGATTTTTAAGTTGTTTCTCCACCTGTGGTCTTCTAAGGCCTCCACTTTGTCTGCTGTGTCTTGTTGTAGTTTGTGGAGGTCTGATATTCTCCGTTCCAGAGTGGTGATGCGGCCATCGTGGTCAGTGACGTTGGTCTCCAGAGAGGTAAGTCGCGTGTTGGCCCTTTCCATAATCTCTTTGAATGTTGCCCTGTCGGCAGCTAGGTCTTGTCTGAGGTCTGTAAACATTTTTGTTAGTAGGGCTGCAGTGACCGGTTCTCCTGCTGGGGGTGCTTTGGTCGTGTGCCCTTTAGATTGGGTGGCCATTGCGCCTTCCCCCAGGTCTGGATAAAAGTCTTCTGAGGAGTCAGAATACTCGGCTTCTCCCAGTGCCATTTTCTCCCTTGCGGCCTTCTGCGAATTCCTCAGGAGTTCGCCGATATCGTGGCTAAATGGTGGCTTGTCAGGCCTCGTTTTTTTGTTCTTCTTGCCCATCTTTGCTTCCCCCACCAATAGGTAAGGTGTGGGCAGGGCCGGCCTTAGGTGTTCAGGCGCCCTGTGCGAAACAATCTTGTGGCGCCCCCCCCCCCCCACCCTCACCCGTCTCTGCTTGGACCCCTTCAAACTATTTTAGGAGCATTCACAATCTGTCACCTCCACCCCCTTCTACAAAACCCCTGCACCTCTTAACCAAAACCCCTGGCCAGATCTTCACCAAGCCCCTGGCCACCCCTTCCCCTTCATCAATGCCCTGGCCATCCCTTCATCAAACTCCTAGCCACCCCTTGCCCTTCATCAATCCCCTCCCACCCTATCAATTCCTGCCACCCCTTCATCAGTCCCCTGCCCCTCTCATCAATTCCCTCCCACCCTTTTCTCAGCCCTCTGCCCCTATTCATCAGCCCCCTGACCCCCTCATCAATCCCCTCCCACCCCTTTAACAGCCATCTGCCCCATTCATCAGTCCCCTGACCCCCTCATAAATCCCCTCCCACCCCTTTAACAGCCCTCTGCCCCATTCATCAGTCCCCTGACTCCCCCCTTTTATCAGCCCTCTGCCCCCATTCATCAGCCCCCTGACCCCCTCATAAATCCCCTCCCACCCCTTTAACAGCCCTCTGCCCCATTCATCAGTCCCCTGACTCCCCCCTTTTATCAGCCCTCTGCCCCCATTCATCAGCCCCCTGACCCCCTCATAAATCCCCTCCCACCCCTTTAACAGCCCTCTGCCCCATTCATAAGTCCCCTGACTCCCCCCTTTTATCAGCCCTCTGCCCCCATTCATCAGCCCCCTGACCCCCTCATCAATCCCCTCCCACCCATTTATCACCCACCTGCCCCCCTTTAATCAGCCCCATGCCCCCCTTTTCAATTTTCTGCCACCCTTTATGAATCCCCTGCCAATTAATCCAATCCATGCCACCCCTTCATCAATCCCCTGCCCCCCTTAATTAAATTCCTGCACGCCTTCAACAAAACCTATTTAATACAAAAGAAAAAAAAAAAAGAACAGTCACTCACAGTAAAGGCTGCTGCTCCCTGGACTGAGCTGTCTCCGCCGATTGAAGAGCACCGGGCGCCGCCTTCACTCACTGAATTGGATCCTTCCGCGGCTCCCTCTGATGACAGAGCACGTCGACGTCACGCAAGTACGCGGCGTAACGCCCCCACGCTCCTCCTCCACACTCCACACAGAAGTGGATTCCCGGCCGCTGCTCTCTGCTCATAATTTGCAAGTCAAGTGCAAAGCAGCATTTTGCACTTGACTTGCTCTTCACTTGAAATACATAACTCGGCCGGCCTGCGAGCTGTGTTGGCCGCCCGGCGCCCCTGTTGCCATGGCGCCCTGTGCGACCGCACAGCTCGCACACCCCTAAGGCCGGCCCTGGGTGTGGGGTAAGTAGGTGCCGAATCTCCACCGGTAGATTGGTTAAATTGCTTGTTTTGGCCCAGAGCTTTACACAATGTGTCTGTGCTGGTCTGCGGCTAGCTCCGCCCCCCGTCACATTATTTTTAAACATGATTGATTCAAAATTGAATAGGCACTTCAAATTATTTAACTTTTTTGGGTGCATTTTTAAAATGTCTTTTTTACAATATTAAAAAATAATTTATCAATAAAGAAAAAATATTTTATATAAAGTTAAATCATTTGAAGTTTATCTCAAAATGTTAAATCATTTAGCTTATCCCAAAATATTAAAGGGACACTTCACTGCCAAAATAAAATTTATTTATGTTTTAAATCACTGTTTAGTAGCTATACCACAAATGAATACATGCATTATTTAATTATGCATTTTTTTTTGGCAATGTATCTGAAGTTATAATGACTTTTGTCCAATTCAATACTTCCCTTGGAGATTCATTGAGATGTAGGGCTCATGAGAAAAAATCCCATGCTGCTACGCCAATCAAATCCTGAGAAGGACTGCATCTAGGGCTCCGTTATAAGAAGCACTGTACACATTTAGAGTCATCATGCTGTGTGCATGATTACCATGTATGCACCAAAATCATTTAATGAAGAGGAACTGATTTTGGTGCTTACAGTGTCCCTTCAAGTATTTTCGATGGTTATGCACTCCTATTAAAACTTTATTTCTCTCCATATTCAAATCTTAAAAAAAACCAAATGTGACTTTTTTTAAAAATACATAATCCCACCCTCTTCACCATGCCTCCCCTTTTCAAAAGACATCTTCCTGAATGGAAGTAGTTGGGGTATGTACAATGAGAGATCATTGTGAGCCAAGCTGTAGATATGCCTGCTGCAAAACCAATCTCTATCCACTCTTAGTAACTGCCTCCTTCCCCATTATTCCATCTTTGAAATATTATACAAATAAGAATTGGACAGTTATTGGATGTCGGGCAGAGTCAATTCATCAAAGCCACTCATTTCACACTGATGTCTCATTGGCTGAGCTACATTTTTATTTGTATTTTTTTAATTCTTTATTTTTGCGTGCATGTGAGCATTATTCAACAGTTCACCTGCCACAACAGCTGGTGTCTATGTTTGTTTAAGCATTCAACAACATTTTGGCAAGAGTCTATGCACATTTATTTTTTTGTGTAAGAAGTGAGTCGTTGTGAAGGTAAGTGGTACCAGTCGCGTCTGTTATAGGGTAGGGGTCCTTCACTCCAGTCTCCTTGGCTGGGTCGTGTTGGTTCCTGGTGAGTGTCCGTTAGTGTGTCAGGTTAAGATATGTAATGTTAGTCGTTGGTCTACTAAAGTGTTGCAGTCTAGTTAGGGGAGAGGGGGGGGGTGAGTCCTCCGCGTCTCGGTGGGTACTGTGACCGTGTGGTCTAATGGGGATAGTAGAGTCCCTTGCTCATTAGATGTTTGCACTGTGGTGTATGTTATGTGCGCCTAGATTACCCCTTGGCATGGGGGGGGGTTATCATTCAGTTGGTAGGCAGTCAGGATCTGGTCTGGGCCTCTGCTTCCCTGTCAGTAGTTATGGTCTGAAGTCTCTCTAGGTGATGTGGATTGACGCTGCATGGGGAAATGTCCCAAAAGTCTCTTGGTGGTCTTCAGGTCCGGTTCAGGTCGTGGCCACTGCGCGCTGCTCCACTTGAGGCCTCCTCAGCACGAACTCCGGTGCTCTGACTGCATCCCGCCCAAGGGGGTACATGGTTCTCGCCGGTGGTCACGCTGGTAGAAGGGCGTTCAGGGGGAGACCCAGTGCGCCCAGGGCCCTCGTGGATTCTTGCATGTTGCTTACGGTATGTGGCGTGTCTCCCCTCATGATGTGTAGGGTGTGAGTTGGGCCCCAGCGGTACTTGATTTGGTTGGCTCGTAGCACTGCAGTGAATTGTTGTAGAGATCTTCGCCACGCTAATGTTCCGCTGGAGAGGTCTGGGAAGAATGACAGGGTCATGTTTTCAAAGAGGTATGCCGACTGTTCCTTGGTGGCTGCTAGGACTGCAGTTTTATCCCTCAGGTTTTGGAATTGGAGCACTATGTCCCTAGAGGTGCTAGGTGGTGCCCTGGTCAGTCTTGGCAGGCGAAATATGCCGTCTAGCGTAATCGCCCTGGCGGTTTTCGGGGTCAAGAGTGCGGTGAGGAGCCGCCTGGTAAAGTGTGGGAGCTCCACGTCTGGAACTGAATCAGCCACCCCCCTAACCTTTAGGTTTTTGTAGCGTCTTCTGTCTTCCTGTAAAGAGAATCGCTGGTCATGTAGTTGGTTCTGTTTTTTCAGTGCACTGATTGCAGCTTTTAGCTCAGTTATTTGAGTGGTATGTGTTGTGGAGATTCCCTCCACTGTCTGGAGTCGACCTGTCAAATTTTTTAAGTCATCCCTTATCATAGCCACGTCAGTCGCGATTTTTCTATGATGCTCAGCCATGAGGTCTCCTATGGCTTCCATAGTTACCGGTTTGGGGTCAGTCGCGGGTGGCTGGGTCCATGTCTGGGCCGGCTGTTTTAATGCTGGGGCCGGTGATGGGTCTCCCTCCATGTCGTCTGAGGACCCCTCGTAGAAGTCCGAGCAGCCGCCATGCAGGGACGCCATCTTGGAGCTCGCGGCCTCATGGGCCTGCCGCCAGAGGTTCCCGATATCCATGCCGGGTCGGGGCTTATCCGGCTTTTGTTTTTTCATTTTTCTCCCCATCTGGTCCGAGGGGGGTTCGGGACTCACCGTGCGGTTGTTTCCGCCGGTGCCCAGGTGTGGAAAAGGTGGGTTTTGTAGTAGTTTTACCCGGAGCTCCTCCACCATGAGTCCGTATGCTTCCCAAGCTTAGCTCCGCCCCGGCTGAGCTACATTTTTTTACTTCTGATCTGGAAGACATTATGTGTCTTCCAGACTCAACTGTAAAGGAGGTGGTCTTTTTCTCCCCTCAATGTACTTTCCAACCAATCATAACTCCCACTGCAATATCCTTTTCTTCTTTTGAAGTTCACACTGTCAACTTATTTAAACCCACTCCTTTAAGAATTGCTATTATCTGCCGCCCCCCTGGTCATCCTACGCTATTTATTGAGCACTTTTCTTCCAGGCTTCCCCACTTCCTCTCATCTATCACTCCTTCCCTTATACTTGAGGATTTCAATATCCCAATCAACATCCCCAACTGCACTGATGCCTCTCGTCTGCTCTTTGTAACCTCCTCCTTTGGCCTTACGCAACGGTCCAATTTAGCAACCCATACAGCGGGAAACACTCTTGATCTCGCCTTCACCAATCTCTGTACTGCCTCTAATCTCTCCAATATTCATTTTCTTCTATCTGACCACCATCTGCTGACTTTTGACATCGGCATATCGAAGACCCAATTGACACCACAATTGAACATCAATCTCACAGAAACCTCCAATGTCTTGACCTAGAGCATTTCTCCACTAATCTCCAAACTCTCCTTTTACCTATCTCAAACCTCACCTGTCCTAGTTCTGCAACCTCCTTCTACAATTCCACCCTCTCCTCTCAACTAGACATCATGGCACCTCCTACATTTAAATGCAGCAAGTTCCCCCAACAACAACCTTGGCACACCAAGCTGACTCAATAACTCCAAAAATGCTCCAGAACTGCTGAACGCTGTTGGAGAAAGTCTCACTGTACGTCTGACTTTCTCCACTATAAATTTATGCTGTGCTCATACAGCTTGGCTCTTTCCTCTGCAAAAGTAAATTACTTCAATACCCTCATAACCACACTCTCCCGCGGACCCAAACTACTATTTCACACATTTAACTCTCTTCTTCGCTCTATTGTTCCTCTTCCACCTACTAACTTGACCGCCTCAGACTTTGCAACTCACTTCACTGACAAGATCTCTACAATCAGGGAAGAGATCTCTCATCTTTCTTCTTCCTTTCCTTACAATACTCCCCCTAACCTCACTCCCTGTAATGATATTGATGTTACAAAGTTTTGGAGTCCAGTAGCCAGATCAGCAATGTTTTCTGCCAGAGGTAGCCACTTGTTACCCAGGTGGTTGAGCCCCTGAGCCTTGAGTGTCTGTCTGGTCTTAAGCAGAGATGGGAGACTGGAACAGAGAGATGATAATCGTCGTGAGGCAAGCCGAGGTCAGTGGGAAGGAGAAGCAGCAAAGTCAAAACGGTCCAAATTCAGCAACAGGTAGGAGAAACAGGAACAAGCTTGATTAGAGAGTACAGGAACCACAATAAGCTGGCAAAGGTACAGAGACAGGAAGTGGCTTTTATAAGCCAAGAACCAGACACATGACCAGACACAGCTGAAGAGACTTGTCACTGATACCATTGCTTGTAGAGTCAAGGTTACCAGATCTCAGGTAAATTTGCAAAAGGCAGGCTGGTGTACTGGTAAGGAAGAGGTTTAGCTGCATGTAAACCAGGGTTCGAAAACCAGCAGAGTCAGTTCCTCACACTCCCTCTGCTGTTCTATGTTCATTCGCACCTGCTACAGCGGAAGAGGTTTCTGCTCTGCTCCAGTCCTCCCGCCCCACCACCTGCTCCCTAGATCCAATTCCCTCACATCTCATCCGTCTTCTTCTCTTTCTCTACCTCTCACTAAAATTTGCAATCTCTCTCTCTCCTCTGGTATATTTCCATCGCCCTTCAAACATGCAACTGTAACCCCAATTCTAAAGAACCCTAACTCCCTGTCCAACTACCGCCCTATCTCACTACTGCCTTTTGCATGCAAGATCCTTAAAAGAGTTGTGTATGTGAGATTGACAGACTTCCTTGAGACCAACTCTTTGCTAGACCCGCTTCCGGCTGGTTTCCACGCTAAGCACTCTGTGGAAACAGCACTAACCAAAGTATCAAATGATTCTACTTGCTGCAAAATCCGTGATCACTACTCTATCCTAATTCTCCTTGACCTTTCTGCAGCTTTTGACACTGTTGATCATCAACACCTTTATCTCATCCTTCGCAACATAACGGTCTACAAGATATTGCTCTCTCCTGGTGCTCCTCCTACCTCTCGCAGCACTCTTTCAGTGTTTGTTTCTCTGGCTCTGCTTCTTCTCCCCAACTCCTCTCTGTTGGTGTCCCCCAAGGTTCAGTCCTTGGGCCCCTACTGTTCTCCAACTATACTGCCTCCCTTGGTAAACTCATTAGTTCCTTTGACTTCCAATATCACTTCTATGCGGATGACACGCAAATCTATCTGTCCTCTCCTGATCTCTCCCCATCCCTCTTGACTAGTGTCTGACTGCCTCTCTGCTATTTCTAACTGGATGGCTGCCCACTTCCTTAAACTCAACTTGACCAAAACTGAAATTCTGGTCTTTCCTCCCTCAACTGTTGCTACTCCTGTGTCTGTCTCCCTCCAAGTCAACGGTGCGAACATCAGCTCCACCACGCGGGCTCGCTGCGTAGGTGTTCTCTTTGACTCCGACCTCTCCTTCACGCCTCATGTTCAGTCTATTGCCAAATCCTGCCACTTCCATCTCAAAAACATTGCGTGCATCCGACCCTACTTAACGCCAGATGCGACTAAGGTGTTGGTCCATTCCATTGTCCTTTCTCGCCTTGACTACTGTACCGTTACAGTCCATAATGAATGCAGTGGCAAGAGTCATCTTCCTGTTCGCCCGCACTGCCCACGCCTCACCCTTCCTGTAAGATATAGGGCTCAATTTAAAATTCTGGTTCTTGCTTTCAAATCTCTACATAATGCTGCTCCCACCTATCTATCCTCCTTAACCCCTTCAGGACGGAGTCAATAGTGCACGTTCTGATCAAAACAAAACGTAAACAAAAACTGGTATTTGCGCTATATATCTGTTCACCCGTAGTTCCCATCTTTCATATTAAATGCACCCACACTTATTATATATCATTTTGTTCAGGAGAAACAGGGCTTTCATTCCATATCAAATATTTATATATGAAACCTAATTTATTATGAATAAAATTTAAAAAACTGTGAGAAATGTTAAATTTTTTTACAAAATTTGTAGTTCCGCCTCACATTTTAGCTGTAAATGTCATAATACTGTTAGGTTTTACTGCAAAAAAATGCACATATTTGTAATCAGCGATGTCTCACGAGTACAGTACCCCCCATTAACAGGTTTTATGGTGTTTTGGAAAGTTACAGGGACAAATATAGAACGTTCCATTTTTAAATTGAAATTTGCCAGATTAGTAATGTTACCTTTGAGACGGTGTGGTAGCCCAGGAATGAGAATTACCCCCATAATGGCATACCATGTGAAAAAGTAGACAACCCAAGGTATTGAACGTGGGGTATGTTTAGTCTTTGTTAGTAGCCACTTAGTCACAAACACTGGCCAAAGTTAGCGTTCATATTCATAAAACTAATATTCGGCCAGTGTTTGTGACTAAGTGGCTACTAAAAATGACTGGACATACCCCATTTGCAATACCTTGGGTTGTCTACTTTTGCAAATGGTATGCCATCATGGGGGTAATTCTTATTCCTGGGCTACCATACGGTCTCAAAGGCAACATAACTAATCTGGCAAATTTCAATGTGAAAAAAATGAAATGCAAGCCTTATATGTGACTCTCTAACTTTCCAAAACACCATAAAACCTGTACATGGGGGGTACTGTTATTCTCGGGAGACTTCACTAAACACAAATATTAGTGTTTTAAAACAGTAAAACTTATTACAACAATAATATAGTCCATAAAAGTGCCGTTTGTTTGTAAAAAATGCAAAAAACTTCACTTTTACTTAAAATATATAATTTACCAGTTTTAAACAGTAATATTTGAGTTCAGCGAAGTCTCCTGAGTAAAACAGTACCCCCTATGTACAGGTTTTATGATGTCTTGGAGAGTTACAGGGTCAAATATAGTGCTTGCGAATTAAATTCTCTGCACTTTCTCCCTGTGTTGTCAGGCATGTCAATCAAATTTTAATTAATCAAATGACATAATTATGTTAAAAGATTACTTAAATATACACGTAGAATTTTAATATATATGCATTTATAGGCATTTAAATTCTACGTGTATACTAATGTAATCTATTATGTATTTATACGTATTTATCTCTCTATATATATTTGCGGTTATTTGTATTTTATATATAGATAGATATATATAGAATGTCATTCTAAGTGTATTTTGTTACCAATATATATATATTAATAACAAAATACAGTTAGAATAAAATTACATATGAATATATAATTTATTTTACATTTTGTTTCAATATTTTATTTATTTATTTAATAATTTTATTTATTTATTATTGTAATTATACGTATATATATATAATATATGTGTATATATCTATTATATATATAATATATATACATATTTTATATATGTAACGTCACTCTAAGTGTATTTTAATACTAATATATATACTAATATTACTATTAAAATACATTACGCATGACGTTACATATATATTTGTATATATATTATATATATAATATATATACATATATTATATATATAAAAATGCATTTATTTTAATTTTACACATGTCTAATTATTTTTTTTAATTCTTCCCACCAGCAGGGGGACTGTCTGATATTTCAGACAGCCCCCCTGCTGGCAGATCCACAGCCAGCTATAGCGATCACATGGCCCCCGGGGGCCTGATTTGCCGTGGGGGGGCTGCCTGGGCTCTGAGGCAGCCCCCCAGAAGAGGATCGCGGCGGAGGTGAGTACCGCCGGACCTCCTGGGCTGCAAGCCGTTACGGCGTTCTATGCCGCCGCAGCGGCTTTAAAGCCCTTTAAAGCCGCGACGGCATAGAACGCCGTAACGGCGTTAAGGGGTTAATACACAATTATGTCCCTTCTAGGCCCTTATGCTCTGCTAAAGACTTACGTCTATCTTCTGTCCGTGCTCCCACCTCTGATGCTTGCCTTCAAGACTTCTTGAGGGCTGCACCGTTCCTGTGGAACTGGCTTCCTTCCTCCGTTAGATGCTCATCCAGTCTCCACTCCTTCAAAAAATCATTAAAAACCCACTTCTTCTTAAAAGCGTATCAATTAAACTGTTTATAACTCTTGCGTGATTCCTCTCTTGCAACTGTCATTAGTCTAATACTATCCTTACCTTTTGTGTCATTTTACCCCACTCCCTATAGCATGTAAGCTCACTGAGCAGGGCCGTCAACCCCTCTGTTCCTGTGTGTCCAACTTGTCTGGTTACAACTACATGTCTGTTCGTCCACCCACTGTAAAGCGCTGCGGAATTGGTTGGCGCTATATAAATAACATAATAATAATGTGAAAAGGGAAAACAAGGCTAAGGGGATAATGTTATATTGCAGAAAGCTGCAACACATTTTTTTTTAATTATAAAGAAACCTCAGAAATTGGCTTATATTGTGTTGGTGCCCAGAGTGTTCTTTTGAATTGGGCAGTGGAATCTTAGGTTAGATAGGGCAGAAAGCTTGGGAAATAAATCTCCCCATTCACATTCTACTTTTGTATTGTTAGCTACAATAGATGGCTTGTTGGCTGGCTTAGAGGTCCCGATTTGGGTGGTGTTGAGTGACAGTCATAGTGGGATAGGCTTGAGATCCAACAAGTAATCTATCAGCGAGGTAGATACCAACACTCCAGCTAAGAGTACAGTGAGGCTTTAGAAACCTAATTTTTATTTGGCATTGCTGTGCAATGCTAAACAAGATGTTTCCATATAAGAGTGAGGGGGGTTAAACTCTCTTTGAATCCTAGCACAAGCACACTACAAATATATAGTTAATTTTACCAGCATATTCATACAACTCTAATAATATCTATTCAAGGAACGAATAGTAAACTTTGCTCTAATTTACAGAACTTAAACACGGTACAAATACAGAACGTGGTCTTTTCAACGAACACTGATCAAAGCATTCTGTACCATAGTATTTGCATATGGTCTATTCTTTCAGTACAATATACAGACAAAAAGTCATACTTTCTAACTGATCTCCTAATTATAAAATTACCTCCATTTCCTGTGAACCTGCGTATGTTGCACAAAGGATTATTTTCAGAATAACTGTTTCCTGTTCGACATTATGTAACAACACAACGACCCTTAACTAGAGTCTTACGCTATGGTTTCATTCGGTTTATCATGAATGTGAAACACACTATTGCAACTTTGCCATTGAATCATCTAATGAGACTATAAATAACAGGATGTTCTTCAGCGAATGGAAACAAGCGATGCCAAAGGGGAACCCCTTAAAATAATTGTTGTGTCCTCTGCTTTGTATCAGGTTAATATAAAGCACGCTTTGGCACTTCTGTAATAATACATAAATGGCACTAATGAGAAAAAAAAAAATTCTGAAAGGATTGCTATAGTTGACAAAATAAAATACAAAAAAACAATCCACAATTTGCAGCTGGGTAATCAGATACATTCATGTGTCAGCCACATCAATAGCACTGTGCAAGCTATCTCTAACAGATCTTATAAAACATATATTAAGCCGCACAGACATGTTATTTATATTTTAACGTCAGTGCTTCTGGATAGTTATCACTCTGATGCAGTTATGGTTGTGACGCGCATATTCATTAAATAATTATTTCCGGGTTTAACAGCATAGGAAATGTATCCCCTAACAGTCCAGGATTTAGGGATTACCTAGTTGTGTCCAAGGTGTTTTTAAAAAGAAAGAAAAAACACTTTAGACACAACAGGGTAATCCATAAATCCTAGACTGGTAGAGGGTACTTGAGGACTGGCTTGGGAACCACTGATCTTGATGAAGTTGCTATAGTGACTCTTTGTGTTCCCCCTTCCATAGTTGCCACAAAGCTCAAAAGTTTAATAATTAGACGGCTTGGGAGCGTAGCTACAAGCCAAGTTCTCCGGGCATGAGACCCGGGACATTTTCTGAACCTCATACCCTACAATACCATTATATCACGTGCATGTGCGCTGTACCATCATACTCTTCCAGTGGTGGAACTACCGCGGTCGCAAGGGTCGCAGCTGCAACCGGCCCGTCTCTCCAAGGGGCCCAGTGACCGGGTGCCCGCCGCCATGTGTTGCGGCCCCGGCCTGCGCGGTGGAACCGTCGGGGCCGCGCGTTCTGGGTCCCATCAAGTGGCCCATGCTGTGTGTGTGTGTGTCACTGTATGTATGTGTGTGTGTGTCACTGTATGTGTGTATGTGTGTGTGTCTATATGTATGTGCATGCTCCCTTGATAAAGGCTTCTTAGCCGAAACGTTGTTTTTTTTTTATTTACTCTGTCCCTGCTTCTCACTGAACTTGGTATGGTTTTTTGCATTTTTGTATATGTTTGGGTTTTGATTATACTAGTATTACAGTGGTCTGTTTGCATGATACTTCTTTCATTTACATATCACGCATTGTGCATTTATATATGTCCAGAATTTTTTCTGGTAAATGCTTTACAATAGTATGACTTTGTATTTTTGTTGATAAAATTTAAAGAGACATTCCTATAGTATATACCCATTTAATAAAGATTGTTTCAGATATATAAAGATTTATGGTTGTGCTCCTTACTCTATTCATATTGTTATGTATTTTGGGTTCTTCAGGGGATAGAGCCTTATGTAAGTGAGCACCCAGTATTTATTTATTTAGCCTTCTCCTGGGGCTATTTTGTCGTTTAGTCGAGTGTGCCCACCTTGTTTCATTTGCATTATATGTATGTGTGTGTCTGTTGGTATGTATTTGTCTCTGTATGTATGTGTGTGTGTGTGTGTGTGTTTGTCTGTATGTGTATCTGTCTGTCTGCATGTGCATCTGTATGTCTGCGTATCTGTATGTCAGTATGTGCCCTGTGTACCTATATATGTGTCACTGTTTCTATCTGCATGAGTGTCATTCTGTGTATTTGAATGTTTGTCCTTAAGTGTTTGTGTATTTGTCTGTATGTGTGTCTGTGTATCCGCATGTGTGTCAGTGCATCTGTATTTGTGTCAATGTTTGTATCTATAGGAGTGTCATTCTGTGTATCTGTGTATCTGCATGTGTATCTGTGTATCTGCATGTGTGTCTGTGTGTATATATGTGTCTGAGTGTCAACATGTGTATGTTTGTGTATGTATTTGTTATTGTCACGTATCCTTCCTATCCATGTGTCAAAAATGGAGATAATTACCTTCCGAAGATTGAGGGGAGTGGTGCGCGGCAGTCTTCTGTCATGATGCCTGGCTTGTGGACTGCGGACCTACGCAATTATATAGCCCCACGTCCGTCCACGGTAAAGACGATGTCGACGTGCGGGTGACAACACGCAAAAGACGCATACTCACATTTTGGGATCAAGGGCTAGGTACAGCCAATCAGATCTGCAAGAGGGTTATTTAAACTCACTTATTCCTTAGCTCATTGCACTGTCGTGGTTTCCCTTAGATGATTATCCGAGAGTGTGTTGCTGATCGTGTTTTTCTGTTTTTTGGCTTTGGCTTCATTTTGACTTCTGGCTTTTCCTTATAGCTGTGTCTCGTTCTGTGTCCCAGTGGTGTACCTTCAGCAGTCACAGAGGTTGCAGCTGATGCTGCATAACTTCAGGGCTGGTGCACGGCTGCACTTGTTTACCTGCATTTAGTCTATCTGTTACCTGGGTGTGTTTGAATTGGTCTGTTTTGGTTAAGTGCCCGGGTTGAGTGTTTATTGGTTTCCCCTTTTTGGGATAAAAGGGGGGTGGACCTGTGGTAGTTTGCCTGGGGGTCCTGTGTTTGTCTGTTGCCCCTTTTGGGATAAAGGGGGGGGGGTGGACCCGGGGGATTTGCCTGGAGTCCTGTTGCCTGTTTACTCCTTTTAGGAGCCACGTGGCTGTGGCTGTAGGGAAAAAGGGGGGTGGACCTGTGGAAGTTTTCCTGGGGGTCTTCTTTGCCTGTTTACCTCTTTTAGGAGCCTCGTGGCTGTGGCTGTATGGAAAAAGAGGTGTGTTGGAACTGTGGAGACTGTGTAGACTCATAGTTTCCTGTGATCCTTCTTGTGTCACTTTGATAGCCTAGCTAGCCTCATTGTGCACGTAGCTCTGCTTGCAGAGAGGTGGTACCCTCCAGCTTTGAGCGCTGAGTTGGAGTCATTCCGGTTTTTATTTGTGGTGCGTGAATTCGGGCAGGCATTGCTGTCTTCATCACCACGGGGTAGTGGGACTTATGAGTGGGTTCATAGGGGCACTACGAGGGTGAGGATAGAGGTGGCCACTTTTAGGTGGACTGCTATACCGAGGGAGGCATATGGATTTCGGGCCGGTGTCAGTCGTTATCCTTGGCCGCTGGTAGTGAGACTTACGAAAGTCGTTCTCCGAGCGGAGACGCTACGAGGTTGAGGGAGGTGACTTCGGTCACACGAGTAAAGGAAAGGAATTACTGTTGATTTTATTTGAACTGTGATGCATGCACTGTATTTCAATTGTATTGTTGTTTTGTTTGTTTAATTAGGAGTCATTCAAACTCCTGTGTCTGTCTCTAAAATTCCACTTTACCTTTTTTACCTTTTCTATACTTCCTGAGTTATATACACTATCCTCTCCTATTTCTATTGTGAGAGAAGTGATTGGTCACACACTTCTCACCTCGCTCCAATTAGTGACTAGTCTACGTTTTGGGAAGACTCACTTAGGGGGGACCCACCCCCCCTCTCGGGTGTCAGTCCACCATTGTAGACACTCTGTTTAAAACTTTTTTCCTCTATATCTGGGATGCCTGTATATGAGGGGAATGGAACAGGGATTAGAAAAGCCCAATAAAGGGCTGGCTAGCGCGTGTGATCTAGTTGAAGATAGAGATTGCTAAAGTGTGTAAAATTGCTGTGCCTTCATGTGGTAGATTGCAGCCAGAAAGCTGGCGTAGATTACTGACAGAGTAGCAATGCTATTCAGCAGGAAGGTTGGGCTGAGGAAGAACTAGATCACAAAGGGTTAAGAATATATGTATATTATAAAAATTGTTTTTGTATTTTGTGTTAGCCATTACCCTGGTAGAGGGTGGGGGTTTTGTATTGAGTTTCACTGAGAGTATTATTAAATGTTGTGTTTTTGTGTCTCTTTGCTTTTACGATAACTGTAACGTGGCTATCCTTCTGTCTTGTTACTGTACAGCATTGACATGGTTAAAGAGATTCTGCTGGCAGTCTCTCTCTCCCACTTCCCCCGCCTTCCTCTCTCTCTTGCTTTCTGTGAGGGGGGGTTGCGTGCTTGCAGATTCAGATTTGTGTTCCGTAGAGTTACTACTGATAAGACTTAGCAATGGAATTTTTGCTAGAAAATATTCTAATTGTGTATTTTGTTATTTTAATAGAAGTTGTGCCATTTATATGACGCCAACAGATTCCGTAGCGCATTATATATATATATATATATATATTTTGTGTTTTGTGATAAGGCAGTGGAAGATCGTGTGGGAGACTAGCTCACAAGAATACATTCCACCTTTCTGAGGCTGTATTTCCTTTCGCCGTGCAAAGTATTTTCTCAAAGACTGGTGTATAAGATAGGGAGTCGGGGATGTAGCTCAGTGTTGATTACGAAGGTTAGGAAAGTGAATCTGATGCAGGAATAGAGAATTATTTGGACGAGTTAAAAATGTAAAGGCAAGTGTGATTTGTTGCAATACTATGCAATGTGGATAGAGGGAATATGCAAAGTTGTTAAGTTAGATTGTGAAGAGGAAAAGTGATTAATGGCTGTAGGCAAATTGTTTGAATCCTGTGAGTTTATTTTTTGCACCATGTTATTTCAAAGCTTCACGGGCTGTTAAATGTATAATGTTTTCATTTGTCTTATTTAATCTGTCAAGTCTGTCCATAGTTTAGTATTTCATGCCCTAAAAGAAAATGGCCCCTAGAACAAAAGAAGGTTGTCCTTAAAGAGACACGTCAGTTCAGGCTCCTGCCCTCACTCTGCCCTTAGTGAGGTCATATCCGCCCATATATCGTGTCAATTCGAGATCTACTTCTACCACGCTCATCCTATCCTAAGACATGCTGTCTTCCTTAATTCCCATATATTATGAACAAAAAAGTTACAATTACTAAAATTATCCTACTATTAGTTTCCCTAAATCAGGAAAGTGTCTGTGACAAGTAATGGTTAATATGTAGATAGAATATATATATATGTCTATCGATTCGCGTATAAGTAACAAGTGTGTTTGAACTTTGTATACAAAATTGATAACATGCTGGAAGAGGGGTTATCTTAAAGAACATTTACTAAAATAAATTTCTAATAAACAAAGATTTCTTGAACAAATGGTAATACAATTAAGGATTGGTTTCAAAATGTCTTGATCTAATTGAAAAGGAACCAGTTAACATTATAAGCATAACTATTAACAAATGAATAAGGTGGGGGTGTGTTCCAATCTGTTTTTTACTGGATAATGTTTGCCTCCAAGATTAAAAGACTGACTAACATAATTTTTGTTGTAAGCCCAGATATTTTATTATTGCATATGCATAGGAATTGAGACTTTGGGCATTATAGTGTATTAATTCTAGATCTGTTACTAGCAGCAAGTGCCTATTCCACGCATGCTTAAACACTTCTACTGAGTTAACCTCTACCACTCCAGTTGGAAGGCTATTCCATGCATCCACTACCCTCTCAGTAATGTAATGCTTCCTGATATTATTTTTAAACCTTTGTCCCTCTATTTTTGAGACTATGTCCTCTTGTTATGGTAGTTTTCCTTCTTTTAAATATAGTCTCCACTTTTACTGTGTTGTTTCCCTTTATGTATTTAAAATGCTTTTATCATATTTCCCCTGTCTCGTCTTTTCACCAAGCTATACCTGTCAAGATCCTTTAACCTTTCCTGGTGAATTTTACCCTGCTATCCATGAACCAGTTTAGTAGCCCTTCTTTGAACTCTCTCTAAGGTATCCATATCCTTCTGAAGATATGGTCTCCAGTACTGTATCCAGTACTCTAAGTGAGGTCTCACCAGTGTTCTGTACAATGGCATGAGCATTTCCCTCTTCCTACTGTTAATACCTCTCCCTATCCAACCAAGCATTCTGCTAGCATTTTCTGCTGCTCTATTACATTGTACATTGTCATTAACAGCCAGAAACTGGAGAACAAGAAATGTGGATTAATGTATAGCCATTTATAAGCTTAACAAAATTTCCATTATCTTTTCCATTTATTTTGCAGAAGACAATGTTATTTGTCTATTTTGTATGTTTTAAAAATACATTATCAGTGAAGAGTAGAATAAATTTTATCCCATTTGCGAGACATAAAATTGTGATAATGTATATTTGTGATATAAGTAGGAATTACATTTTGAGATGTTAGATATAAATTAATAAAATAAAGAACGAGAGTCAGGGATAGCGTCTGTCTCCACGGGAACAAGTCTGGTGTGGGAGAAGTGGTGGGCTAGCCGCTGCGGGACACCCACGGAGTGAAACGTTCGAGGCTTGTGGAGACAAGATGAGCATGTTAGCCTTTTATTATTTTTCTCTAGGGAAAGCATAGGGCCAGTTAATAGTTGTTGTACATGGGCTATTTGCAGCCTCCATTGCATTTCTGCCTAGTCTTTATTTCTGATGTATCCTCCATTGCTACATCACCTGTCTGCTCCCTTACCTGCCCACCCCCGCTTACTCCTCCCACCGATCCCTCCCCTTCATCTACAGTACCCCACTTTCTCCTCCTACTCCTCCCTCTACCCCGCCTTCTCCTTTCTCCTCCTACTTCTCCTCTACTCCTCCTCCTCCTCCTCCCTCTACTCCACCTTCTCCTCCTCCTACTCCTTCTTCCTGCTCTTACTCCTCCCTCCTCTTTCTGCTCCACTTTCTCCTCCTACTCCTCCCTCTACACCACCTTCTCCTCTCTCCTCCTACTCCTCCCTCTACTCCACCTTCTCCTCCTCCTACCCCTTCTTCCTGCTCTTACTCCTCCCTCCTCTTTCTACTCCTCCCTCTACTCCACCTTCTCCTCTCTCCTCCTACTTCTCCTCTATTCCTCCTTCTCCTCCTCTTTCTCCTCCTCCTACTCCACCTTCTCCTCTTCCCACTTCCCCTGTCCTTCCTGCTCCACCTTCTTCCCCTCTCGCTCTATCCACTACTCATTCCTCCATCTCCCCACTACCATATCTATATCCTTTATATGCTTCCTCCCTTCTTATTCCTTACCAATTTCCTCCGCTCATAGACAACTCTGCCTCTACCTGACAATATTATATTTTGAAGAAAAGTTGCTCTGGCCACTCTTCCGCCACTTCCCAGGGGGGAATACCACACTAATGAAGAATTATTCTAACAAAAAATTATTCAGACTGGTGGAGGTGCACTTCATCATGAAATAACTGTTTTGGGCATTCTCAAGGAAATAGTGCGGTCCTGACCCAGATTCCCATGGAAGTAAGACACCTGTAAGGGAGGTGGCTGTCCCCCATGTTTTTTTCTTCGCTAAGTCCCCAGAAATCTCATGAAAGAAACCTGACTCATTAGAACAAAATATGAACAATCAATTCACAACTCTCTACAGAGGGGGGTCAGCAAGAGAACTGTGAATAGAAAGACAAATACCCCCCAATCTCACACAGAAATAGGTGAGGAAACCTCTTCTACTGCTCCTCATGGTTGATTTGAACAGATGAAAGAAGAAACAAGACACCTTTCAACAGAGCATGCAGTAGCTTTACCAGATCCTGACTCCACTCTGTTTGCGGATAAAGAGGAAAGGTACCATACTGGATTTGCTGTTGCTACAGAAGATCAGGTACGTCAAGCATCTTCACTTTCCTCACTCACATCTGCTCAAGACGCTGAATTGACAGCCTTCTCAGTGGCATACAAAATGCCTGAAGGAAGACATGCCAATACCTACACTGACTCAAGATATGCCCTGTGTGCAGCACATTATTTTGGATCAATCTGGAAGATAAGAAGCACCACTCAGCTGACTAAAAGCTGCCAACCAAGCCACAAGTGCACCAAGGGAAGTGGACAGAATGGTGTCCGCTAAAGAAACTTCTATACTCACCATGTAGATCCTACCTACAGATCTCAAGCTTCTGAAAGAATGACAAGCAGCTGCTGACCCTGAAGAAATACAAAGCTGGAAAAACAGAAAGGGGCAACCCTTGAAGACGGGCTGTACTCCAACACTCTCAAGCTCTGTTTACCCAAAAACATGTACTGGGCAGTGAGCCCATGGAACTTTATACCTATCCAAGACCCTCATGAACTCTTTGATCTCTAAATACTCTAAAGCACCTAGAATTACTCCTCTAATCATCAGTTACTGCCGATCCTGTGTTATTTGTGCCAAGGACAGCTCAGGCAGAAGAGGAGGAGAATCCTAAGCACCTAGCTAACTCTCAATATCCCTTTCAAGAATCCAGGTGACAAAGAGCTGCTGGGTCAAATATGCACTAGTTATAATAGACATTTTGTCAGGATGACCAGAAACCTAGCCGGTCATCAATGTGACAACCAAGACCATATACCCAATAGTGCATTGTGAAAGTTGCAGAGATCACTCAGTGGATTCATTGTTCCAGATTCAAGACTCTCTCTCTCTCTGCAACATGAGAAGTAACATTTGTTGATTTTGACACACTTTTGACTCTAAAGAAAAAATGACTTGTTAAAAAAAAAAAAAAAAAAAAAGATACCAACAAGTAGGTGTTTGATGGCCATAATAATGCCTGACCACCTGCCATCGATGGAAAGCCGAGGACCCCAAAAGGAGACCTCGTGAAGCTAAAGAGATCCAAACGCCAAGCTTCCTCAGGATTATTTGCCCATCCTGAGTTTGTGGTGATATTAATATTGACTAAATGATCCGAGTCTACCTACGCTGATGTAGCGTGGGACAGGTTTAATACTACAATGCATAAGCAAATGTGCCCTAGCCAAGGTTATTATGTCCATACACATAATACATGACAAGGTACTCTTGACACACCACATTCATGCTTCAGAACATAAAGAGGAGCACCCCTCTAAAGGGAAAGTTTGACACATATATATATTGATGCCATAGGTGTGCCAAGGGGGGTACCAGATGATTTTGCAGTAAAAGGAAAGTTTGAGTCCATTTTCCCAACCGTCACTGCTAATAATAATATTTTGATTTGCATTTATTATATCTATTGCAACCAACAACGTTTACCTGTCACCATGACTTGTTGTGCCTATACTCCAGATAACACAGGTCCATATGGTAATGTAAGCTTGTCTATTTATGATGTCCCTCTGAAGAACTAAGAAGACTTTAAGAACCGTTACTTCATAGGGTTTTGTGCCTTTGGGCTAACCTGTCTTCTGAAACTAACCAATAAAGTTTATCTTTTAGAATTTAACATTTCATAGGGGGGACTGATGTAGAATTATTAAAAATCTTTATTGAACTTGTATTGAATTATTGTACTAACTCAATTTTAACCTTACACTGTGACAGACCCTCCATTTTGTCCTCATTACCTGACAGATCCTCCATCTTAAACTACATTACATGACAGAATTTCCCAGCAACATTTAATACAATGAACAGAGACTGTATTTTCTATAAAGACATAGCTGACTCCGGAATTATTGAATCTCCTGTAACATGCAACAAAGTATAACCAAGGCCAGAGCCAAGGCCATGAGAACACTGTACTAATGAAATGTTCTATTCATAAGAGAACCTTGCACCTGACCACAAGACCTGACATCACTGACTGTGTAAAATGACGCTCAAGCCCCCCTTTCCACCGAGTAAACCTCATGCTGGGAAAGATGGCGCTTGAGCCTTCTGTCCACACCCGTGTCCAGAACAATACCACCTCCCGGTGGGAGGACACCTAGCTAGTCACTCAAATCCCTGAGCCAATTAATAATATTGATGGGTGGACACTGATATAGTCACATAACATTTAATCCAATTAATGATGTTTATTTGTTATTATCTGATATTCAATGATGATGTAATTTTGCCTTTAAAAGGGTCTGCATAACCGTTTTCTAACCAGATGCCATTAAATTTTCTGAAGTGCTTTTAACCTGAACTCCATGTGTCAGTGTGAACTTACTTCTGCGTATACGCAATTTAATCATCTCAGATTTGGACAGGAACAGATAGACATTTAAACATATTTGTTTATTTCTAAATTAATCTACATCATAATACACTAGAAAGACACCCCCCCAAAAAGTGTAAAAGTGTAAATTCAATCGTTTATATGGCAATATTCCTGAGCAAAAGTGATATTGCCGTATAAACGATTGAATTTGGAACTTCTCCTCTCCATATACTGCGAGACAGACACCAGCTTCCACTGCTATCCAGTCTCTATTATATACATCTGATCCTTGATTTGGATAATACCCCTGACAGGGTGACAGGCGTGATTACCATCTCTCTCTTGTAAGTTCTCTACCACGTGCAAAATGTATCTTTGCCTTATTTACTTCACCATATTTTGTGTTTTTGCCATTTAATAGATTCCACATATACAGGTTGTATTGTTTTGTACCACCCTCTACTGATACCGGAGAAACTGACGGAAGCCAAGCACAGAGAGATGGACACAGGTTTCTTCAGGAAGGAAGAGATTCTTTATTGGATCACCGATCGGGACTCAGAGGGACTAATGTCACCAAAATACAGCAAGTTCTGAGCCCCGGACAATAGTGCAGGCTCCTTATATAGGCACATAACTCCTCCCATATTAAGCTCCACCCGCACATTCTCTTGACCAATCAATACAAATAAGAATTAACTTCCTGCTTGACCGCATGGCCTGTCCAGCACAATGGAGGAGGGGAATACTACATCCTGTATTCTTGCACATGCTCCGTACACTACTGATCGTATCTTGCCTCGTGCAACCAACTGATCGATATGTCAGCATATGCACGTACACATGCCACGTGGTAATCTCGGCCTACTAAATTTATTTTTACCGAGATTCCACCACATTCCCCCCTTTGATGCCTCTTGATATTTCACAATTACTTGAGGCATCACTTAACCTTGGTTTGCATACACCGCAAGTTACCTTGAACCAGACCAGACTTATCTTATGATGTGAATCTTCAACACTCATCTTCCTGCATTGGTTCTCCCTGATCTAGAGCCTTATATTTATATATAGCCATTATCTGTGCAGCAGCCTTCCTTTCTGCTATATTTTCTATCAGGCTTTGCACAGACCTAACTACTAAGGGTATAAGACACGGCAGGAGTAGACACAACATTAAAATCAGTAGGACTCCACCTACCACTGCCTTAAGCCCTCCAAACCACTCATACCAGCTACCAAACCAACTGCTTGGATTATACCCTTTCCATACCTGAGTAGGCACATGCGCTAGTTTAACCATATGGCTAGTAAGCTCAGCTATTGCTTGCCCTTCGTCATCTATTTGAAGACAGCAATTGCTCAGGTTAAACTTCCCACATACACCTCCCTCTACTGCCAAAAGGTAATCCAAGGCTAATCTATTTTGGTATACTGCTGTCCTCATCCTGGTATTATGCTTCGCTAGAAGATTGAGCGCTTGTGATGTCTCGTTAGTAATGATCTCAACCACTGCCTGTAATCTTATAATACGGTTGAGCATATAAATTGGGGTTCTATAACCAAAGGTACCGTCCTCTGCCCACGTGGCTGGCCCATAGTAATCTATAATACGCTGGGGAGGCCATTCATTATCTTCCCAGGCGCCTATCTCTATGGGTCCCCTTTTCTTCCTATGATTCACATCATACACTTTAACACCTAAAGTCTCACCTGTTTCAATAGGTAACAAGAAGAAGGATGGTTTGAGCATACCCAACACACATGCCCCTTCCCAGTCCTGTGGCAACTCCGAATAGGCTTTCTTACCACAGATCCAGTACAAATTTGCTGGGGCTCTCCAGGTAGATGTGATGGATAGATCAAACCACACATCCTTTAAATTGGCATATCTAGCAAACGGGTTAGATGGTTCTGAGACATTTGAAGCCGACCACCAAGTTGTATTCTTTGTATCATCATCATAAGCTTTTTGCCCTAGACAAGTTAATTCTCCTACAGAAGTATTATACATCATTCCTTTCCTCGCTATGCAAACATAACCTATGATGGAGGTCTTTAATCTCCACTCAGATTTACCTCTAACACTCATATGATAATCGGCTTGTGTAGATATTAATTGGTCAACTGCCTCAGAACCGGACATTACCTCCTTTGCTTCCCAAGGCCATTGGTCTCCCATGTTAGTACCTCCACACACATAGCAGTTGGTAACATTAAGACTACCGGCAATACTTTCGGCTAAATCAATAAACAGGTTTTTAGCATTATGGGGGATCTTATTATCTATGCTCATCTCTTCATAAAAGGAATGGTATACTTGATGAGTCTGGGAGGATACCGTATCAGTCTCTATCCCTATAAACAATACTGTCCCAGGATCTAAACCCGTCCCATATATTTGAAACCCAAATAAATTACCATATTTATCTAAGAACTTGTCGGGGTTATTTATAAGTATATGGACTGGATTGCATTCCATAGACTTACAATATGGGCTGGTAGGCAACTTAGTCACAATCATGTCCTTGTCTACTGTCTGTCCCCAAGTTGCCCACCCCACACAAGACCAATATGGGCAAAAGTTATAATCTCTATTTGGTATCTAGGACTCACATATTTATTTTTACTACTGGGACAAATATATTTATCGTTAGACCCATACGTCCTCTCCCATCTAAGATCCCCACATACATTCCACGGCTTTCTACCACTTGATATCGCCTTACACGCATCAAATAGCAGAACACCCGAAGAATGTACGGATTCTAATACCGTCTTATTAATTAGGGTCCCCTGAGGATCTCCATTCCTGAGAGTCAACCAAATTGTACGAGGTTGATACTCCGGACTGAAGCACTTAGGTTCTCCTACTCCTAAATGGCACACACTATATTCTATATTTAGGTATCTACATCTTGATACATCTCCTTTACACTCGTATTGTGAATGCCAAATTAGGGTTTGGGAAATATGGTTACCTGTTCTTGTAGTCTTAATGCATACCTCACAGCTAGGAGTGTCGGTACCTCTACCTTCCTGAATATAAAAATACACATATAAAAACATTATCAAGAACACATCTTTCGTCGTCATCCTCAGTCTTCGTCCGTGCGAAGGCACCTCTGCTTCCAGGATGTAAGGGCTGCAGGGAATGGAGTTCTGCTCGTCTTCACAGGGGTCCCTTCGGGACTTTTCCTGGCTTATACACTATACGTCGGTGAGCGGACAGGCTTTATTATGGCCTTCTCACTCACTTACCAAATCTCTGAAACAATAAAATTTGTAATCCACAAGGTTCCTCGTCACTCCGACTGAGTCGTGCGCTTTAACCGGATCTTGCAGGGATTCTCTGGATCTGCTGTAACTTGCCAAGAATCGACTGCTGCTGGTTTAACCCTGGAGTGATGTATCTACAGAGTCACTTCGGCTACTTTTATCGCTGTAGGGGTAGACAAAAGAACAACATAAGGACCTCTCCACTTGGGCCCTAACGGTACATTATTCCACTCTTTAATCCACACTTGGTCTCCTGGGTGGTAACTATGAACTGGGGGATAAATATTCACAGGTAATCTATCTTGTACCCATTTCTGTACCTCCTCCATAGTCTTACCCAACTCTACAACCTGCTGCCGGGTAATTCCTTCTCCCAACTGACTCAAATCCCCCCTTAAGTTACCAAGTACGGGAGGTGGTCGCCCATACATGATTTCAAAAGGAGAGAGGCCCATCCTTCTGGTAGGTGTACTGCGGATTCGCAATAGAGCTATGGGCAAGAGAACGTTCCACTTAAGTTGGGTTTCCTGACACATTTTAGCCAACTGATTCTTAATAGTTCTATTCATTCTCTCTACCTTACCAGAACTCTGGGGTCTATATGCCGTATGAAGCCTCCACTTTATACCAAGCATATGAGTCAGTTGTTGTAGGCACTGATGAACAAAAGCTGGACCATTGTCCGATCCTATAGAGCAGGGTAGTCCATATCGGGGTATTATTTCTCGTAGCAGGAATCTCACAACTTCTCCTGCTTTCTCTGTACGAGTAGGACATGCTTCTACCCAGCCTGAATAGGTACACACAACCACCAGCAGGTAGCGATGTCCACCAGATTTAGGCATCACTGTATAGTCAATTTGTAAATCGGACATGGGGAGTCCCCCCATAAACTGGACTCCTGGTGGCTTTACTGGTCCTTGTCTTGCATTATTTTTAGCACACGTTACACATCTTCGTACAATGGCCTGAGTCAAGTTGGACAATCTTGGTATGTAGAAATGTTTTCTGAGAGATTCTTCTGTGCTGTCTCTCCCAGAATGTGTCCCGTTGTGATAGTTTTGGACAATTTCTACCGCTAGTGATGCTGGAATGACTATTCTTCCATCTTCTAACTGATACCATTTGTTCTCCAAATACTTTCCAGGTTCAGTCTTTAACCACTCCTCTTCTTGAGCTGTATAAACTGGAGTCCACTGAGACAGTGGAGTTGGTATAAGAGCAGCTATATGCCCCACATACTCCTGTCTTCCCGATTCAGCGGCATGCTTAGCTGCACTATCTGCCATCCGATTTCCTTTGGTTACATCACCATCTCCTCTCAGATGCGCTCGACAATGTATAATACCGACTTCTCTCGGCTCCCACACTGCTTCCAATAGTTGTAGGATTTCAGCTGCGTACTTGATTTCTTTGCCTTCTGAATTCAATAGTCCTCTTTCTTTATACAAAGCTCCGTGGGCATGAGTGGTTAAAAACGCATACTTGGAGTCCGTGTAGATGTTCACTCTTAAACCTTCAGCCAATTGTAACGCTCGTGTCAGTGCTATCAATTCTGCCTTTTGTGCTGATGTTCCTTTTGCCAGTGGCCAAGCTTCTATCACCTTGTCTATTGTTGTTACTGCATATCCTGCATAGCGGATCCCTTCTTTCACATAACTACTGCCGTCGGTGTAATATTGAACATCGGGGTTCTGGATGGGAAAATCACGAAGATCTGGTCTACTTGAAAATACTTCATCCATTACTTCCAAACAATCATGTTGACTTTCAGTAGGTTGTGGCAAAAGGGTAGCTGGATTTAAGGTATTTACAGTCTCTAAATGCACTCTTGGGTTTTCACACAACATTGCTTGATACTTGGTCATACGGCTGTTACTAAACCAATGATTTCCTTTGTAATCCAACAACGTCTGTACTGCATGTGGGACTCGTACATAAAGTTCTTGACCCAGAGTGAGTTTATCGGCTTCAGCTACTAGCAGGGCGGCTGCAGCTACGGCTCTTAGACAAGGTGGAAGTCCGCTGGCCACTGCATCCAGTTGCTTAGACATGTAGGCGACAGGTCTTTGCCATGATCCCAAGTACTGTGTCAATACTCCCACAGCCATTCTTCTTTGCTCATGTACATACAAGTAGAATGGACATGTGTGATCAGGTAGACCTAATGCTGGGGCACTCATCAAAGCCTTCTTCACATCTTCAAATGCCGTTTGCTGTTCTTGAGTCCATAAGAAGGGGTCGTGCTCTGTACCTTTGATAGCTGCATACAGAGGTTTTGCCAGTATCGCGTAGCTGGGAATCCATATCCTACAGAATGGATATAGACAAAAAATGGGATACAGCTGAATAACTAGAAAAAAAAGAATATAAAACACATAGTGAAGTACATTAACAATAATTGGATTTAACCCACAAAGATTGCACTCACAAGATAGTGTAGGGTAATGCGCCTTTAAGCCCACACTGGGCTAAAATGGTATTTGCCTTCCACGGATCGGTTGCTCTGTCTTTCACAGGAAATGGAAGAATGCCAGTTGAAATGTAAAAAATATTTTTCTTTATTCAAAAGGCAAAATAGCCTTGAAAGATTCAATCAGTAAAATTATTTTAAAATAACTGCAATCTAACGCGTTTCGTCCAAACAACTTGGACTTCATCAGAGAAAATTCTGCAGTTTTAACAATCACATAAAATACAAAGCATGCATAATCCCACCCCCAACAGAGTCCCTTAAATACAACCAGTCCGTGTGTTGATTGGAGAATTCTCTCCTGGAACCACTTCTCCCATTAGGGTATATTGCCTCCAGATGGCTCTTGTTTTGTAATTCCGCGGCAAAAAAACATAGCCGTTTTTCATCCGTCTAGCTTATCAAGATATGCGTTCCAAATGTCCGTTTCCGGTTGCGTTCCAAGCGCATACTTCCGGTTGCGGACGGCGACGTACGTCATGACGTCAGCGTTGCGTTCCAAATGCGGCATATGCGTTCCAAGCATGAAACAGCCACTTGAACAGTTAAATAACTGAAAAAAAATCTCAAAGTAATCGCAATCAGTGATCAGACTTTCAAATTCAAAATAAAAACTTATAAATAACAAAAAGATACATCATCATTCAATAGAGCTGTAGGACTTTCATCTTCTGCCAATTGCCATAGTATAAATATATACATAGACTCCAAAAATTATAATGAAAAAAATTATATATGTGTACACTAAAAAATAAATAAATATAAATAAAATAAACAAGAAATGAACCAAAAATGAATAAAATTAAATAAAAATAAAAATAAATATAAAAATAAAAATAAATATGAATAAATAAACAATAAAATAAATATAAAAATAAATATAAATATGAAAAAAATGAAAGAAATGGAAACAAAAAAATAAAAATAATAAATAATCAATGATAAATAATAAAAAAATATCATAATAATAAAAAATAAAAAATAAAAATAATAATAATGATAAAATATCAATCTAAAGAGAAAAAACTTTTTATGTGGCAGAAGGTGGAAATCCCCCCTAAATTCCAAAGACATCTCTAGAAAAAATACCCTTATACCATGAAACTGGCCAAATCAACATCTATATTTAAACCTTTGGGTGTTAAGGTATCCAATTGATATATCCAATAGGTCTCCCGTTGTGCTAGTTTCAATTCCCTATTTCCTCCTCTCCAGTGGGCGGGCACATGTTCTATACCACAACCCCTAAAATCCCTCCAATTAAAGGCCTGGCATGTATTGCAGTGCACTGGCACTGAATGAGTTGTTATGCCTTTCCTTATATTGTTAATATGTTCCATGAGGCGTATTTTAAGAGGTCTTTTTGTTTTTCCCACGTACTGTTTGCCACACGGACACTGCAATAAATAAATCACAAAATCCGTGTGGCATCCAATACTGGACTTCACTGGGAAAGAAATTCCAGAAATATGACTTGTAAATTGAAGAGTTAAGCCTAGGTTCATTCTTGAGCAAACCCGACAAATTTGGCATCCCTTAGATCCCTTTGTATGTGAAATGACTTTCTTTTTAGGGATATCCTTTCTAGGGAAACTGGGAGCGACTAGATCTTTAAGGTTTTGACCCTTCTTATAGATAATAGATGGCCGGTTTGGAAGGATACTTCCAAGAATTGGATCCTGGAGTAATATGGGCCAATGTTTTTTAAGGCACCTATTAATTTTCCAATGGTCTGTATTGTATTTTGTTATAAATGAGTGTCTAAAATGTTCATTTTGATTATTTTTCGGACGTTTAATCAGTAAGTCACTTCTGTCTTTATTCCTTAATATTCTAATTTCTTTTTCAATCGTGTTCTTATCATAACCTTTATTCACCAATTTATTTTTTATATGTTTCGCCTGAGTTTCAAAATCTTGAGTGTTAGAACAATTTCTACGTACCCTTGTGAGTTGACTTTTGGCAATGCCTCTTAGCCAAGGTTGATGGTGGCAACTTGACTTATGGAAGTAACTGTTCCCATCAGTTTTCTTAAAGAAACATCTGGACCTAATTTTATCTCCCTCCCAATATAGGCTTAGGTCCAAAAAATTAATAGTGTCTTTGTGCCACTCCGGTGTAAATTTCAAATTGAAGGAATTAGAATTTAAATACTGAACAAACAATAAAAAATCCTCTTGAGTACCCTTCCAGATGACAATCACGTCATCGATGAATCTCCGCCATAGGACCAGGCTCGCCCGCCAGTCATGCCCGCACCAAACAAATAGGTCCTCCCATCTGCGCATATAGATGTTGGCATAACTGGGGGCGAACCTGGTTCCCATGGCGGTCCCTGTCAACTGAAGGTAAAATTTACCCTCATGAAAAAAATAATTATGTTCCAATATAAATTTGATTGCCAACAAAATAAAATTTTGAAGTGCATCATCAACCTCGGGATCATCTCCTATAAAAAAATGAACTGCCTCAATGCCTAACTGGTGATGGATGACTGTATATAATGACGTCACATCCAATGTTGCCCAGCTGTATTCCTCCTTCCAATTAATATCTTCAAACTCATGTAAAATGGCTGTGGTATCTTTGATATATGAAGGGGCACCCTGGGCATACTTTTGGAGCTTTGAGTCAATAAAGGCTGACAGATTCGCTGTGATAGAGTTAATGCCACTGATAATTGGGCGTCCAGGAGGAAAAAACAAATTTTTATGTAACTTTGGCAAAAAGTAGAAAATGGGGATAACGGGAAAATTGTTAAACAAAAATTTAAAATTCTTTTGAGATATTACATTATTTTCTAAGGCTCTTAATAACAAACTTTTTAGTATAGAGTTAAATGTTCCTGTCGGATCTCTATGGAGTTCTACATAGGTTTCTGTTTGACCCAAGATATTTAGGGATTCTTGATGATAATACTCTGCAGACAGGATGACAATCCCCCCCCCCTTTGTCAGCCTCCCTTATAACTATATCCTCCCTTTTAGTTAAATTTTTTAAACACATGGTCTCTTCCTTTGTCATATTAAAATTCTTTTGTTGGTTGCTATTTATCTTTTTGAAATCCTGGCAGACCATATTCTCAAAGGTTTCAAGATGGGCACCCTTACTTTGGACAGGGTAAAATTTAGATTTTGGCTTAAATTTCGAAAAACCATTGTCTGTATTTGAATTAGATTTTAAACTAATGGGTGGATTGGATATTGATAATGAACCAGCATTATGATTAGTTCTAAGATTAATGGAAGTATTAGTCAATGGTAATGGAATGGTACTTTTTTCAAAATGTCGTTTAACTGTTAATGTTCTTATAAATTTCTTTAAGTCTATGAATAAGGCAAAATCATCCACTGTACGTGCAGGAGCAAACTTTAGGCCCCGTTCTAATACACGTATTTCCAATTCAGTTAGTGGTATTGATGATAAATTAAATATACCTACATTTCGTTCTTTTAATGGGAAGATCTCTCCTTTCTGTACTGATTTAGGGGTTCTTCCTCCATTCTCATCCTTTTGAGGGAAGTTTGTGTTTGGAGGGGCGAGTAACGATTTGGATGTGCCCAAGTAGTTTTGCGTGGTAAAAAATAATCCGTTATCCGTTGGTCTTTTTGTATATGGCTTCTCTCTAAAAAATCACTGGTACTGGGAGGAGTATTCTCTCTGTGATCAACTTTTTCCCTTGTAGCATCTACATATGGCCTCCTACCTCTATAGTCAATTCTTTCCCTTGTTACATCTGCATATGACCTCCTATCAAAGGACTCCCTTTTTTCCTCATTTCTTTTAGGAGACCTTTTCTCGCCATTCATTCTCCTATTAGTAGGGGACTTATAGGAATATGAATTACTTTCATTTGGCCCCACTCTGTTTGTTTGTGATACTCTCTGTGTTCTATATAACTCCCTATCACCAACCTTTGGTCTCCATTTATATTGGTTGGTGCTGGTGGAGTTTCTATTTGCTGTTTTCTGGGTTTCAAATCTATTATACGGAATTGTTTTGGTGGACCGTCTCCTACGGGACAATTTGTTGACTGTAGAAAAAACATTATTGAGTTTATCTTCTTTGTCTCTCCTATATTTTTTACTTTTTGTCTCCGCTATTCTTTCATCTAATGCCTTCAATTTATTATTCAGTTCCTCCTCGTGTTTTACAAGTTCAGAACTGTCTAAATCAAATGATTGTTTATTATCCAAATCTTGTAGCTGTGTCTCTAGGTTGCTTTTCATTTCTTTAGAGAATTGGATCGCGTAGCTGGGAATCCATATCCTACAGAAGCCTGCTGCCCCCAAGAATTCTCGCACTTGTCTTCTATTCTTGGGTATCGGTATTTGGCACACAGCTTCTTTTCTCTCTGGCCCCATAATTCTTTGACCTTCAGAGATATGGAATCCCAGATATTTGACAGTTGGCAAACACAACTGAGCCTTCTTTCTAGACACCTTGTATCCTGCCTTCCAGAGAATGTGTAGTAGATCGTGCGTTGCTTGCTGACATATTTCCTTTGTAACTGCTGCTATCAACAAGTCATCTACATATTGTAACAATACACACTCTCCTGGGATGGACTCGAAATCCAGTAGATCTTGACTTAGAGCTGAACCAAATAGGGTAGGTGAATTTTTAAACCCTTGGGGCAGTCTTGTCCAGGTCATTTGGCGTTTTGAGCCCGTCACAGCGTTTTCCCATTGGAAAGCAAAGATACATTGGCTTTCTGCGGCAATTCGGAGGCAAAAGAAGGCATCTTTGAGGTCTAAGACTGTAAAATAAGTAGCCCCGCCCGGAATTAAAGCAAGCAGGTTATATGGATTGGGTACAACTGGATGTATACTAACAACCGCATCATTGACTGCTCTCAAGTCCTGCACAGGTCGATACTCATCTGTACCGGGCTTTTGAACAGGCAGCAATGGGGTGTTCCAGGGGGAAGTACAGAATTTTAGGATACCATACCGTATGAACTTATTGTCAGGGTACCTGTGGTCTCTACCTCCGAAAGAGGTAGAGACTTAGCTGTTCCTCCATCCAGACGGTCTGATGGCTCCCTTCCCCGCGGTCTATCCGGTCATGCTAGACCGGCCGCGAGGGAGTGACTGCCTTTTACAGCATCTAGGCAGGAAGTAGTCATCAGGACACTCCCCCGGAACGACCTGTCAGTCAATTGCTGCAGGACCAATCAAGACGCCTCGGAGGCGTGGTTACTGCTCTGAACAGGGTATTTAACAGAGCTTCTTTCATTAGCTCATTGCCCTGTCGTGGTTCTAGCTTGTTCTAGTCACTCAGTGCTTGTGTATTCTATTATCCCTTTTGGTTTTGACCCAGCTTGTTTACCTTACTCTGCTTATCTCTGTTACCCTTGATTCGGCTTGTCTCTCACTTACCTGTCTTCTGTTACCCTCGACCTCGGCTTGTCTTTGACCATTCTATACTGTACTACTTACGTTAGTCCGGCCATTCTAAGGTCCGGTATACGTATCTGGCTACTGTTTGTACTCTGCGTGTTGGATCCCTGTCCCGATCCTGACATTACGACAGGGCCAATGGATCCTGCAAGTACAAACAGTAAGCTGGCTGCTCCTGATCCTAGGTTTGAAGCCATGGATCACAGAATGGATCAGATGGCGCTTGCGCTACAGGCTCTATTAGCTTGTGCCAATAACCCACCAGAGGAGATACGTAATACCCCTGTTTCTCCTGTCGGTTCAGGTCTAGAGGTAGCCACAGTGGGTGCTTCTTCTCACATTACCCCCCCAGTACGCTATGGTGGGGCTCCTGAGAAGTGTCGTGGTTTTTTAAACCAAATTAGTATCCACTTTGAATTGCAACCTCGCTCTTATCCTACAGATAGGGCAAAAGTAGGATTTATTATCACCCTACTCATTGAGAAAGCTCTGAGATGGGCCAACCCATTATGGGAGAACGATAACCCATTAGTTTATAACTATAACGCATTTGTAGCTGCTTTTAGAAGAACATTTGACCCTCCAGGTAGAAAGGTTAATGCAGCCAGATTACTGTTGCGCCTGAGACAGGAGAACCGAACACTGGTGGATTATGCACTAGAGTTCAGGTCTCTGGCGGCAGAAATCAAGTGGAATGAGCAGGCGTATATGGATGTATTTTTGAATGGCCTATCTGATGTAATCCTTGATGAGGTTGGTACCAGAGAACTCCCTGAGAATTTAGAGGATTTAATTTCGTTCATCTCTCGTATAGATGAACGTCTAAGAGAGAGACAGAACACTCGAGAGAGGAACCAGAGACCTTCTTTTAGGTTAGCTCCCGCTTTTCCAAGTCCTGACTCCACGATATCTTTGCTTACTGAACCTATGCAGATAGGGTATACCCGCCTCTCTGAGGAGGAAAGACAGCACAGGAGAAGAGAGGGTTTGTGTATGTATTGTGGGGCCAAGGGTCATTTACTCTCGAACTGTTCTAACCGCCCGGGAAACGCTCGCACCTAAGTCTCTCTAGAGGACAGGCCTTGGGTGTTTCTATTTTGTCCTCTACTCCTAATTATAAAGATCACAGGCTTCTGCTACCAGTTTCCTTAACTTGGGGGAAGGAAGTAGTAAGGGCTATGGCATTGATAGATTCCGGTGCTGCTGAGAATTTTATCGACCAAGCCTTTGCTAGTAAGAACAATTTCCCATCCCAGCTAACGGAGACACCTTTGGCCGTTGAGGCCATAGATGGTAGACCACTACTAGACCCTGTTATCTTTCGTGAGACCATACCCATTGATTTAAATGTTGGTATCCTACACGTGGAGAATTTATCTCTTATGCTCATTTCGTCTCCTTCCGTTCCCATAGTTCTGGGGTACCCATGGTTGAAAAAACATAACCCTATTATCGATTGGGAGTTAGGAGAGATACTCTCATGGGGCCAGGGCTGCCAGGATCGGTGTTTGTGCAAGGTTTCTCCATTAGCTAATATTAACATACCGGAGAATCCTACTCAGTCCACAGAAAGACAAATACCAGACCTTTACCTAGACTTAAGGGCAGTGTTTGACAAGAAGAATGCCGATTCTTTGCCTCCACACAGGTCATTTGACTGTAAGATTAAGCTTCTACCCGGCACTATGCCTCCGAGGGGCCATGTATATCCTTTGTCTGTTCAGGAAAACTCGGTTCTAGAGGAGTATATTCGGGAGAATTTAGAAAAGGGATTCATCAGGAGGTCTTCTTCTCCGGCCGGGGCTGGGTTCTTTTTCATTAAGAAGAAGGATGGCACGCTGAGACCATGTATCGATTACCGAGGCTTGAATAAAATAACTGTCAGAAATGCCTATCCTATCCCACTGATTACCGAGTTATTTGATCGTCTTAAGGGCTCCAAAATCTTCACCAAGTTAGATCTCAGAGGGGCTTACAATTTGGTGAGAATCCAGCAAGGTCACGAGTGGATGACGGCATTCAATACCCGGTATGGCCATTACGAATACACTGTTATGCCATTTGGACTATGCAATGCGCCTGCAGTATTTCAAGATTTGATTAATGAGGTACTTAGGGAGTTTCAGCATGATTGTGTTATTGTTTACCTGGACGACATACTAATACACTCTAAGGAGATTGAGACTCACCATAGACAGGTCAGAAAGGTATTACACAAGCTGCTGCAACATGGTCTATATTGCAAATTGGAGAAGTGCAGTTTTGATCAGTCTCAGGTAGACTTTCTTGGATACGTGATTTCTGGGGAAGGTTTTAAAATGGATCCTGTAAAACTCCAATCTATTTTAGACTGGCCCTTGCCCAAAGGAATCAAAGCTATCCAAAGGTTTATTGGTTTTTCCAACTACTATAGGCGCTTCATTAAAGGATACTCCTCTATCATTGCGCCTATTACCAATATGACCAAACAAGGGGCTGATACTAAGTTCTGGTCTAAGGAAGCTCTTGGTGCTTTCAAGACTCTCAAGGAACTTTTTGCCTCGGCTCCCATTCTAGTCCATCCTGATACGACTCTGCCTTTCTTGTTAGAGGTCGATGCCTCATAGACAGCAGTTGGGGCTGTTCTGTCTCAAAGGTTAGGGGTGGATAAACCGTTACACCCTTGTGGTTTCTTCTGTAAGAAATTTTCTGGGCCTGAGAGCAGATATGACATCGGGGAAAGGGAACTGTTAGCAGTCATTAAAGCCTTAAAGGAGTGGAGACATTTGTTGGAGGGGACCCTACACCCTATTACGATTTTGACGGACCACAAAAACTTGTCCTATATTGGGGAGGCTAAGCGCTTATCCTCTAGACAAGCTCGTTGGTCCTTATTCCTGACTCACTTCAATTATGTACTGACTTACAGATCTGGTTCTAAAAACTCTAAAGCCGATGCATTATCTCGCCAATATGAACCTTCTACTGTACCTGAACCAGTTCTTTCTTCTATAGTTCCGAAATGCAATATCATTGCTAATACGAATCTCAGGATTCATTCTCCATTACTGGCCGAGATCATTAAGTTGCAACATCTAGCACCTAAACAGACTCCTGCGGGTCGTCATTTCGTTCCTCCTGCTCTTCAACTGGAACTTTTACAGTGTTTACATAATAGCAAGATGGCGGGACATCCTGGTATTCGTAAAACTTACGCGTTAATCTCTAAGGACTTCTGGTGGCCTGCTTTACGGAGGGATATTGAGGAGTTCATCGCTGCATGTGAAGTTTGTACTAAAACCAAACAACCCCATACGCTTCCATGTGGATTCCTGCACCCCTTGGAGGTTCCAGAAAAACCACGGTCCTGTTTGGCCATGGACTTTATTGTCGATCTACCTATCTCTAAAAGACAGACTGTTATCCTCACCGTGGTTGACAGGTTTACTAAGATGGCACACTTCATTCCCCTGCCTAAACTCCCGTCTTCTCCCGAATTGGCAGAGATATTCGCTAAGGAGATTTTTCGCCTACATGGGATACCCTCTCAAATTGTATCGGACAGAGGCTCCCAATTTGTTTCCCGCTTTTGGAGGTCCTTCTGCTCTCAACTTGGTATTAAATTAAACTTTTCTTCTGCCTATCATCCTCAGTCTAACGGAGCTGCTGAACGTACCAACCAGAAAATTGAACAATAGTTACGATGCTTTGTTTCTGAACACCAGGATGATTGGGTCGGTTTGATTCCTTGGGCGGAGTTTGCACACAACAATCTGCGATTCTACTCATTCAAGCCCCTTCTTCATGAATTATGGTTTTCATCCGTCTATTCTTCCTTCGGATTCTCCTTCCCAGGGGGTGCCGTCGGTTGATGTTCATGTTGCCAATTTGAGGAAGTTGTGGGATCAAACTCGACAAATCCTTGTGCACAACTCTATGTTGGTTAAGAAACATGCTGATAAACGTAGAAGGGCGGCTCCGGTCTTTGTTCCAGGTGATAGGGTATGGCTGAGCACGAGGAACATCCGTTTAAAAGTGCCATCCATGAAGTTCGCTCCTCGTTATATTGGACCCTACAGGGTGCTGACCCGTATCAATCCTGTTGCGTATCGTTTAGCTCTTCCTAATACCTTACGCATCCCGAACTCGTTTCACGTTTCATTGCTGAAACCACTCATATGTAACAGATTTTCCTCCACAATAGCCCCTCCTCGCTCCGTTCAGGTGGAGGGTCAGGAGGAGTATGTGTCACGTTCTGTTCCTGGTTGCGGATCATTCTGGTAATGGCTTCTGGTATCCAGTACTCCTTTTGCTATTCTTGTTTAATATTTCTTGGTTTTTGGTTTTCTATTCTGTGTCTGGTTTTCTTTATGCTGGGATTTCTGGGTTCATTCCTATAGTTCGTCCCTGGATTTCCCAGTCTCCAGGTTTCCTTTAAATGTTTGTTTTATGTGCCACACCCTTATGTTTCCAGCTTTCATTATGTGTTGGAGTTCCTGCAGGCAGCGGCTCAAAGCTTCTGTCTTTTCTTGCAGGTAAGTGCTATATATGTGTTCTTAATCTGTGGTTGTTTTAGCATACATTAGGCAGTGTAGGACCTGCCAGATATGGGGTACATTGGCGTTGTTGGCAGGCTTATGCAATGTATGATCATATAGTGTGACTAAACCCCCATGATTTCCATATGTAGTACTTAGTTATTTCTCCTCTTGTTTTGCCTATGTTATCTTGTCGTGTCTTAGTTTGTATATACCTGTCCATGTTCAGCCCTGTCCCGTCATGCCCATGTTTAGTTAATGTTCCCTTATGTATTGTCATGTTCTGGGTTTAGCTTCCTATCCTTCTCTGGTTCTGGGTTCTACTAGTTATGTCTTGTTTTCATGTTTGGTGCCTGTTCTAGCTTTGTCTTGTTTCTAGTACTGGATACACCCTTGCTGCAGAGCCTCCCTATACAGCTCCTGGGAGGTCTGCTTATTTCCTAGCTCCTAGTTCCTTGGATCCGCAAAAGCTGAATCAGGGTTCTGGTTGTGGCTGCACAAACGCTGGTGCTCAACACCAGGGGGCGTGCGGTTACCCTGCACCAGACCCTGCTAATCCACCTCCACGCTGAAGACTCCCACTTCATCAGGCATTATGGGTCCCGGTCCATGCGCCGCCGCCTGGACACTGTGTCTGGGTTCCGGGCACCGGACTACCACCCTGACATATGGCCGTAAGTACAATGGAGTTCGTGGAGTGGACCCTGCAGCTTTCCTGATCTGTTCTGTCTGTGTCATGTCTTGCCTGGATTTCGCAGCATCAAGAGTACCTGTATCCGCAGTGGTTGTCTTGCCCTGCTTTCCTGGCCTGGCCTGACTGTATCCTGTTCAGTCTGGATTATGCAGCATTCAAGGGTACCTGTATCTGCAGGTTTCATCTTGTTCTGCTTTTGTTCCTGTTTTTCCGGCATGCAAGAGATTCTGTATCTGGACCAGTCTGCTGGAGATGACTTCCTCATTCCTGTTTTCTGTTTTGGAGGGGGTCGATCTGCTAAGCTGTTCGTTGGTCGATTCTGGTGTTCTCTTGTGATGCCTCGTTCCTGTTTGCTGACATACTCCTTTTCTGGTGGTGATCTTCATTCATTGCTGGAGGCTCTTTTGCAGGAGGCCTTTCCGGTGGGGGATGCTTGCCTCCGTGGAAGTCAAGAGGACTTCGTTGCAGTATCCGCTCACCATTCCTGGTCTCTGCCTGAGAGCTGTTGGGAGCATCCGGACATTCCTTTCTGGTGGTTCCTATGCAGGAGACCTTTTGGTTGGGGGATCCTTGCCTTCGTGGAAGTCAAGAGGACTTCGTTGCAGGATCCGCTTTTGTTCTTGGTCTCTGCCTGGGAGCTGTTTGGAGCGTCCGGAGTTCGCTCCTTAAGAGGGGAGTTATGTCACGTTCTGTTCCTGGTTGCGGATCATTCTGGTAATGGCTTCTGGTATCCAGTACTCCTTTTGCTATTCTTGTTTAATATTTCTTGGTTTTTGGTTTTCTATTCTGTGTCTGGTTTTCTTTATGCTGGGATTTCTGGGTTCATTCCTATAGTTCGTCCCTGGATTTCCCAGTCTCCAGGTTTCCTTTAAATGTTTGTTTTATGTGCCACACCCTTATGTTTCCAGCTTTCATTATGTGTTGGAGTTCCTGCAGGCAGCGGCTCAAAGCTTCTGTCTTTTCTTGCAGGTAAGTGCTATATATGTGTTCTTAATCTGTGGTTGTTTTAGCATACATTAGGCAGTGTAGGACCTGCCAGATATGGGGTACATTGGCGTTGTTGGCAGGCTTATGCAATGTATGATCATATAGTGTGACTAAACCCCCATGATTTCCATATGTAGTACTTAGTTATTTCTCCTCTTGTTTTGCCTATGTTATCTTGTCGTGTCTTAGTTTGTATATACCTGTCCATGTTCAGCCCTGTCCCGTCATGCCCATGTTTAGTTAATGTTCCCTTATGTATTGTCATGTTCTGGGTTTAGCTTCCTATCCTTCTCTGGTTCTGGGTTCTACTAGTTATGTCTTGTTTTCATGTTTGGTGCCTGTTCTAGCTTTGTCTTGTTTCTAGTACTGGATACACCCTTGCTGCAGAGCCTCCCTATACAGCTCCTGGGAGGTCTGCTTATTTCCTAGCTCCTAGTTCCTTGGATCCGCAAAAGCTGAATCAGGGTTCTGGTTGTGGCTGCACAAACGCTGGTGCTCAACACCAGGGGGCGTGCGGTTACCCTGCACCAGACCCTGCTAATCCACCTCCACGCTGAAGACTCCCACTTCATCAGGCATTATGGGTCCCGGTCCATGCGCCGCCGCCTGGACACTGTGTCTGGGTTCCGGGCACCGGACTACCACCCTGACAGTATGAGGTTAACTCTATTATTGATTCTCGAATCTCCCGGGGGAGAGTACAATATCTGGTTGATTGGAAGGGATATGGTCCTGAGGAGAGGAGTTGGGTACCTCAGGAGGATGTTCATGCTCCCCGTCTCCGCAGGGCGTATCACTCTCGCTTCCCATCTCGTCCCGGTTCATTCCGCCCGGTGGGCGTATCTGAGAGGGGGGGTACTGTCAGGGTACCTGTGGTCTCTACCTCCGAAAGAGGTAGAGACTTAGCTGTTCCTCCATCCAGACGGTCTGATGGCTCCCTTCCCCGCGGTCTATCCGGTCATGCTAGACCGGCCGCGAGGGAGTGACTGCCTTTTACAGCATCTAGGCAGGAAGTAGTCATCAGGACACTCCCCCGGAACGACCTGTCAGTCAATTGCTGCAGGACCAATCAAGACGCCTCGGAGGCGTGGTTACTGCTCTGAACAGGGTATTTAACAGAGCTTCTTTCATTAGCTCATTGCCCTGTCGTGGTTCTAGCTTGTTCTAGTCACTCAGTGCTTGTGTATTCTATTATCCCTTTTGGTTTTGACCCGGCTTGTTTACCTTACTCTGCTTATCTCTGTTACCCTTGATTCGGCTTGTCTCTCGCTTACCTGTCTTCTGTTACCCTCGACATCGGCTTGTCTTTGACCATTCTATACTGTACTACTTACGTTAGTCCAGCCATTCTAAGGTCCGGTATACGTATCTGGCTACTGTTTGTACTCTGCGTGTTGGATCCCTGTCCCGATCCTGACACTTATCCAGATAAGATTGGATGTTCTTCTTAGCCTTCTGCGGGATGTGATATTGTCTTAGGCTTACTGGATAAACCCCAAGTTTTAGTTCGATTTTAATAGGTGGAATATTGTGGGCCAGTCCTGGTGGGTTGTTCTCTGCCCAAACTCCTGGTATGTTGAATAAGGACTCATCACTCCTAGGGTTTTGGCTAGTCAACGCTGTATAAAGTCGCCACTCTTCTTCCTTTGGTACGGATAATGTCATAATACCTGAAGGTCCATTAAACTTTAAGGATGTTGTTCCATTTGGTAAGAACGTAATCTGCGCTTGTAACTTAGATAGCATATCACGTCCCAGCAATGGACTGGACATTCAGGCATATAAAGGAATTGATGTTTTACTACGTGGCCTCCCAATGTACAGAGTCGACTTTTAAGAACCGGTTTTGCAGCACTTCTTCCAGTTGCTCCTATTACAGTAATAGTTCTTCCAGATGGAGGAGCAACTAGATTAGTCACCACCGAATGTTCAGCACCAGTGTCGATCATGAACGCACTCCTTTTTCCCCCTATTGATACATCGACCATAGGCTCCGCTCGACCAAGGGGGATGGAGCCCGGTCGGTATCAATAGTCCTCCTTGACCGTGTCAGCCAATCCTACAAAGTCCCTACCTTCTCTATCGCGGGACCTTTGCGCTGCTGGATAGTACCTATCTTCCCTTACACTTCCTCTGTTCCCATTACTCCCTCTATTACCATTGCTCCCTCCGGGGCCTCCTCTACCTCTCGCTCTGCCTCTAAATTTTCCGTAACCTGCCCTGGGTAGGTCTCTCTCGTACTGCTCTCTTTGCGGACGCTCGTTTCTCCAATGCCCTTCTTCCTTGCAATACGCGCACTGATTCCTACTCAAAGGCTCCCTATTCCATCTACTATCGCCTCTATCTGGGCCCCGTCTATCTACGCCTGCGATCGCTACCGCTAGCATATCAGCCTTTTTACGCATCTTGCGCTCTTCCTCTTTCTTTGTCTCTGTTTCCCTGTTCATGTACACTTTATTCGCTACCTCCATTAGTTGGGTGATAGACATACCTGCAAACCCTTCTAACTTCTGTAGCTTGCGCTTAATATCTCCGTAAGCTTGGCTGACAAAGGCGGAGTTTACCATTCGGGAATTATCTGCGTCTTCCGGATTAAAGGGGGTATACAAGCGGTATGCCTCCAATAATCGGTCATAAAAGACACTGGGCGCTTCATCACTTTTCTGAATCACCTCAACTGTCTTCGACATATTAATAGCTTTCTTTCCTCCGGCTTTCATGCCAGCAATTATAGCGTCTCTATAGGCTTTAAGTTGGACCATATCTGCGCCATTAACATTCCAGTCGGGATCGGTGTTAGGATAATGTGTTGCGGCCCATGCTGCTGGATTGGCTTGGTTTAAAGCACGGGCTCTATCCTCTAGCGCTTTAATGGCCGCTTGGTTAATCCTTGTCCTTTCCTCATTATTAAACAAAGTCATTAATAACTGCTGGCAATCAGCCCATGTCGGATTATGTGTCTGAACTATCGAGGTGAACAGATCGGTCATAGCTTGTGGTTTCTCAGTGTATGAGGAATTGTGGGTCTTCCAATTCAAGAGATCGGTAGTCGTGAACGGGACATATACGAAGACTGGGTCAGCATGTGCCATTTGACCTGCGGCATCGAGATAGGCCGACCCGGGATTCAGACGAAGAGGCATCTGATAATGTCTAAGTTGTTGGGTACCGGTCAGTTGTCTGGTTAGTATAGGGCTACGTGGAGGGGCGTCAGTTATGGGTTCCAGTCGGGGGGAAATAGGGCATGAGGATGTGGGAGCTTGATTTTGGGAAAAGCTGGTAAATAGAATACTCCCAGCCGAGCTAGAAGAAGCTTGACCGGAAGTTTGAAGTGGCGCCAAATCAGGATATTTAGATCTAACGGGGGTTGGTTCTGGTTCCGGAAGGGGAGGTTTAATACGAGGGGGGGTGGATTCTGTACTAGAGGAGGAAGCGGAAGTGGATGAGGGCAATGAGGGGAGGGGTATAGAACTTCCTGCATTCGCGTCATTTCCTCTTAAAGGGAAGTAAGGGGGCGGCAAAGGGATCTCGGACTCAGGGGGCGTGTCCAAAATGGGCCTAACCACAGTCCTAGTGGACAAACAAGTTCTGGCCACCATGAGGCGACACTGCTCCTCGTGGCATATCTGAATCCATTTTGGCGAGTCGTTTACGGCCTGTCTCCAACAATCAATATATGGAAACTGTCCGTAAAGTTCAGGCCTACCTGACACAGCCACGTGTACACGCTGTATCAGGGTTGGATCCAAACTACCACGTGGCGGCCATGCCGCAACCAAAGTAGGCCACTCCCTAGTGCACAAAGTGACCAAACGTACAGGAGACATTTTAACACCAAAATCACATGTTTTGAATCCCTTTTTAAAATTCTTTACCATACAACCTAAGGGATCCGGAATCGTTGACTCCGACGCGCCCATACTTATCAATGGAACGTCGTTGACAACGAATACTATGCACGCGTACTATTCAACAGTCACACCCGTTTCCTCTGGCAACAGCACCACGTGGTACGGTTACCAAGTGAAACGTACACAATAACACAATAAACACTCAGGGAATTCCCGTACACACACAGCTGTTACACCAGTCACTAGATAATCAATATTATGCCCTTTGGCGAAACTATACAGTCACCCACGCTATAATTCTCTATATATGAATTACCCGTCTATAACACACCCCAGTAACATCGTCTTTTACAAATAGCGGTTACAGTACGGTTAGCATAGGTCAAAGCACAATTTAAGGTCACAATACAATTATTAGTGGTTATGGTGTTAAACATGCAATGGACGACAATGATTAGTACTTATATACAGTGTCAGTAAATATACAGGGTTATGGTACCGTGCACTATGATACAGCAACACACTATTAACACTCTCGCTAGACGGCTGAGCTCGCGCTATCTAACAAGATATACACTTTACTAACAATCTTTAACACATTTACAATCCCAACTAAACTATTGGCCAGTACCTTGAATGGACTACCTAAAACTATGTACACCCGTTTTGGTTAGCCACACTGCCCAAGCACCACATATAGCGAACTAGAGGACCGAATTTACACAGACGCCTCTTAGTCGATTACTCTATCAAAAATCTAGTGGGTTCCAAATTTACACGCCTTCCCACTTAGCCAAGATAGGTTGAGAGCTAGCGAACCGAATTTACACAGGCGCCGCTTAGTCTCCCGGTCCCTCCGACCTAGCGAACGTAATATACACCCTAGAACGCTAGTCTAGACAAGACACCGGTGTCCGGCTAGGGCTATTTACACAGGACCCCGCCTGACTAACCAAATCAAACGGTCTTACTAAAGAGCGTTCGATTGAGCGGTGCGCCTTCGCTCCTTCCCTCCGACAGAGGGGGCAGATTCCATACACAATTCAAACCCCTTATGGGCCTACCGCACAATCGGTATACCCCTAGTGGGTCTGCCGTCTAAAACAGCAGTTGTCTTACCTCCTCGTTCCTGAACCTGAGTTCACACTCATCGACGGGGACACCCCAGCACTTCTTACGTAGAGGCCGATGATCTCCTGGACAACAGACCAGTGGCGCTGAGACGAAGGGAGGTCCACGCAGAAGTTCAGGGGTGCAGCCGTAGAGAACGTGGGCAAAGATAGACCGTCTCACGCCTCTGCCTCTCAGCTACCGTTGAACGATGAGCTTCCCGGCCAATGCACCAAATGATACCGGAGAAACTGACGGAAGCCAAGCACAGAGAGATGGACACAGGTTTCTTCAGGAAGGAAGAGATTCTTTATTGGATCACCGATCGGGACTCAGAGGGACTAATGTCACCAAAATACAGCAAGTTCTGAGCCCCGGACAATAGTGCAGGCTCCTTATATAGGCACATAACTCCTCCCATATTAAGCTCCACCCGCACATTCTCTTGACCAAACAATACAAATAAGAATTAACTTCCTGCTTGACCGCATGGCCTGTCCAGCACAATGGAGGAGGGGAATACTACATCCTGTATTCTTGCACATGCTCCGTACACTACTGATCGTATCTTGCCTCGTGCAACCAACTGATCGATATGTCAGCATATGCACGTACACATGCCACGTGGTAATCTCGGCCTACTAAATTTATTTTTACCGAGATTCCACCACACTACCTGTGTATACCACCCTTAGGAATACATATTTGTATTGCTGACAATATAGTGTTCCTTTAACATCTTACACACCATACTCAACAGGAGGACACTAAGAGTGAGCTCTTTCTACAATGTATCGGCTATAGCATCAACAACGATATACCTCCTTTCAAGACGAATATTTTGCTTATTCCTGTAACACAAGGATGTACATGTGGGTGGTGTGTGTATGTGGGCATGATGTATATTTGTGTAGCTTTCAATTTGTGGGCCCCATGATCTTCTATTGCCCAGGGCCCCATGAGTTGTCAGTCCACCCCTGCATTGAGGGGCTGAAAGGGGAATGAGACACATGGAGGGGCTGAAGGGGAATAAGACAAACGGAGAGGCTGGGTGGATAATGAGATACATGGAGGGGCTGAAGGGGAATAAGACACATGGAGAGGCTGGGGGGTATGCGACACATGGAGATGCTGAAGGGGAATTAGACACTTGGAGGAGCCCCAGGGCAATTTTCGCACTGGGGTCATGGTGGCTTCTAGTTACACCCTTGTGCACATCCTATACTCCTGTTTATCACAATAATGCAAAGCTGGTATTTCTGAAATAATAGTTATATTTAGAGTCACCAAAAGGCTGGTAAAACACCAATACCAATTCCACTCTCACACCTGCTCCCATTATGTGGGACACGTCTTGTATTTGGAGTGGCCTACTTACACTAGCTGTTGCTAGGTGCAGCTTCATGGAAGAATATTTGCCAATAGTTTGACAAAATATTCTGGGTATTTTTTAGACTGGAGAGTCCTTTTCAGAAGGCACAAAGAACAATAAGTAGGAAATACAGAGATTAAGGCAATTAATAGCCAAGAGTTATTTTTAGGTTGCACGCAATTGGAGTAGGTTTTCTAGTGTTGTGCGGTATTATTATACAGATAGTAAAAGGAGGAAGCTAGCACTTATCACCAGGAGAAATGATGTGTTAAATCATTTTGTGATACCTTAAGAGTAACAAATATATATAAATTGGCAATTAATTTGTCTGTCTGTCATTTCTGCTACAGGAGTATGGGTATGACTGTAACACTACAAGAGAAATGTAGCTACCCACCTGTTTACTAGTAGGCAGAGCGGGCACCTGAGTTCAGGGCCAGACTGGCCCACCAGGATACCGAGAAATTTCCCGGTGGGTCGGCATACTATTCGGCCGGTGCGTTGTGCGACCTGCGGGCTGATGCGCACTAGGTGTAGCGTGGCCGAGCAGTCAGACCGCGGTACAGAAGCTTCTGTTCCCTTACCCGGTCTGACAGGAAGTGCTCACAGAGAGCACATGATTGCTTCCTGTCAGACCCGGTAGGGGAACAGAAACTCCTCTACCGCCGTCTGCCTGCTCAGCAACACTACAGCAAGGTACAGGCCTACAGGGGGAGGTGGGGGTGCTATAATGGGACACATTGGGGCATGGGAGGGGGCTACAATGGGACACATGGGGGCTGGGGGGCTATAATGACACATGGGGGCTCGGGAGGGGGCTAAAGGAACACATGGAGGGCTGAGTGCTAATAAGGGGGCTCATTGGGCACATGTGGGGACGCTGCTGAGACACATGGGAGGACTAATGAGACACATACAAGGCTTGGATGGAGCTAATCGAACAAATGGAGGGCTAATGAGATGCATGGAGGAGCCGGGGGGGCTAATGAGACACATGGAGGGGCTAGGGGGTAATGAGACACATGGAGTGGCAGGGGAGTAAAAAGACACACAGAGAGTCTGTGGAGAAAAAAGACACGGTCTGGGGAGAAAGAGACAGAGGGGCTGAGAAAGACGAACAAAAGACACACAGATGGACTGAGGAAGGGGAGAATGAGACACACAAGAGCTGTGGGGAAAGAGATACACAGAGTTGCTGCGACCTGGGAAAGAGACTCACAGAAGGGGAAATCTGTCTAAGCCTGTCTCTGATGCCTTCATGTTGGAGGTCGGGCATGCAGCCATAGAAAAAGAATGTTTAGCTCTTGTATGGGCCCTCAAAAAGTTCCCACTTTATCTTCATAAACGAGACTTTACAATTGTCATGGATCACTCCAGAGACTATGGCTGCCTACTACGGTGGAGCCTATACTTACAGCCTTATAATTTTAATGTGAAACAGACAGGGTCATGCTCACGGAAGCGCTGATGGCCTCTCAAGAAAAGAGCACTGTTAACAATGTTACAGACAGATTTGTTGGTTCTCGTCAAGACCAACCCAATATGCCCTCTCCTTGCTGGAGGGGGAGGGGGATTGTGGAGAAGTGTGGCAACTCAGTCTCCACTTACTGTTATGGTTGTATTTCTATCTTACTGTTATTATTTTATTATTATGTTACACATAGTTTCGGAGAAAGAGAGGTACTTTAGCAGGCGTCCTGGGTGCTTGTATGGGCAGGACATGCTGCATGTGCCAGCGCTCTAAATGTAACGCTTTGTTTATTTTTTGTGTTGTTCTGTCACTGACGTTGCTGTGCTGTGTCTCTCTGGTTGTCGGATATCTGATAATATCCATAAAGTTTATAGAACTAAAACAGTGGTTCAGGCTCTGTTATTAGGAATATGACATCTAATATCCAGTAGACATATAGTAAGAAAGCCCTAACTATCCTATAACATATAAAACAATAACACAACAAACCTATTTTTCAGTTTTTATTTAGGTCAACTGTACTGTTTTTGGTTTTTTTTTAAGGAAAAACTAAAACCTGGCCAGGCCTGTAATTGGACATAAAGTTCCAATCAGCCAGAGAGTGAAACCAGTGTCAGGTCTCACTGCTGACTACAATGGAAACATGAAGGGGGCTGGACTTGGGCGTGGCCTCTCCTCCCCCGTCCCGCCCAACTGCAAGCTCGAGGCCCTTGTGGAACGTGCACACACAGGTGACAGTCCGCGAGGCTCGAGGAAACAGCACCAATGGTCGGGTCTCACAGCACCTCCCAGCCCCGCCCCGGCCAGTCAGAGAGCGGCATGGCGCGGAGTGCGGCCAATCAGCGGCCGGGGGCGGGGTCCTGTCACGTTGCACAGGGAATGTGTGTTGTGTGTGGTTTCAATATGGGGAGTCAGACTGGCAGCGGACAGTGAGCGGGTACACACTGTGACTGTTCCTCTCACAGAGCGCGAGACACCGGGGACACAGCCAGCCAGCAGCAGCAGCAGCACCACCACCACCGGGACAGAGCGAGACCTGCCGGCCTGGTAATATAAACTGGGTGCTCCTCCACACCTGTACACACACACACCCCCGGCTGCACACGGACTGTCTAATAATACCCAACACACCTATATACACTACTGTAATATACTGCACCCCTCACTGTAATAATACCCCTCAATAGATACTGTACCCCTCACTGTAATAATATCATCCATATATACTGCACCCCTCACTGTATTAATACCCCTCAATATATACTGCACCCCTCACTGTAATAATATCATCAATATATACTGCACCCCTCACTGTAATAATATCATCCATATATACTGCACCCCTCACTGTAATAATACCCCTCAATATATACTGCACCCCTCACTGTAATAATATCATCAATATATACTGCGCCCCTCACTGTAATAATACCCCTCAATATATACTGCACCACTCACTGTAATAATATCATCAATATATACTGCGCCCCTCACTGTAATAATACCCCTCAATATATACTGCACCACTCACTGTAATAATATCATCAATATATACTGCACCCCTCACTGTAATAATATCATCAATATATACTGCACCACTCACTGTAATAATATCATCAATATATACTGCACCACTCACTGTAATAATATCATCAATATATACTGCACCCCTCACTGTAATAATACCCCTCAATATATACTGCACCGCTCACTGTAATAATACCCCTCAATATATACTGCACCTCTCACTGTAATAATATCATCAATATATACTGCACCCCTCACTGTAATAATATCATCAATATATACTGCACCCCTCACTGTAATAATATCATCAATATATACTGCACCCCTCACTGTAATATCATCAATATATACTGCACCCCTCACTGTAATAATATCATCAATATATACGGCACCCCTCACTGTAATAATACCCCTCAATATATACTGCACCCCTCACTGTAATAATATCATCAATATATACTGCACCCCTCACTGTAATAATATCATCCATATATACTGCACCCCTCACTGTAATAATACCCCTCAATATATACTGCACCCCTCACTGTAATAATATCATCAATATATACTGCGCCCCTCACTGTAATAATACCCCTCAATATATACTGCACCACTCACTGTAATAATATCATCAATATATACTGCGCCCCTCACTGTAATAATACCCCTCAATATATACTGCACCACTCACTGTAATAATATCATCAATATATACTGCACCCCTCACTGTAATAATATCATCAATATATACTGCACCACTCACTGTAATAATATAATCAATATATACTGCACCACTCACTGTAATAATATCATCAATATATACTGCACCCCTCACTGTAATATCATCAATATATACTGCACCCCTCACTGTAATAATATCATCAATATATACGGCACCCCTCACTGTAATAATACCCCTCAATATATACTGCACCCCTCACTGTAATAATATCATCAATATATACTGCACCCCTCACTGTAATAATATCATCAATATATACTGCACCCCTCACTGTAATAATATCATCAATATATACTGCACCCCTCACTGTAATATCATCAATATATACTGCACCCCTCACTGTAATAATATCATCAATATATACGGCACCCCTCACTGTAATAATACCCCTCAATATATACTGCACCCCTCACTGTAATAATATCATCAATATATACTGCACCCCTCACTGTAATAATATCATCAATATATACTGCACCCCTCACTGTAATAATATCATCAATATATACTGCACCCCTCACTGTAATAATATCATCAATATATACTGCACCCCTCACTGTAATAATACCCCTCAATATATACTGCACCGCTCACTGTAATAATATCATCAATATATACTGCACCCCTCAATATATACTGCACCCCTCACTGTAATAATATCATCAATATATACTGCACCCCTCACTGTAATAATACCCCTCAATATATACTGCACCCCTCACTGTAATAATACCCCTCAATATATACTGCACCCCTCACTGTAAAAATACCCCTCAATATATACTGTACCCCTCACTGTAATACCCAGGCACCCCATACTGTACCCCTCACTGTAATACCCAGGCACCCTATACTGTACCCCTCACTGTAATACCTGCGCACCCTATACTGTACCCCTCACTGTAATACCTGCGCACCCTATACTGTACCCCTCACTGTAATACCTGCGCACCCTATACTGTACCCCACACTGTAGTACCTGCGCACCCTGTCTAGTAGCCTTCACTTTAATACCAAACCAGAGTACCCTTCACTATATTTCCTGGGCACAAACCACTGTATCACTTGGTATTGCACCCTGTGGGGCATCCAGCACTCTAGCTTTCATGTTACAACCTGGGCGCTTTAGACTGTCTCTCTTGCATAACTACCAGCGCATCTGGATTGGGTCCTCACATTACTACCTGGGTACCTGAATCTCCTCACAGTAATATCTGAACATCAGGCACTGCATCCCTCACATAAATTTATGCTCACCTGGCAATGCTCACCTGCATTATTTGGACATCTGGCTCTTGTCTCCCTTGTATCTGAACCCTGAATCCTGTGCCCATTACATTTATACCTGGATATCTGGCAAGGTTGCACTTGCAATAATATATGGGCACCTGGCATTGTTGTCTCATCCACTCATTCATTAGCAATTGGCACTTTTACCCGACCCTTTTCCCTTCACACTCATTACTGGAAACCTTGCTTGATACCCTCAGGTTTACATCTACCATCACTGCCGTTATATAAGTGTCTGGAAAATGTACCCCTATATGTAGACATTGCTCTACCTTCCATTAATTCCAAGACTCTGCTTATTTCATGTTAATATGGGTGCTTCTTCTACATACGCCAGCAATAATATCTGTTTACCACATCCTTTTATATGTACCCGAACCTCAATATGTACATGCTGAATGCACACATGTACCCCCCATGTGCATTAATACATATGCCCTTTGAATGTAAACCTGTCCCACAAATAATACATTTATTCTCATTGAACATGTTGTTTACTCTTCTGTTATGTGTTTATTAAGAATTGTACCTTACATTAATCTGTCAATGTTTTGAATACCTGTTGTGCTATATTTATTACACATATATCTAGCTATGGAAAATGCACATCTGTTTTCATTGTATCCAGTGGTTAATGCACGCCATGTATGATCTTTGCCTCAGATCATTATTGGCATAGCACCTTTGTGCATTAATTGAAAAGTTTGATAAAGACGGTTGATCTATGTTAGAACAAGATGCTGTATACCCTGTCAGCGTCTTTGTGCAGAATTTTTCCATTGTTATCAGCTAACACTTCAGTTCTGCACTGCTTTCTGATCATGTGGATTGCATGGATAAGGCACATGACAACATGCCTCAGAGCCTGTAAAGTAAATTTTTCTTAGTGCTCCAGCCTCCTGGCAGGTCTTCTGCTGAGCTTGTGTAGTTTTTTTTACACCACAACGTCAGATCATTTTGATCATGTTTCACAGTGCCCTTAAATTGTCTTCTATGCTGGTCTTTTTGGGCTAATAAATGTTATTCAATTTCATGCCTTAAACAATCCATTCAATGTACTTTCCCTGCTTCATGCATTACATTATAAATGGCTTATATTTATTTATGCTTTGCTTTTAAGGTGAAGTGATGGCTTACGTTGGCACCTGAACCTTTCTGAAAATAATGGGAAATTTAGTTGTGAAACGTACGATTTCCAATGTTGGCTATTGCTGTTTTAGTATTAATGGTAAATGCTGTTTTTGTGATAGAGTTCTAAAAAAAATAGTGTCAAATATATTGGTCCAGCTGGTTTGCCATTCAGGTTCATTTTTAATACTTTATAACTATAGAACACGGCAATTAAAGGGCATCTGTCACTTCAAAATAATGTTTTAATAGCATTATCCTTTCATCACGTTTTGAAGGGTAATAGATTTTTTTTTTGTGCATGACAGGATCTATAGTGTTCCCTGCTTTAGTTCGAGTAGAATATCAGGTTTTCAAACACTTTGTGATCCAAGGTGCGTGTATATGACTGAAGGAACCTGTTATACACAAGATTTAGGGGATTTGTTTGCATACACTTCATAAAAACAACAACAAAAACTGTCGAAACATTATAATAAAAAATAGGTGTATCTTTAATTCTTAAGGTTTTGTTTTAAACCGCACTGATAGATACTAATAGTAGATCTGTATGTGAATATTTCAACGTTTTCAAGATGCACTTTCCATTGGTTTCTTTTTTTATATATTAATAATAATGCTGCTGGGCTTTAGGAACCCTGAAAGATGGCAAGTTGTGCCAAATGCATGTAGTATATTAGCACTGAAAGCAGAGCCAATAGAAATGGCTGAAGAGCTGGCTGCATTCATTGGTTGTTCAGCAGCTTAGAAATCATCAGCTTTGCCATTCACGTGAATCTAACATGCTTTCTAGAGAACACGATTCCGTGCAGCAAACAGCTCTCTTTTAAACACTTTTTTTAAAAAAAATTTTATGTGGTATGTAGCCAAAACAATTTGGTGCTTAACCCATTAATTACGATAGAATTGTATCAGGCTTTAAAGAATTTCCAACTCATTTTGCACATAATGAAGCTGTATAGATCTGCAAATGCTAAATAAGTAGGAAATGCCATGCAGGCATTTAGATCTTTAGGAACTAGATTTGACTATGACCTGAAATAACATTCATTTTTATTTCACTCCAAAATGGAATTCTTGTTTATCAGTAAGCAGGACTGTATAGAGCTGTCAATGGTTAATGAACAAATCTGTTTCGGAATCAAGTTCATAGGAACCATACTGTGGTAACTTTGAGGTGTTGAAAAATATATTCTAGTTATTATTGAGAATGTTATATATAATCTGAGCTTTTTTGTTGTTGTTAGTACTGATATTAATGTACAAAGCAAACATATAACCATAATTATTTTGTATGTCACTCCAAAACATGATGATTTGTACGATTTTTATTTGAGACAAGTTCAGTCCATGTGCTGGAACATTCCATGTTGATTCATCCTCTTTTAGGGTTTTGCCCCTTAATTACGTTTTATATAATCTCCTTTAGGGTGCTAGGTGTGCATTTTACAGTTGAAGCAGTGCTTGTTCTTAAGACCCCAATGAATGAGGCGGTACTTCCACGTGTTTAATTCATTGGCTAAGACGGTATTATGTCTGCACGTCAGTAGGAGATCACAGTTGGACTTTGGGAACAGGCGGCAGGGATGTGTGCGTCCAGGCTAATGACATGATTCTTGTGTATGCCATCAGTGTTGCCACAATGCTCTGTTCTCAAATATTCCCAGTCACATTTCATAACTGACAAATCTATACATGCATACATGTCTTGTACAGGGAAATAATTTGGTCTAGTTTTATACATTTTTTTTCTGTTATCTTTTATCTTCATCAGAAGCTTATAATTGTCAAAAGAAAGATGCATAATTCTAGCCAAATTAACTGATTGGTTAATTTTAATTCATTACCAGACTGAAATCTCCATTATAATGTTGACAATTTAAAAAAAAAAAAAAACTATTTTAAGGACTGCATTCAATCTATTTTAGCCCTGAAGTCAGAATTGTTGTCTCATCTTGAAGTGATTTGAGGCAACAGTTGAAAACCGCTGCTTTAGAGAAATGATACCTGGTCACTGCAGTAGTGTGCCCCAAGTGGATATCTGTGGGGATGTATCAAATGCCCATTCTCTTATTATGATCCATCTGGCTGTCACGACTCACATCCCTGGATATTCAAATTGCCAGAAACACTGCCATGTTTACTGCCACCATAAATTGTCCACTTCTAGCTATCACCGATTCTTTATTTTACAGTTGAAGGTAATTTAAACTAAAATTGCTATTCTAGTGACCATTCTTTTTATTTATTTTTGTATATATATATTTTTTTTTTTTACCTGCCGCATCGTACAGCAATCCCCTGCTACAAACCGGGTTTAGGCAAGAAGAACAAAGGCAAATTGTTTCTCAGTATAGTGAAAACTGACACAATTTCAGATTTGAGTTTATAGCAAGATATATAAATATTATTCACCTATTACATTTTGTTATTGACATACTTTGTCAATAGTGACCTTACAAAGAAAATAACTACTGGTGTATATATTCTTTGTAACTGACATTTTTATACTTTTGGCCATGCTAAAGATACATTTTTCTTTTGTATCAAAGGGCATTGTTGAAGCTTAGCCAAACACTTTTTATTTACTTATAACTGCAAAAGGGACAACATGTACCTATGTTGAATTACATCCAAAAACCTTCTGCAAGTGCAGCTTTTGCCCCCTCCCCCCCACCACCCAATCTGTTAACCAGACTATGACTTGGTCTCTTGTAATCACAAAGGCTGACACTGGGGATTGTATTAAACTTTATCATTTTATTTCACAAATTATGCTTCTGTGCTCATAAAGTTCTTGTCTACATGCATGCTAATTTCTATTCTCTAATTTTGGGGTGGTTGTTTTCTCCTTCCTTTCAAGCAAATGTTATAATTTGTAAAATTTTAATACACAGAAGATCCTTACCACCTCTTTGAGTATGAAGATTGTTTTCATTTATGTTTACTATTTTCATTTTCTCTGCTTAGAACATTATATCTCCTAATTGGAATGATGTGTGCTATAACTCACTGTTCATAATGTATTTAATCTGATTTAATAATATATTATTTGGCTAGAAATATGTTGCTAGTTGACTTTGGTTAGGTTTAAGAAAAGAACACTGGAGTTTATGAAGTCCAATGGTGGTTTGCTCAGTCTTGTATGGCTTTAAAGTGTTTATTTCCCCCCTTTTTACCCTTCTTCTTTATGCTAACATCACTCAGTTTTGTTGCGAATACCCTCAATATAGCTGTGTAGCTATATTTAGGCATCAATCTTCACAATGTACTGTTTTGGGAAAATGTCTAATTAGCTGGCAGAAGATCGGCATTTTAAAAGAGATAGAGGAATGACAAATCCACAGCCGCCAACTGGTTATGCAATGCTACCTTGTACACACCTATGGCACTGAACATTTTGTACAAATGTTTTTCTCTGCCAAATCTCTTCGCACACATGTTCTAAAACAAAGAAAATGCCAAACGCGGACTAGACATGTGATGTAGAATATAAAGAAACAGCAACATATTTCTCTGTATCTTCATAAAAACCAGACCAGCTGTTTTTGTTTAAACACACACCAGAACAATTCTGTTCCCAGCGTTTGTGTGAACTCCTACACAGGCTTTGAAATCAATAGTCACAGAATTGTTTTGTCCTGGCCATATCATGGAGGGCTATTGCTGGGGTTACAATTATTAGACTTGTTCCTCTTATCATGTTGTTTAGATTTCAGTAAGGCTGTGGGGTGTGGGGAAGATGGACAAAACTTCTTTGGATTTCAAGTTGTTGACCTGTTTCATTCATAACATAGTAGGTGGTATACATGAATTTCACATGGGGAAAAAAATATTCACTAATCCTTATAAAAACTGACAGGAGGAAAATATTTACTATTCAACCCATAGCTGTAGAAAGAAAGCACGTTGCATCTCCATTACAATTCCACCGTCATTTGCTAATTTCCCAGAAATTTGTAGGAAAAAGGGTACCTGTTTGACAGTTATGGTTTAGATATTTTAGCTCAAGTCCATTTATGTGGGGCCCACTGGCCAAGTTTTTTTTTTAGTTTCGACGAGCAGGGGAGTCTACAGAACTGTACTGACAGATGTGCGAGCACATTCAAAAATCTGTGCTTCCATACACACAGCCACGCTCAAATCTTGATTCCCTTGCACACAAGGGGGACAATCGGGGACATATCTTGGACTTGGACCTACTTCTCTATCCTCTGATGGGTGGCTGCAGAAAAATACTTGGAGGGCTGAAAATGGTTTGTGGACCACTAATTTTAGACCCTTTATCTAAAGCTTTGTTTCAGTAGGACATTTAAAGGAGGTGTGTGCATAGAAGTGGCACTGTGTCATATACTTTGCATGTATATGCAAAAAAATGATAGAAAATAACTCTGCCTGGTTACTCCAGGCTTCATCTTCTGGCCTCATAGCCATTTAAAGTAACAATCACCTTAACCACTACAGATCACTGTTTTCAAAATTTTGACATCTTACCTGGAGGCTACGGGGCTCTTCACGACTAGCCCAGCATTTTTGAAGAGCTGAAAGTTCCTTAGGGAATATTGCTCTCGGCCAATGAGCATTGTTGAGCTTGGCACACGAGTGCTAAAGGAAGTTTTTGCTCTGGAACTTGTAACTCTTTGGTGATGGAAGTGAGAATTGGTTGGCATCATGATACATGGAGCTGTAGTAGTTATGGTGCTTGGAGTGTTTCTTTCACCTTTTCAGCCCTTGTCTTGTGCTGAAGGAAGTGCAGTGTACTAGGACATGGCTGAGTAATACTGCTCACATGGATAGGAATGTGTCTATGGTTTGGTTTAGTCAGTAGAAACTGTACTGTAATAGTTGTCTCTCATACAAATGTACAGTATGTTCCCGATAATAGGTGTGTCACAGGAACAAGTAAAAATATATTAGCTGTACTCTTAATGTTTGGCAGACCTGTTAATTGTGTTACAGTAACGAGACAGATCATGTAATGCTAGAATGTAAACCACGACAAAATTGTGTCTAATAATCCGCATTCAGATCCTACTTGCGGAGCTTTACACAATTACTGTCCGGAAGAGTCCTATTTTCTTTGATGTAAATGACGTACAGAGTATCTTTTTCTAGTATCTGATTGTGATGGCTTTGTCATTATTTCTAATCTTTAAGATACAAAGAAACGTAAGTCATCTTTCATTGTGCATTCTTCATCCCACCTTTTCTGCTACAATCTACTGTATTTTAGTCTGTATCATGTGATCCCAACTGTGCTGGCATATTGATTAGGAAAACAAAATTGTACTTAGCTGGCATGCTGAGTAGAAAATTGATGCTCTCAAATTGTTAAATATAGGAGCATTGGAAACAGGATGTGTGAGTAAATTCAGCACCCTAATAACGGCCTAATTATAATCATTACAATTCTTATTAGACTTTTTCACTGTGCATTTCTTTCTTTGTAATGTACGTCATCAAATTTGCTATAGTGGGGATAATCAAGGCTGTTGTGGTAAAAACGTAATTTCAATTCACACAATATGCTAAAAAGCTGTATTTTGTGAATTGACGGAGAATTTGCTGTTCTGAAACATTTGTAATGATGAGCAGACATTGTGGGACTGTGATGGAGTCTTTCATGAATTTTCAGTAAGTCTGGATTAGTTATTATAAATGCAAAGTAGCGTTAGTCATATAGATTTTAACTTTTTGGGTGCCGGAGGATTGAACAGCACATTGCTAGTAATGATCTATGACAGAACTTTTGTATGACATATTAGAATTACTGCTAGTGTGTTGATTAGTAATGAATTAGTTATGTTGACTATTTTTAAAGTACTAAATATTGTTTGAAATGATGAACTTTTTTCATGCTCTAGATACTGTAAGAGACTGGAAATTGAGCCGATACTGTGTTTCTGATATGAGAGAAGTGATTTGATTTAGTTGGAAGCAGCCACAAATACATTTTTATGCATAAATATGTGTGTGCGACATATAGAAAGGGGAAAAAAGCGAAAGTTACCAGGGTCTGAAAAAGTACTCTGCCTGTTGCTGATTCGCCAAAAAAATAATAACCTGAATGATAGCACTCCAAGGACTTGGTTCACAGATCGATATAAAACTTAGCTTTTATTTAACGTTTGCAAAAAAAAATAAAAACATTTTGACGTTTTAGTTTGCATATTAGCAAAAAATGTAAAAACAAATGTCATGTTTCAATTTACATATAGATATAAAGAAAGATATATATATATATATATATATATATATATATATATATATATATATATATATATATATAAAAGGTATGTACACTTGCCCTTTTCAGGAGCTATAATCCTGCTCTGACTTTAGTGTCTGGGCTGTTTAATCCCCTCTTCGGATACAGTGTGGCACCTATGTGGTCGAGATTCCTTATGGTAGCAGAGGCTCTTGCAGATATATAAAAGGAGAACAGAGTAAATTAATATTGTGCAGTAAATTTAGGCCTAAAATTCTAAAAGTAAGTCCATATATACATTTTACACTCATAGTTTATATATTGACTTACTTCTTGAATTTTGTTGTCTACTAAATATAGAAACGTATTTCTTGGTGTTTCCCTAATAATTAAAACCATACTGGGCAGTATAGAGCCAACAATAAATCTTTAATTATTTTTCTTTTTTACACTGCTTATAATTTATAAAAAAACAAAACACAGTTCCTGCTATTCTACACCCACCCCACACACTCGCTGGAGGAGGAAAGCAGAGCTTAATTGTTTGAAGCAGTTTACAACAGATAATTAATCCTGTCACAGGTTAATCTGAGTTTTGCTAATGTGTTTTTACTGCGACTCAGTTGGGTTAATCGCTTCCTGTTCAGATTTGCGACATTAGAATCATCCTTTCACTTAACACAATTGGGCCAGTAGGCAACATATCAGTCACCCTGGATGTAGCAGTGGCGGATCCAGAGCCTGATCTCGGGAGGGGCACTTGTAGATTATTTAAATAAATAATCCAGACACAATAACCACTACAGATCAGTGTAGTGGTTATAGTGCCGGGACCCCCTCCCAGAGTAAGTAGTCAAACCGTTTAAAAACAGTTTGACAACTTACCTGAGGTCTGCTGGGAAATAGGGCTGTCATAGGGCATAGGAGCAGTGGTGTGTGTGAGTGGTGCAATGTGTGTGAGGGCGGCAGTGTGTGTGTGTGTGTGTGTCTATGGGGGGGGCAGTGTATGTGTAGGGAAGTGTGTAGGGCAATATGTTTATGGGGATAGTGTGTGTGTGTGTGTGTGGGGGAAGTGTATGGGGACAGTGTGTGTGTGGGGGGGGGGGAGGGGCAATGTGTGTGTAGGTTGTGTGTGTGTGTGATAAGGCTAGGGTTTTTTTTATAATATGCTTTTTTTTATTTTTATTAAATATTCATGATGTCCCCCCTCCCTTCTTACCTTTTACTGAGGGAGGGGGGACATTTCTCCGTCCCTGGTGGTCCCAGTGGTGGTGAGGTGAACTCTAGCCCATAGCTACAGGGCTAGAGTTCACTCTCGCGAGATTTGGAGTGTTGCCGTGGTAACCGCGCCAACGCTCTGTGCTCGCGAGAGTAGGACCTGGAGGAGCTGCAGGCTGAGCTTCTGGGTCCTCTCCCTCCCCTGCCAGCACAGTGCCTGCGGACCGGGGAAGGGAGATCTCTGATCTCCCTCGCCGGTCGGCAGGCACATTGCAGGGCTAGCGCCTGCATGTGCTGGCAGGGGAGAGGGAGACCCTTGGTTTTCTCGGGGTGGGGAGGGGGGGCAGTTGCCACCCCCCGGATCCGCCACTGGGATGTACCGTAGTTAGTTTGATTGAGCCTCATGGGAAATGTAGTTCACAAATATTTTGGATACCAAGGTTGGCTATCAATTGGCTACATTTCTCTGCAAGCATATTGGTGAAAAGAAAAATATGAAATGGCTTTGCTCCCATTACTTTGGGGTTTTTAGCTGGATAAACTTGATATGTAACAAAGTTGCATTTTTGTTATAACCCTTACCCTTTAATAATCCCACTCCGTCACGCCATGCAGGTATGTGGTGATATTATCCATTTACACAAGCAGAATGGAAACCTAATGATATTTTATGCTAGACTGGACAATCCATGGTAGAGTTCTGGCTACCCTTGCAGCCTTTAGCCTGGATTGGAAAATAGGAGAATGTAAACTACAAGCATCTGCCGTGTCTAGGATAGACAAACCTTTCCTAGGAAATAAGAAGCTGGGTAACCTCATATTACTGACGCCACCATTTAAGGATATCTCATATGGTGCCTCGGTGTGCTGCCATTTTTCTTCGCAGTTTTGTCAAAGTTTGTAATTTTGTTGTTGTTTTTTTTTTCTTTTTCAACTTTATGTACTTATTACAATTTACTCGACATGGTTCTCTAATGCATTTTGGGACATTTTAGTAGCTCACCTATTTAAATTATTCCATAAATGCATACCATTTGCAAACCTGAGACCACGGATACCCTTATATGCTACAGTTTGAGCTTTATTTACGTACCTTTTTAAAAAAAAAAAAATTCTTGTCTATTTTTTTACGTTTGTGGTTTATATTTTTATTTCAAACTTTTTACATATACATTGATGGTTTTTGTGCTTTTTGTTAAACATCTCTTCATGTGTCCCATTGTAATGATTTCACCTTAACTATATTCAGCAACATCTCCTGAGTACAATACCCCATATGTGTATCTTTATAAAGTAACAATTTTAAGCCCAGTCTAAATCATTACTCCTAAACCAAACCCCAATTCTAAACTAAATTCTAATCCTAAATCTCATAATAAGCTAACCTTAATCCTAACCATTACCCTAATTCTATACCTCACCATAATTTTAATCCTAACCCTAACAATACTGTTTGAAGGATGCTTGCTGAAATCAGCAGAAGGATGCTATTGCTGTCCCTAATGCTAACCCAAACCCTATTCTGAATTTTAATATAATATAGGGTTCAAAGTTGTTGATGTTTGACTCTTCATACTTCTGGAATAAACTTTAAGTGTCCGTCTGTCTGATCCATCAATCCATCTACTAAAGTGAGGCTGCCTCTGAAAGATTTGTGCCTTCTAAAGAAGCCAAACTTTAGGCAACACCAGCAATATTTAATGTGTCTCCTGCTTCACATAACTGCTGAAATGCCATGTTACTTGAGCTATGCCATAGCTAGCTGCTAGCAATTAATTTTTCAGGATATGGGTTTATTGCGAGCGTTTATTTATAACTTGTTGTTTCCTAGGTATCTGTTTTGTGATCCATGAAACCACTCATGTTTATTCCTTTTTTGTTTTGTTCAGTTTTATAATACTTTGTTGTTGTTTTTGTTTTTTTTGTTTTTTTTTAGGTTGAAGTGCTTTACCTGTGTTTGCCACAGATTGTGATTGAAACTTTCATGAGCAAGGCATTGTAAAAAAGAGCAACAAATGTGGAACATTCTTGAAAATAATTTTATATTGCTCAGAGTTCCTTATCAAAGATTGATGTACTCTCCAGAAGTGGATGAACAATCCTGAACTGTTTTGATTGAAAATACCTAATTTGGTGTGGGTAAATCAGTTACTTCCTCAGTATTTGAGCAATGGTAAGTAGTGTGTCTTGTGTATAGTATTCACAACAACTATGACTGCTGAGCCTCAGAACGAGGTCTTGATCCAAAATGAGGAGTGGTCAGCAGCTACACAATCTGAAGCTGAGGTTCCCCGAGAAAAGACTTTTAACTGTGAAAATTTAGTAGAGCAAAACTGTGAGCACCACGAAGACATGGAACTACATTCCAGTGGGTCCAACGGGAACGACTCAAGTGGACATGACTGCAATGGGCATGATTCCAGTGGAACTGATTCTCATGTCAATGAGCCAAGTAGAAGATCAAATTGTGCTTTTAGACGGCCCAGCAAATCAACGGGAAGCAGCAACAACAGGTTATTTTCAATTTTATCACCTACATATTTTGCAGACCATGTTCGTTTTCCCTATCTAAAAGGACACGTTCTCCCACACAGTCTTTGCAATATTTATGTAGAGTATTATAAAATGTATCTGTATATTTTTAATAAGTGTGTGTCTGTGTCTATACATAAAAACACATGCAGCGCATTAAGACACTTTTTTTTTTTTTTAATTTTTTTATTGCACTGCTCTTACACAAATCCAAAACAATATTTTTTTTGACACAATTGCAAATATATTTAACTGAAATATCAAATTGACATAAGCATTCAAACCCTTAAATCAGTACTTAGTTTTAAGCATCTTTGCAGAGATCACAGTCTAAAATCATTTAGTTATGATGCAACAACCTTTGCACACCTGGATTTGGGAAGCTTCTGCCATTCATCATTATAGATCCGCTCAAGCTCTGTTGGGTGGGGACAGTCTGTGGATAGTCATTTTCATGTTGCCTCAGAGATGTTCAAGGCCAGGCTCTGGCTAGGCCACTCCAAGATGTTCACAGAGTTGTCCTTAAGTCACTCTTGTGTTGTGGCTGTGCTTGGAGTCCTTGTCCTGTTGGAAGTTAAGCCTGAGGTCCTGAGCACTCTGGACCAGCTTTAGGATAGTATTGCACAGATGATGAGTCGTGCCTGGTTTTCTCCAGACATAATGCTTTGAATTGAAGCCAAGTGGTTCAATCTTTATTTCAGCAGAACAGAGAATCTTATTTCTCACAGACTGAGCGTCCGTTAGATGCGTTTTGGCAAATTCCAGGCATTCTTTAATGTTTCTTGCAGTTGGCCAGTCTGCCATAAAGACCATATTGGTGGAGTCTCGCAGCGATTATTGTCCTTCGGCACGTTTCTCCCATCTCTTTCAATTATGATTTTTATTTTTTTTTACAATTTTTATCTATCTGTCAAAGTAAGGCGAAATACATACATCTGCGCTTAGTTTCAAGTGTCTAAGCAAAGGATCTAAAAATAAATTGTAATAAATTTGCAAAGTTTTGAAAATCCCCAAAAGCTTACACTTGCATAGTAAGAGTAGGTTGTATGTTTTGTGAAGGCTTTCAAATTTTATTTTATAAAATGTAACAAATTAAATCCTGGCATATACATGTTTTTACAGTGAACAAATGGACAGAGTTCGCTCTCACAAGGAACTGATGACCATGGTTCAAGAAATGAAACGGCGTCTCCCTTCAGAAAAGATAAATCGCAGCAAACCGAGCACAGTGGATGCATTAAACTACGCCTTGAAGTGCGTCAGACAGGTGCAAGGTGAGAGGGCAGCTAATCTCAATGAAAAAAAACGTGTATATCCTGTATATTATTTTCAGTGCGACTGATTAGATTTGGGGCTTGCTTTTTAACTCTGCATCATCAAACAAGCATTTATTAAAAATAAAGTTTTTTTTCTCTTTGTTAAAAGATTCATATTACCTATTGTGTTTTCCTCCTTTTCTACAGCAAATAGTGCATTTTTCCAAGTCCTTGGTGACAATGGAACATCTCGAATGGATGCCACAGTTCATACAATTGAAGATTTACAAACCATTACATCTGAGCATCCACCAAAGAATACGGTAAGCTCCTTTGTTCTGCAATGCAGGTTTATTATATCAATCCACTTCCTCTGCTTGCTAGATTTAGTATGTGGAGCATACATACCATAGTTAAAGAAAACACTTAAAGCTGCACTGTCACTTCAGAGTTTTCATGATGAGATAAAAATTATGAAACACCCATTGACTGTTGGAAATTAATTTCCAAGTTTTGGCTTAATTTAAAGTTTTAAAGGACAAAATAGTCTTATGCACAGTACCGAAGCTTACAAAAGTTGTCAAAAAGCACAGCTTTAAAAGAGCTTCAGCTATTAACTTTTTTGGAGTATTCAACCTTAGAAGTGGTTGTTCGATAATTATTTTTTTGTAAATCGTCTGAGAAGTTCTATGGAGATGGCAGAGCTATTTTGTTCTCATGAGTATATGTGAGGTTGCAACAGTGACATTGGCTCCAAGGGAACAAAGTAGCAGGAGCTGAACTAGGCAGAACCCACAAAGTACCTTCAAGTACATATCTGTACCTTTAGATAAACTCTCATGCTGCCGCAAAATGTGCAAAGAACTGAAAACCAGTAGTGCAGCTATAAACACAAATGTGACATTTAAATTCAGTAGAGAACGCATGATGTTTATAAAATGTTACATTATTTCACGTTTCTTTTTTTATTTTTTAAATTAAAGTTACACCTTGTTAAAGTTATCTGTAATTGATTTTAATTCTCAGGATACATTTGTCATTGTGTTTTCAATGACCTCTGGGAAGATGGTTTATATCTCAGAGCAGGCTGCATACATTCTAAATTGCAAGAAGAAATTGCTGGACTCTTCGAGATTTGTGGAACTTTTAGCTCCTCAGGACGTAAGCGTCTTTTACAAGCACACAACTCAATCTCACCTTCTACCCTGGAATATAGGTACCGAGACAGGTAGGACACATTTTATGGAGAGCTTTCTCTGTCCAGGTCAAAGTTGATCTAGTTTAACTCTGATATGGGTAGCTTGATATCATCACAATTTATTTTTAAGTACTACGGTCTCTTGTTGCTTGCTTCTATTTTTTGTAAAGACCCCTAAAGGTGATTTATCTGATTCCTTGGTAGCGCCACGGGTGATGTGGAAAGTAGAAATGATTACCTCCATTGTGTTGGTGATTTCTGGCAGATGAAGCCATGTGAAACCACTTTTGCTGATATTTTCTTGCACTTGTGCAAGAGGGTAAAATGGTCCTGTGTTGTGTATGAAGATGTCATCCCATCCCCTGTTAGCAGCTTATAAAAAATGTCATGAATGGCAACTTGAGTTGTTTGAAGTTTCACCATGCCACATTTTGCAAATTATCTGCCTAAATATAAGATAAGGTAATCCCTACTTGCTATATGAATTGCTGCAATAGAATTTAATTTTACATTTGTATGTGGTTATCCTAAATAATATACATTAATGAAAAAGCTCTGTGTGATCTCCTGAGAATGGCATATTTGAACAAAGCACACAGAGGTGTAGGAAACAGCCATAATTAGGAGTCACATCCACAACAGTACATGGCTTGACCTTAAATCTCCATTGAGTGGTCTGGAGTATGTTTTTTTTTTTTCTTCTTTTTTTTTTTTTTTTTCTTATGGTTTAGTAGCTGCAAGGACTGCAGTCAGTTCAATAATTCATCATCTGTTTTGTGAATATTGATTATAACCCTTTAAGCAGGAAGCTATTAGGCTGATTACATGCTGTAACCTTTTTAAAATATATAAAAGTCTTACCATAACCACAAGTTATTTGAGATTATCAATTAATCATTATAATTATTATTTTTTTGCAGCATCTTTGTATGAGTACACTCAAGTGAAATCCTTTTTCTGCAGACTAAGGTAAACTTCCAAGGCTCACGTTTTTTTATTTTTTTACTTTTTTGTTGTTGTTTGTTTACCATTGAAATAGTAACTAAAATGCTAACTAAACATTTCTGTACTGTTTAGGATATAAAATGTGTGTAACATTAAAAAGAACACAAGCTTATAATTGAAGATTATTGATTGTATGTTCTTAATATTGTTATGACCAATACAGTTAAAGTGATGTGTGTGTGTGTGTGTGTGTGTGTATAGTGTCAACATATTCCGATGTACAATAGGAAACAAGCCAAAAAGTTAGGTTTTATTCAAGAGGGAATCGGGCCAGAACGAGTGAGTGCCAACTTCGCAAGTTTTGGGTTAAACCATTTTAAAGCATATTTGCCTGTTTTTTTCTGGCTCTATTAAAGTGGATTTCTTTGCATATTTAATGTTGAATGAAAGGATGGCATCCAGGGTTGCTAGACCCTACAACCACTTTAATGAGCTGAAACCGTTATAATGCCTATAGTGTCGCTAATCCATTATGTTTATATGCAGTCAGCGATAGGTTAGTCATGTGGGTGTGCATATGGGGGTATCACTTTATAATTAATAATACTAATGAATAGATTAGGAAGATAAGGATTTTAGCTACACACTGAGCAAGGCATGCATGTGTTGTATAAGTCATTTTCTGCAGAGCTTTAGGCATCTGCTTGTGTACACCCCTGTTGCTGTTAGAATATAATGTTATGTAACCTTGTGAGCTAGGATTCACATTAGTCTCATTATCCCAGATTCCTGAAAGATTTAATACTTGATTGAGTTTAATTGGAACTTTGCCTTCATTATTTATTGCCTGCTGTGAATTGAATGATTTAGAAACATAGAATGTGACGGCAGATAAGAACCATTCAGACCATCTAGTCTGCCCAATTTTCTAAATACTTTCATTAGTCTCTGGTCTTATCTTATAGTTAGGATAGCCTTATGCCTATCCCACACATGCTTAAACTCCTTTACTGTGTTAACCTCTACCACTTAAGCTGGAAGGCTATTCCATGCATCCACTACCCTCTCAGTAAAGTAATACTTCCTGGTATTATTTTTAAACCTTTGTCCCTGATGATGTATACAAAAATTGGTTAAATTATGTGGTAATACAACTGTTGTGGCTGGCTGTACTTCATGGAAAAGGTAAGCCACAGCAGCTGGTCTGCCCCAAAGGATAGCTACTACTCACATGTCTTTTTCATATCCTGATTAAAATTTGGATATTTTTTTTTTTTTGTAACTTTTACTTTCATTTGCTCCTTTTAACCCCTTGAGGACGCTAGACGGTTCAGGACCGTCATCGGCATTTTTCCCTTGCCGACCGACGACGGTCCTGAACCGTCCTAAATTTAAAATGTACTTACCCGATCGCCGTCGTTCCCCCGGCGGCGATCGGCGGTGCTCCCGTTGTGGGGAGACTGCCTGCAGCCCAGACAGTCTCCCCATGGCGGTTTAGGACCCCTGGGGCCATGTGATCGCCCAACAGGGCGACCACATGGTCACAATAGGTGTCCTAGTCTCTGCCTGCAGGAGGACTGTCTGTGCTGACAGGCAGTCTCCCTGCAACTGTAAAGTAAAAAAAAAAAATTAAAGTGAAAGTTAATAATAAAAAAAAAAAAAAAATATTATATATGTGTATATATATGATATATAGACATATATTATACCTATATAATATATGTCTATATATCATATATATAATGTCATGCTAAGTGTATTTTTATATTAATATGTACATATATTAATATAAAAATACACTTATAATTAATTTACACACGTGTATATATATAATATATATAATAACTATATATATATATATTATATTATTATAAAATACGAATAATAAATAATTTAAATTAAATAAAAAAATTAAAAATAATAATAAAAATTAAAAAAAAATTATATCTATATGAAATTTTATTCTAACTGTATTTTGATATTAATATATATATATAGTTATATCAAAATACACTTAGAATGAAATTGTATATATATCTATGTATATATTAATAAATAAAAAGAATGCGAACTATTCATATGTCCATATACAAAATTACATAAATAATTATATAAATATACACGTAGACTTCAAATATATAAATATGCATATATATTTAAATTCTACGTGCGTATTTATGTAATATTTTTACATAATTAAGTTATTTTATTGATTGCAATTTAAGGGACCTGCCTGCCAACCCAGGCCAAAAGTCCAGAGAATTTAATTTGCTATCACTGTATTTTACCCTGTAACGTTCTACGACACCCTAAAACCTGTACATGGGGGGTACTGTTTTACTCGGGAGACTTCGCTGAACACAAATATTAGTGATTCAAAACAGTAAAACATATCACAGCGATGATATTGTCAGTGAAAGTGACTTTTTTTGCATTTTTCACACACAAACAGCACTTTTACTGATGATATAATTGTTGTGATACATTTTCCAGTTTTGAAACACTAATATTTGTGTTCAGCAAAGTCTCCTGAGTAGAACAGGACCCCCCATGTACAGGTTTTATAGCGTTTTTGAAAGTTACAGGGTCAAATATTTTTACATTGAAAATGGCCAGGTTGGTTACGTTGCCTTTGAGAGCGTATGGTAGCCCAGGAATGAGAATTACCCCCATGATGGCATACCATTTGCAAAAGTAGACAACCCAAGGTATTGCAAATGGGGTATGTCCAGTCTTTTTTAGTAACCACTTAGTCACAAACACTGGCCAAAATTAGCGTTCAATTTAGTTTTTTACTTTTTTCACACACAAACAAATATGAACGCTAACTTTGGCCAGTGTTTGCGACTAAGTGGCTACTAAAAAAGTCTGGACATACCCCATATTGAATACCCTGGGTTGTCTACTTTTAAAAAAATATGTACATGTGGGGTGTTATTTAGCAATTTATGACAGATAATAGTGTTACAATGTCACTATTGATACATTTTAAAAATGTATGTTTTGAAACCGCAATATCCTACTTGTACTTATAGCCCTATAACATGCAAAAAAAATAGCAAAAAGCATGTAAACACTGGGTATTTTTGAACTCAGGACAACATTTTGAATCTATTTACCAGTTTTTTTCATTCGCTTTTGTAGATGAGTAAAAGATTTTTCACATAAAATTCAAAAAACTTGTATTTTTTTTAATTTTTCATATTTTTTCATTTTTTTTTTAAATTAAATTACATGAGATTATATAAATAATGGTATGTAAAGAAAGCCCATTTTGTCCTGAAAAAAACAATATATAATTTGTATGGGAACAGTAAATAAATGAGAGAGCGGAAAATTACAGCTAAACACAAACACCACAAAAGTGTCAAAAAGATGCCTGGTCGCAAATGTACAACATCGCAAAAAAAGTCCGGTCCTTAAGGGGTTAAAATAAACATGCTCATTCTTAAAATGTATTTGATGAGGGAAAACACTGTATTTCTTTCTTTACAAATATTATTTTACTTTGAAAACTGGCTGTAAAATGTAGAAGGGTTATGCCGAGAAGCAAACTAAGCATCCAAATCTTTAAAATAATTAGTTGAAAATTGCTGGCTGTTATACTTTGTTATAAATTCACTATAATATACAAAGGATACATTGGGTATAGGAATAATTCTGTATTTTCCCCTTCATTCTTGTTTCTGTTGTAAGGTGTGTGTGTGTGTGTGTGATTATGTAACTATCAGGTTTTCTTCTGAGCAAGGCATGTGTTGATGCTGCAATTAAATCGTATTTGAAAGGATTATAGGACCGTAAACCTGTGTGTTGAAGCTCAGTTAAAGGCTCACATGGTTACGCATACGTACTTATACAAAAAAGCCATTGTTAATTATTCTCCTTTCAGATGACTTTTTGAGATTTTTTATTTATTTGATATACAAATGTCAGATGCGTGCAACAATGGAAAGGCTAAATAGATGCAAGGAGCTGCCTACCATGCGGTGCTTGATGTTTCTTCAGTCTTTTCAAGCTAGTGGCAACACTATGGATTTCCTAGACGTGTGTGTGTGTGTGTGTGTGTGTGTGTGTATGTATATATGTATATATATATATATATATATGTGTGTAGTATATATGTGTGTAATATATATATATATATAATTTTCCCACTCTTCCTGGCTGGTATATTTATTCCTCATTCTCGTGTCCTCTACCAAAGGCCTAGGAGTCTGAGGGTTCTGCGCAGTATTTTATACAAGTGGCACATCATATTTATTATGACCCAAGCAACTACCTTTAATAAATAGCTCTACGGCAATCTCTGGTGCAGTGTAAACCAACTTCAAAGTATATGATAGTGTTTAGCCAGATATATATATATTTTTTTCAATTTGACAATTTTTATTGAGTTTTTCCAGGGTACAGAAAAGAAAAGGGGAATGTCAGGAGGTAAAATGTCGTTCATATAAGAAATACATTGTGGTTTAACATTGCGTTGTACAAGGTGTCCATCTCTGGACCATTGTTATATTGTATCTATACTCATTCCTACGGCACAGAGAGCCGAGATTTGTTACCTCTTGACAACATTTTGTGTACTAATTCCTAAAGCATTTTGTCTTTATAAGCTGGGTGGAAGAGGGAAGGAATGGGCTTGGGGCAACTGGAATCATGGGATGGGGCATTAGGAATAGAGAGGTGTCTGTAGTAAGTGGATGATTCAGTCCTCAGGTGTTATCCACCTTAAGCAAGTGTGTGTGTGTGTGTGTGTGTAGGTGGGGTAAGTGACACTATGTTTAGAATAGCCAAATATATTTAAATATAAAGTTTTCTGTTTATTTCAGTATAAATTAAAGGTCACAAAACTTAATAAGATATACCGAAAGAATGTTAGGCAGCCATATATCCTAATATTAACTTTAGGCTTATAATGTTTTAACTGATGATTTTTTTTTTTCTCACCTTTTTATATCTCTTTTTACCTTTAGAGGTGGGAAGGATCGGGACCATGAGCTTCGCTACAATCCATATAGGATGACTCCCTATTCTGTCAAAGTGCAAAATCCTTCTAGCACTGAGCCAGAGCCATGTTGTCTTGCTTTAGTGGAAAAGATTCATTCAGGATATGAAGGTAAACCATTGAAATTAATATTTATATATATATATATATATATATATATATATATATACACACAATACTCTGTAGTGGTTATGGTGCCAGAAGTGTCCCACAATGTAAGCAGTCAAGCAGTTGGGGGTTCACTGAATGCCAGACCTGCCTCTTTACAGCAGGATTGAGAGCATAAATCACCTGCTAGGAGTTTCAGTTTGCTCCTGAGCCAATTTCTGCAGTGCAAAGCCATCTCATTGGCTCAGAATATGTCATCTGATCATTCTCAGCCAATGACCTAAGCCATGCGCCCAACAGGCTTGGCTCATTCAGAGAGCTCCCAGTTGCAGTGAGGCAGAGATAATCATTTATAAAAGTGTTTTGCATCAGCATGAACAGCATAGTGTCACTGGACACTTTGATGGCTTCTCTCAAAGAAGCATTCGATTTAACTGAGCACTGTGATTGGCATGCAATACCATGAGAAGCATTGGCAGAGATCATCCACGAGGATGATCTCACAGCAGGATAAGCAGCTACAGCACCAACACCGACATTTAATTATGATTTATAAAAAATGGAGTTTACCATTGTGTTTTACATTCCACAGTGGAGAACAGTAATCTAAAAACACAGAGGAACATGCTAGTGTTATAAATAAATATAACCATAAAGCTAACCATTAAAAGGACAGTCAAAGCACTAAAAGCACTTTGTTGTAATGAAGAGACTTTGAAGCATAAATGCTTCCTTCACAGCCTTGCAAGTGAAAACGATGGTGTTTCTGGGCATTGGCATGGTTTACATTTTGTAATCTTTACACCTCTAGCGGCTGTCTGATTGAAATAGATTCAGTAATTGAATCTGTTTGGTGTCCAGGGTCAGCATACTGGCTGTTTAGAGTAATACTGATGCTTCTTTTAGAGACCCAATAAAATGGTGAATTGTGGTGATTGCCACACGCAGCATGTGTCCTCAATGTTTCTACAAGCATTTAATTAGTGTTCCTTTAAAATGTTTACCCCTTTTTTCACATCTATTTTTAAAAATCCATTCCATTTGATGCTTTAGGGTCTCACAAGAGAACCCTTTCAGCAAATATGCACTGACTGTTCTCATACTCTGATGACATTGTTATGCTGAGGCAGGCAGCAGCAAAGTGAAATTCTCTGTTGAAACATTGAATCAAACGTATACAAACCATGCAAAAAACATTAAATCTCCCCAAAGACCCATATGTTAAAAGGAATCCCTAGTAACCAGGGAAGACTAGATGTGGCCTTTCTTTAACTCCCTCTGGTGTGAGGGGTTAGTAACTGGAAGGGAGACATGCACTTTATCCACAGTTTCCCTTCAGTGGGGTGGATAAAGGTATAATGTAAGACAGCTAGAGGTTCCCCCAAGACAAGGAAATATGGAATGGCACCATCAGGCATTGTAAAGTTGTCAGAAAAAGAGACTGACATCTCTCTCTGTTCTGATTGGTCCATAATTTTCTACATTTGTCAAAGGACTTAAGCATCTTAAAGAGAGTTCTTCACTAAAGTGAGAATATGTGGGAATTTAAAATGAATTCAAAGTACATTTCAAATTGAAGACCGAAATGACTTGGAGAGTTTTTCCAATTTGGCTATTTTTAGCCTAAAGTTTGGAATTCCTGATAATTCTCACTAGTGTTTAACAATCAATGTGCTTTTATTAAACCTACCTAATTTGTACCCATCATAATGCTAAGTGTACTTGTCTAGTAAATTGCTTCTGATTTAGTACATGTACATGTAGTCACTCAGTTGAAGTCACTCATTTTATCTATTCCAGAATATCTAAAGATATCTATGTTAATACTGCTAATTTATTTTCAGCTCCTAGAATCCCTATGGACAAAAGAATATTTACTACAACTCACACACCAGGCTGCGTCTTTCTGGAGGTAGATGATCGGTAAGTTGTCATCTGGCTCATCATAATTCCACTGTTCTGATCAGTGGTACAAGAGAGAAGGGATACAGTTTGCCTGCTCCCTCACAGCTCTTACCCTAAGGCAAAACTGGATTCTTACCTTCTTAGCATGTAAATCATTGGAGTGCCCATTTAAACTCAGAAATGTGAAACGTTGACAGTGTAATAAGGCCAAAATAATAGCATCTACAAAATAAAAAACAACTTTTTAATTTGTAATTTCCTTGCCAGTAAATAGTTATATTGTTATTGCAGGTTTTTATTTACTATACATTATCAAAATAGCACTCAACATTGTTGCTGAAATGTATCTTTAATATGTACTCTGTGGTTCTGTTTCCAGGGCTGTCCCTTTACTAGGTTACTTACCGCAGGATTTGGTTGGAACCTCTGTTTTGATGTATTTGCATCCCGAGGATCGTCCTTTAATGCTAGCAATGCATAGGAAAAGTAAGCACCTTTTACCTATTTAAATATACAATTTTTGTGAAGTGTTTGTGTATTCTGTGTGTCTGTTTACAGTTTGTTGTGTACATTGTTCAAATGTTAATGGTCCTTTATGATGTCAAATCCACAGTGCTTGCAGATAAATACTGCATTTACTTATCAGAAGAGATGCAAATTATGTCGAGAGCTTGAACCTCTTAATTTTTCCAATTAAATGTTTTAGCCTTAATTTGTTTCCTGCGTTTCTCTTTATAACATGGTATCAAATTGCAAGGAATGCATGAAATTGTTACATCCAGTTAGATCACACTGTGTTGGTAAACCATATGTAAGTGTATTCATTTTAAAGAAATCAAAAGAATTGCATGGATTGATGACAATTGTATATTCTCACTCAGTTAATTTACTTGGAACTGATTCATCATGCTAGGCATTTAAGAGAGCCATAAAATTGTTCTTGTTGTAAAAAGCAGTTTGGAATTGTAGTCGGTGCTCTTAATGTATGTTTTTATTTTAGTTCTAAAATATGCAGGTCAGCCCCCGTTTGAGCATTCACCAATCAGATTCTGCACGCAGAATGGAGACTATATTACACTGGATACCAGCTGGTCCAGTTTTGTCAATCCATGGAGCAGGAAAGTAGCTTTCATTATTGGGCGCCACAAAGTCAGAACGTAAGTTATTGACTGTTCATATACTATCAAATTAAATTTGGCTTGGTTGAAAAGTGATAACAAAAAAATTAATTAGTATATTCTTTTTAATATTTGTGTCTGCTTTATAACTGGTGCTTCTTGTGTAAAATGTCTCTAATCCAATAAGTTTGTTAGCATTCACATATTGGATGTTTATTCATTTAAACAGCCGTGATGAGTTAACAAAAATTCCAAAATAGGCACGTTTTCATACTTATCATTTTGCATGCATATTTTTTTCCCATGTTACATATAAAATAGTTTAAATAACTAAAATCTTTCCTATCGAGTGTTTTTTTTTTTTTTTTAATGTCAAGTCCTCATTTTGTGCTCTATTCTATAATACTACTCTACCCTGGTATTAGAAAGGTTAGGAATTTGTTATTTTGTTTAAGAGACAACTATGGTCTACATTTAGCTTTCTATTCATATATTTATTTTGCAGTAGGTCTAACCATTTGTGTATGATTTATGTCTGAGAATTTGACATTGAGGGAGAAAGGAGTTCCCCACTAAATTACTGTGTCCTCTTTACCTCTGATAGGGGTCCACTCAATGAAGATGTTTTTGCTGCTAGAAGCCGAGAAATAATCAATGTTGACAAAGAGATTAAAGAACTTCAAGGGCAGATATACAAGGTTCTTTTGCAGGTATGACATTTAAAATGAATACTCAATGATCTAATCACTCCTCTTTTCAAAAAAGAAATAAACTTAGTTGATCAACCTTTACTGGGTGTATAAAACACACTTGGTTATTGCCTTTCATTATGAGCATTGGCGTTATACGTATTGCATTATCTAGCTATAGAGCTCCAGATTTTATAAAGTTTCTCAAAATGCTTTGTTAGTGAGCTGTGTGGCTGAGTAACACGAAGTCTTTGGTCTGCACTAGTCATCCCTCATAGTTTAAGTGAAAAGTCTCTTCCGGTTTGTGCAACACAACCATGTTGCCTTTTTTTTTTTGATGTTGCGCAATGCACTTGAACTGTCTTTTCAACCTCTTGAGTTTTATTTGCTTAATTACAAGTTAGCCTAAGTTGACTCTGCTGCTGCTCATGTTTATGAAAAATTAAGAGACTCCTACTCTTAAATGCACTTGTGTTTAATCTGTTAGTTCCCTCCACATCTGTCACCCTTCTGAATTAAATTAATTTGGGAGATGATTAATCTGCATACCTGACCCCTGATTAGGGAATCTAGCCTATGCAACAATTAATGCCAAACAATAAGGACTCTTCTCTTGCGTGCTTTGAAGTCACCAAAAACGAGTGCTGAGCTTGAGCTTTGCAGAGTTTTAACTACTGAAAGGGGTAGGTTGATGTATGTGCTTGACACTAGTACAGCATATTGCCTCCAAACAGAGATCCTCTTGAAGTTAATGGGACCTGATTGTTCACCTTTGATAGGTTTTCCAGTTTGTTTGTTTTTTTAATTTGCTAATCACTCTTGTCTGGTCTTAATGAAAAATTATTTCTAAATGTCACCCAAAAGAAAGTTCCATAAGTCACATAAATCTAAAATACACAGTCTGTCAAATACAGAAAACACATTTTTACCTTTCTTCTTATTTTAGTTTCTAATATTACTTAAACCTGAACCTGTATTTGGTGTCCTTACTGTTACAATCCATTAATAATATAAAAAGGCTAATGATGAACAATCCTTTCTTTAAAAATTTTTTCCTGTACATTGAAAGGGTATTATGTAAAAAAAAAAAAAAAAAAAAAAAGGAATAATGAAAAGTCAGGACCATGTTTATTTAGGCCACTGTAATTTTGAGGAAGGTTTTGAAAGCGGATTCTTTGTTGCAGATATTCCCCCCCCCCCGCCCCTTTGTGAACCATAATTTGCCTCCACAGAGAAGAATGGGGCATTACATCACTACTAGATGGTACAGCGCTGCTCAAGTCATTTGTTCACAGGGATACCATTGAAATATTTAGCCTTCACAGACCAGTCTACAGCCAGCTCTGAGTGATTCATTAATCACATGGATCTTTCATTGCAATCATTATCTGTTCTAGAAACACTGCAAAATGACATTTATTATATCTGTATACCTTTGAAACAAAACAAAAAAGACTCTAAATACCATCAAGTGCAAGAATGCATCAGATAGAATCATTCAAAAAGTGTTTTATGTTTTTTTGTTTTGATTTTATTGTACTTTTTATTACTGTCCAATTTTTTTTTTTTTTTTTTAAAAACAAGTCCACATCATCCCACCTTGTTACCTGTTGATAAGTTGGTACTGCTACCACAAACAAATAACTATCTCTCTGGTGTTAAAAATAGGGATGTTTTTAATGTTGTTCATTTTATTTTAGTTTAGATCACCCAGCCCCTCCTTTGGGTTTAATAATAATTATAAAAGCCTTTAAACTTACCTGCAGTGTCAGGACAATCTCCTGTATGCAGCCCACTCTGCCCATGTTAGATCATCAATCCTGATAATCTCTGGAAGTGACATCGTGATAGCCTGGGTATCTAGGCATATGTAATGGCAAGTTTAAAAAGGAATGAGAAAGTAACATGGGTGTGGACTACTACCATGATGAGTGAATAGGGGTATGACTAATCTTTCGCAAAAACACTGCTGCATTCACAAACACAATACGTCCCTGCATTCACACATAGTAGACATTCCACTGTAAAATCTCTGTATTCACCTTAAGCACAAATACAGTCCTACATTAAAGGAACACTTTGATGACCATAACAACGTTATCTCCATAAAGTTATGGTACCTGGAGGTCCTGGTGCTCACGCGTTTTACAAATGGTTTTAACCCCTCTTGGCCTCTATTCCTCCTTTGTCCCTGACTTCAATATGTCCGCATCAGGCCTCGGACTTGACGGTAATGGGCTCAGAGCAACAGTTGACATTCTTATTCTATCAGTGGCTTTCTATTTAGAACAATGCTTGAGAAACATATGCTTTCATTCTGTCACCAACACCCAGTTAAAGGCTTCCGCATTTAAGCTGGGGAAAGAGGAACCTGGAGGATGGGCAGCTTCTGAACCTTTTTGAGGCTAAACCGTTCATTTCATAAATGGTCTAACCCCTTAGAGGTACAGTCCTTGGAAAATGTCTATATTTTTGACAAGTTAGTGGATATATTCAAAAAGTCATGTTTTTTTTTTTATTTATTTTTTTCGTCTGCATGTATTCTTTGGGAATATATGAGGGAGAGGACACAAAAGCTGCAGACCCACGCACTTTCCCCAGTGCATACACTATTCAGAGGTTCACCATTGAAATTAAGTTGTTATGGTTTCCAGATTGTTCTTCAAACACACTTGCACACTAGGTTGCAAACAACCCATGAGTCAAAAACTAAAATGGCTAGAGAGCAGTGTTTTAGGGCTGGCTAATGTTTCTTGACTTGAAATTTAAAACACTGATTTATCAAATTCACTGTTTAAATCCTCATATTAATTCATCTTTATAGCCTGTTCACAACAATGGGTCCAGTGGATATGGCAGTTTGGGAAGCAATGGATCTTATGAACATTATATAAGCATAGCTTCTTCCAGTGATTCCAATGGAAACTGTGTGGATGAGACTCACAAAGAACCGGTAAACCAATTATATAAGCTTTCTACTTGTGGTTTGTTTTTAACTTCATTATTGATTTATGTGACTGTGTCTGTGATTTGCATCAATCCACATATACAAATTACTTTTGGCTATCTATATTCTTTTTAATTTTTCATTGTAGGTGACATTAAAGCAAGTCTGTACAGACATAAATCGTATCAAGAATTTAGGGCAACAGGTGTACATTGACAAGAGAAGCAAACCTTTATCCAAGAAAAGGGAGATCTTTGAAAAGCATGTACCCAACGGTGAGGATAGCCCCTGATTTTGTGCATGGGTGATTTGGTTAAAGTGTTGTGAAAAAAAATATCTAACAGTCTGCTGAGATGTTTTGAACATAATCTGTATCATTAAAACACATATGAGACTGGGAAGAAATGTGATCCAAGTGGCTTTGATGATGGTTTGAGTGTATATACTCATATACTCCTGAGAAGCCGTAATTATCTTATTTGTTTGAGTCATTACTGTGAACTGTTAATATTTCTATCTGGAGGAACAATTTCTATTATTTATTCACCACTAGTCCAGAAGCAGTTACAAGTGTCACTGTATCTCCTTCTTGCTATTTACTTGCCCTAGTATTCTAGATCAACCCAGGTTTAATCTCAGCAAAGTACGAAACTTCAGTTTGTAAAAATCGTGGTTAGGACCCAAAATTGGATCCATGTGTTATTTCCAATTAGTCAGCATTTATTGAAATCAGCATATTCTATTGCAAAGGGCCTAGGCAAACACCAACACTGATTTAGTTTTTAGTTTTTTTTTTTTTTTTTTTTGTTTACAAATAGTGCAGTGGTGACACCTATTGCACTGCACAGAACTGATCTAAATGTATAAGGCTTAAGGGGACACCCAGACCACTTAATCTCCAAAAAGTGGTATGGTTCCAGTGGCTCTATCCTTTTAAACCCTGCAATTTAAAGCATTGAAGTTTTTTGTATGTGTGTGTGTGTGTGTGTGTGTGTGTGTGTGTGTGTATATATAAATATATATATATATATATATAGATAGATAGATAGATATTTACACACACTGCAATGGTTAATTCTTTGACTGCACTTCTGCTGAATTTTACTCAGTCATGTGATGGGGAAGTCCATAGGAGAGCTTTGAATACAATGCGGGAGACAGAGCAGATCCAAGGGAGCCTCAGTGCTGGAAAAAGATCCGCAAAGCTTTCATTAATTTTTATTGTACGGGGGGAGAGGGAGACACCTGCATATAGAATAAAAAAAAAAAATACAGGATTGTATTCCTAACAGTATAATTTTTCTTACATTTGAAGTGGGGGGGGGAATATTTTATGTTTAGCAAATTCTTTTCTGATTTTGAAAAAATAACTTGTTCATTTTTTTTGTTTGTTCGTTAACAGTGAAGTCAAACCCAAATATATTCTTGAGACCACAACATGAAAATGCCACTGTTGAAGGACAAGCAGCCACTTCTTGTGATGCATCCAGAAAGGGACAACATATTCCCTCCTACCAGCAAATCAACTGTGTGGATAGTATTATTAGGTAAACATTCTATACTCCCTGTGAGTATATACCCTGATTCTTGATTCGATAGGCAAAATAATAAATTAAGCAAATTTGTTCGATAGGCAAAAGAATAAATGAAGCAAATTTGTCCTCCTGCATAAATGCAGTCATTGTGATCGATCAATCTCCTACTTGTGTATAGAAATGGAGATGTGCAGAATGATGATTTGTCTAAATAGATAAAACCCATTCCCATGAATTTTGTGCTCTCTTTTTGTCTTCCAGGTACCTGGAGAGTTATAATATTCCAGCATTAAAAAGAAAATGTGAATCCTCAACAAACACTACATCTTCATCTTCAGAAGAAGACAAACAAGGCTGTCAGGGACAAGAGGACCTGGAGGGTTTGGAAGGTAACAATTTTTTTTTTTAGAATACTAGATGTCTTTTTGTTCAACAGGTTGATCTTTTGCAAATAGTAGGAGATTGTGCGCAGTTCGTTCTGCTAGTAAATAGGTTAAACAGCTTACCTTTTTCTTAAATTGACTCTAACAACCTATTTAGACTATACAGTGAAAATGATCACCACCGTTCAGATTAAAAGATATATATATATATATATATAAAGATCAAGTGTAGGAAAAGCACTCCAAGGACTTCTTTCAATGTAGAAAACAAATAAATTTTATTCGGCAACTGCCATGAAAACTCAACGTTTCAGTCCTGTGTCAGGACTTTCGTCAGGATCCTAACGAAAGTCCTGACACAGGACTGAAACGTTGAGTTTTCATGGCAGTTGCCGAATAAAATTTATTTGTTTTCTACATTGAAAGAAGTCCTTGGAGTGCTTTTCCTACACTTGATCTTTATAAATTTTGCTGACAAGCACCGGGCAATATCTACATTTCTACAGGAGTGCAAGCATTGGACAATATTATATATATATATATATATATATATATATATATATATATATATATATATATATATATATATATTCAAGATTGTTCTAACTAAAACAAATAAATAACTGCAGTACTGCATTACTCTGATACTCATTGCATTGCAGACTTTAAAATTATTATAGTTTTGTGTTCCTAACACTTTAGTGTTCCTTTTAAATTGAATGATCCTGGTACCATAACCACTACAGTGAGTTCCCTGCAACATTCCTACTGTAAATGGTAAAACCCTTTTTGAGAGTTTTAACTCCTATTTGGGGATCCTAGACACCCACGTTCTAGTCCCCTGTTTATGCATCTAAAGCTGAAGGAATACTTTAGCGAGATCTAAAGTTTATCCCTAGTTGGATGAAATGAAATGAATAAGCATCAGCGGACACCATCAGCCAATGAATTCTGTGCAAAGATTGGTGGATTGCATGTTGCTAATGCGGAAGTAGAGACTTAAGTGAAACCTGAAAAGGGGGCTATACTTGGTGGACCTTGAAAAGTGTCAAACCCTCTGAAAAGGATTGGACTACTTTTGCACCAAGTAGCTCCTGGCTCCATATCCACTACAGTACTCTGAGTCCACCTTTAAAATATCTCGCTTTTTGATTTATTTTTATTTGTGTGCATTAACTGATCTTTGGGGCATTATTTGCTGAAGCACATGGAATTGTAACTCTTAGCACTATTACCTCTGCAATATGCTGTATTGGTTATGATGACTAAGGGGTCCCTTTATTTTAGTAATTGGTTGCTAATTGCCTATAAATATTTGTGGCATGCAGAATGAGGGAATTAGCATGTCATTTAGATTGCTCCTCCACCAGGTTTTTCCATTGTTTTGAAGGGGGGAGGGTTTAAGAAAAATGATCTGCACTGATTGTGCAACATATATAGAGAATATCAGTGTCCAGGGGAAATCTGCAGTCCGATGACTGTCCTGAAATAGAGTAGTCAGAATTTTTCATGTGTAGACTGTAGCTGTTGCTTTATTATGAGAATTTGACACTTCCAACAGTATGATGAATTGTTAAAAAATAATAATAATAATAATAATAATAATAGGGACATGGACCGAAATGTTGCTATTTTGGCGTGCATGTAGAATATATTATGTATGTGTGTACTTTAACTTCCTGATAACGTTTACAAATGAACTTATAGACTTTACATATCCTTATATTTTGTTGCATTTGTTGAACAAATCTGCACTGAATTAAAATGACCTAGTATTGTCTGCTGACTATTTTTTTTTATCTGGTGTCTAACAGAAAAAACAGATATGACATTCATGTGCATGTGTGATAAACTTTACACTTCGAAGTTATGAGCATCAATGTCCTAAACCTTTTTTACGTTTAAATGTTTAACCCCTTAAGGACCAAACTTCTGGAATAAAAGGGAATCATGACATGTCACACATGTCAAGTGTCCTTAAGGGGTTAACGTTTATCACCATATGCTAAAACAAAACCTCTCTTATATTCAGATTCATTCTTAAAGGAACACTATAGGCACCCAGACCACTTCAGCTCAATTAAGTGGTCTGGGTGCCAGGTCCCTCTAGTTTTATCCCTGCAGCTGAAAACATAGCAGTTTCAGAGAAACTGCTATGTTTCACTTGGGGTTAATACAGCCTCTAGTGGCTGTCTCACTGACAGCCGCTAGAGGCACTTCCGTGATTCTCACTGTGAAAATCACAGTGAGAAGACGCTGGACGTCCATCGGAAAGCATTGCGCGCATATGCATTCGGAGCCGACGTCGGCAGAGGGTGGAGAGTTCCCCGGCGCTGGAAAAAGGTAAGTGGATGAAGGGGGTTTTAACCCCTTCAGCCCAGCAGTAGGGGGGCCCTGAGGGTGTGGGTGACCTAATGACTCTATAGTGCCAGGAAAACGAGTTTGTTTTCCTGGCACTATACTGGTCCTTTAATGATCCCCGGTGCAATTAAATCTGAAGTGTAACTCTTGCGGACCTCAAACATCCAATATGTTTACATACATAATCTCAGTTTTGCAGCTATTATCTTATGGTTTAAAATACATGGGCTTTCTTTTAAAGAATGGCATGGTTGGGAGGCTTGCATATGGGAGCTGCAGTTTTGGCTCTTTACATATGCTTTCAAATAACTTCTAATTACTACATCCTGTAATCACATCTCCTTTTATCTGGTTACTTACAACAAATATTGTGATCTGTATAAAACTAAAGAACTGGGCTACAATCGAGGAAACACACTTGGAGCATTAACATTGTCTTCTCTTACATGACCTTCACATTCACGTTTTTTTGTTTTGTTTAGTTTTTTTGTTTATTATGTTTGTTTTTTCTTCCCTAAAATATGTCTTAAAGGAAGAATATTTTAATATATTCTGCTTGGTAAAGTTGTACTGGTCTTTATTTCCTCCACCAGCCTTTCTTGGTTATATCACATTAATAGTATATTTCGGCTAACTGCTGTAGAATACTTGGGGAAACAGCAGCTGGCATTGGAAGGAGGAAATAGCCTGCAACAAAAACCTAAACGTCTATAGCCATGACCACTTTACCAGTGGCTTATATTAATATACACTACACCGTAGCAAAAACTAACAATATAGTATATTCTTTTTCTGTTTGGATTAGTGTATTGTAAAAACACTAATTGGTTTTCTTCTTCGGTAATACCCCTGTGGAGGTTCCTAAAAGATCATTTGAAAAAACTCACAATTTGCCTTTAAAACACATTGTCATCGCCTTTGTGTTGTATCGTTGCAAGATGTTCCTGTGTTAACTGCACCCATCGCCACAAGCCAGTTATCTGCTGAATCCATGGTAACAACAGATGCTCAGACAACAGCCGCCGTGGTGGGAGCTCCGTTGACAGATTTGACTCTTTCCATCAAGGCCATGAGTGTGGTTTCTGTCACCAGCCAGTGTAGCTACAGCAGTACAATTGTGCATGTTCCACAGCCAGAGTCAGGTATCTATCCACGCCTCAAGGGTTTCATTTGCATAGAAAAATTGTTTTTTTATTTTAATTTTTTTTCAGTTTTTCTCCTCAAAATATACAATAATACATTTTAACAAAGTCACAGGCAAGAGCTAGATTATAAAAACTGCAATATCTACTAAAGGTAAATAATGCATTGGCTGCCAAATAAAATGTTTCTAAAACTCGATGACTTATTCTAGGAGCACATAATTTCCTATGAGGTACAGAAACAGTCCATTGATATAGAGCTATATCAGAGCAAATATTATATATAGCAATTTTAGTAGTTATACCCCTTGAAAATATGCATGTATTTTTTTCCTGGAGGTTTTCTTTGGGGGTATATTTAAAAAAAAAAAAAGAAAATTGCAAGCCCTCCCCTTTTTGCCTACGATTACTCCAATCGGGCTTCGCATTGAAAATCCTCTCTGCTTATGCATGTAGTACAGCTCACTGAGAAAGGGGGGTAAGGCTGGAGTGCACTACCACCGAATGCGTCTGCTGCTTCCATTAGCTCTCTGGGGAGTTAACTGAAGAGGAAAGGCAGTCAGGGAGGATTTCTTCCTCTTCAGTTATAAAAGTTACATCCTCCAGTTATAAAAGTGGGAATTTCTATTGAGCCTACATACAGCTGCAGTTTAGACCCGGTTCAATAACCAAACAGGATACATAATTAGCAGACTAAGTCTGCTTTAAAATGCAAACCTTTTGGGACATAATAGTAAAAATTTGCCTCTTAACACATATCACATAGATGTTTGAAACCCCGTTACATGATATGAACTGAACTTAATTCAGCTAACGAGCAATCTTTTTTATTTTATTTTATTTTTTTGTTATTTTTTTTTTTGGTCCCTATTTCTAGAGTTACTTTTCACCCCAGAGTAGTTTTTTGTTTTTTTGTTGGGCACAGGTCCCCCGTTCTTTCCTATAAAATCCTCCATGTTTTTGGCACCGGATTCTCTTTCCATCCGATGCAATCTTAAAAAATGTGGTCAGTGATGCCCTTGCTCTGTCTTCATCTGCCCTTCCTTCCCCTCCTCCCTAATCTCCCACTCCCATTACAGGGAATCGACTTGATGAAAAGGTGGGTACTCTGGGGAAAATGTATGCTTCATAAAGGAAGTAGAGCTTGCCTTAAGCTCCACCCTTTGTCAAGAAATATCAAGTGTAGGAAAAATACATAAGACAAAGTATTCCCTACTTTGGTCTTGTGTTTTTAAATAGAAATAGATCAGAAAAGAAAAACAGATTGGTAAAGAGGAAGCAAAGCGGAAATAATCGTAGAAAGTTAAGTATGGGGTGACAGTGCGTTTTCTTAAACCAGAGTCAGTTTATTTCCATTAAAAAAAATGGAAACTGCTGTTGGTATTGTTCTAATGTGAGGGCAACATTGGCAGCCAATGTAGGTTTGACCTTTTTATTAAATATAATCATTTTTTGTAAAGGCTCATGTTTAGGAAAGCACCTGAAGGATAAAGATATATGCTCCATGACATAGCTGCAAAATTATTGGTATTTTGCTTATTTTAAAATAAAATGGCTGAAAAGTTTGAAATTTAATTAGTGACTTATTTATTTTTCTTGCAGTTAATCTTGGCTGAATGGTCTAAATTTCATCATTATTATATTTAAACATTAACAAAGTTCACAAATTTTAATTTCAGAAGCCAAGTTATTAAAAAACTAATACCCCCCAAAAAACACTTTATGCATACCATGTTTTTGAGGGGTTGATCGCAAATTCACCCCTTTTTTTTTAAAATCGAACTCATCTACACAAACAAAAATACAAAAATACCAAATGATTGGATGATGAAATTGCTCACAGAATACAGATTTTAATGTTTTATTTTTATTTGTAATCACAAAGTGTATTTTCCTAAATAGAAGTCAACTTGTATCTTTTGACACCAATTTGGCTCGTGTTTTTTTTTTTTTTTTTTTTTTTTTTTTTCACTCCGGGTGCTACATGTAAAGTATGAGAGATTAGGTATAAGCTGGTCTGTTAACTTGACATTTTTGCCACTGTAAATCTGCAATATATCCCATAAAAATAACAAGTATGTTTATTATATTCAGAGGTTACAGCTATAGAAGATGCTACAGTTGGTAGCGAGCAGATTGAAATGAGATCTTCTCAAGCAGCCGGATCCACTGTAGCTCCTGAGGAATTTAAGCAAGTTGGTTTAACGAAGGAAGTACTATCTGCCCATACTCAGAAAGAGGAGCAGAATTATGTTGACCAATTTCGGCAAAGGATTCTCCAGTCTCCATACAGCAGCTACCTCCAGCAGGACAGCAGAAGTAAAGTCTGCTCTCATGAACAAGGTATGTAAGTGTGATTTTGATGATTGAAGTTATGTCCTCTTTAACAGCTAATCTTTAATTATCCATTAATTTAAAAAATAAAATAAAATGGAATCTTGAATCAATGTATAATTGTTTGCCATGTGTCACTCTCTTTCTAAAATGTAGCTACCTAGCCTAAAGGACCTCCATCAGACAAATCAGCACATAGTGTTGAAACTTAATTTCAGCTAATTGTTCCTGTCCAATTTTGCTTTTCTGTCTGGTAAATCAACACATTTTGTTAATGTTTATGCCATTATGGTCATAAATGATCACTTGACATGCAAACATGATATGGTGACATATGTTAATAACATTGTATTGGCTGAATTTACTGGTGAATATAGAAAAAAAAATATTTTTATATTGTAGCATAAAATTGAAACCTAAATGTACAACCACTTCAAGTGGTGTGACTATCCTGTGGCAGGTATTGGGATTTACATTTCTTCCCTGAACATTTGCTGGCAATTTTTCACAAAAATATACCTTTTATTATAACATGCCTGTAGGGGCCTTTCAGATGTATATTTGTAAACAAAGTTTGCGTTTTAATCAGTTTTTATTTTTTTCCACATCTATCAGCCTCTTGCAGACTATCACTATAATTGTTGTTTTGTACTCTATTCATCTAAAAGTTTAATGTGTAATAAAGGGGGAAAGATTATTCCATTATCTGAAGCCTCTGCTCCTTCCAGTTTGAGTATTTTTATGTTTGACTTTTTCTTTGCAGGGGAACATTCTTCGCAGCAAACAACACCAGCTGCTTGGAAGAAAGGAAAGAAACATGGAAAACATAAAAGGCAGAAACCCATGGAATCATCAGATAGCAATGGTTCTCGTCCAAATTTACCTCCAAGGCCAAGGAGACCAGGACCTCAACCACAGTCTTGGCCACCATCTGATGTATCCCATTCTAGCCCTTCAAACCTCGCCTTTCCCCCTCCAGTGATGATACCTATTCAGCCAGCATATCCGATGCCTGGGTTTCCGCTCCCACCCATTGGTACAATGACTGGAAACTGTCCTGCCTCATCCACAGCCACTGAGTGTCCACCTCAATCCAATATATCCTACAACATGCAACCCGCCATGCAACAATTTCCAGCATTTCCATCCCCGTACATGGGCACACTCATGGCAGTCATTCTCCCAAACTACAACATGTTTCCACAAATAAACCCACCAATGCCTCCACCTTTCTTTCAATCTCAGTACCCTGCTTCAAATTCATACCCGTATACTGGAATGCCTGGTCCAGCCCAAGGTATGCCATCTCATATTCCAACAGACTTTGTGGACCCAACTTCCCGAGCTTCATCTCCTATGTCAGCAGAGGGACAAGATGAAATACAGAATGAGGATCCCAGGCTCTTCAGTAACTCAAGGAGTAGCTCTCCTCTGCAATTAGTATTACTTCAGGAAGAGTTGCCAAAACCTGTGGAACCTCCAGAGGGCACCACGGTTGAAAGCAAAGCTGATATCAAATGTGTAAGTTTATAATCTTTCTAGTGTCAAATCAAAATTTGTGTTGACCTGTTTTTTCACCTTAAAAATCAACTCATTTTAGTTTTCTAAAAAAAAAAATTCATTTTGAGTGACCACAATTGGAGCTTTAATATCTAGAGAAATTGGGGTGCAAAGTTCTAAAAATTACATGATCAACAGTGACTTTCCATTAGGTTCCAAAGCAATTGAACAAGGATAACTGTTCATCATGATTATCCTATGTAAACAACCCTAGTAATCTCTCTATTAATGCCTTAATATTAAATAATTCCCTCCAAGTACCTTCCCATCTGGCTAATGTGAAATCTGTACCTAAAAATATGTCTGTTGTCTGATTGCGTAGCATTCTGGCGCCAAATGTCCAATTATGGTTCTCTTGCTCCCTCTGGCCCTCCATCTCCATGCTCCTGTCTTCCACTTCCCTCACTGATTTTTGGGTGAGGCAATAGCTGCACCTGCACACAATATTGAATACTTCTCTATGAAAGCATTTCATTAGGCCACAGTGACAGGGAGGTGGACTGGGGATGCAGAGAGAACCTGGGGTACTTTTTAAATACTGGTATTATTCCATGCCATTTTACTATACCAGCAAAGATTGTTTTTGGTTGGAGTTGCCCTTTTGTTTTATAAACGTTTTTGTGAAATAAAAGAGGGCCAGTTGACATTTTTCTAAAGTTCTCTGAGATAAATAAACTTTAGAGTCTTACACTATTTTTCTCTTCTCAAACCTTTTAGCTTCAACTAGACAACACATTATGTAGATTATTAAACAAAAGTTAATACATAAAAAAGCACTCCTTTAAACACGTTTTGTAGACTTTGTTTTGTAGACTTTGTTTTCCAATGCATGTGCAAATAGTGGGCTTGTTATATATATATATATATATATATATATATATATATATATATATATATATATATATATCTCCTAACCTTTGTATTTGTCCTGTTTCCTGTAGGTGGATGGAGCTGAGGATAGCGGGAACAATGACAGCCACTCAGCTTCCAGTGAACTGTTTGATCTCTTACTTCAAGAGGATTCACAGTCTGGCACTGGATCTGCAGCCTCTGGAAGTGGGTCAGCTAATTCAAGCTGTTTAGGGTCTGGATCAAATGGTTCTACCTCAAATGGAACTTCTGGAAGTGGCATAGGTAGGGATATGATTCAGTGCCTAACCATATTGAACCGGTAGTTTTTATTTTCAGGTATTCATTATCATATTCAAACAATGCTCAAACAATGGCTCAAAATAAAACATAGCCTTTAACGTAATTTACTGTATACCAGGACTGGCTGGGAATGGAACAGATTTTCCAATGCCGGTTATTAAATGTGGCACTCCAAACATCATAACTGCCTATGTTTTTTGCATTGGTTATGGTGCAAGGAGCTAAAGGCCCCTGTATCTCTTCACACTGTTTATTATCACTGCAGTGATTTGCAAAAATTACTGCAGCTAAATGCTTACCACCACCTAGGACATCACAGGTCACTCAACCCAAAAGTACAAGTATGTATGGTGTGTTTTATGTATGCAATATGTATCTTGAGTAGGCGCTCCCATGGCTTTTTATCACTTGCACGCACATCATGTCTTAGCTTCACTTGTGGGGGGAAAAAACATGAAAGATTCCAAAGGGCAGTAGCTCATATATACACATAAGCACATTGTAAGCAACAGGGGGATCAGAATAGACTGAGAAATCTCACCCTCTCTCAGGTCTGTACAAAAGTTTTAGATTTGCACCAAACATTAGGCTTTTTCAAGAAAGTTTCATATGTTTCACTTCTTATGTTATATTTTGCATTTTTTCTATAATGCCTTAATGAAGGCATTGTTCTTTAAAAATAATATTTTTGTTAGAGCTTGATTATCCTAGTTCTGTTGACAGTATAACTGTGTGACCATATTTAAAGCATGTTTGAAGTATCCATCACAGCTGGAGGCTCAGAGATGTGTGTCCCCTGGCTTGTGTTCCACATACAAGGTGTATCTTCAAGCCCTCATCAGTCTTTGTTTCAGTCAAACTCCGTAATGGAAGCTGTTACAGAGGTCTTATCAGAGGTCTATTACTGTGAGACTATTGTTGAACCTTCTCTTCTTATCCTTGGTATGGGTCTTTTCTGTACTTTCCTTCCTTCATATGTAGTAGTTACATAACAACTGGCACCCAGAAAAATATTCGATTGGGTACTTGTGCCCACTACCACTAGTAGCATTAGTAGATTTGGATACCAATTCACCAATAGATTAGATCTACCATATTTGACAGTCCTTGTATACTTGTAGTTTTTTTTTTTTACATTTTATTTTATGTTTGCTTTAGACACAATTTAACTAAAACATCTCTATCTGTTAACTTGATCTATATTTTGGAACTTTTTAAATTCAGATAATAACGATGTTTATGTTCTTTCATAGAAGCTGGATCTCATATTTATCGCTTTCACCATTGTTTGGGTATTTTACTAAAATGATAATGTTTCTAATGTGTTTTACAGGTAACTTTTCTGTGCTTTCCTCCACTTTAAAATGTCAGGGTCACTGTGGACAAGATAATCACGTTATAGCTTTTGTTTGGTTTGTATTCAATAAAATAATAATATCCAGACAATATTAGGTGTGATCAGATTATAACTAGTAATTGTGTAATTTCTCAAGCTGTAATTCTGCAAGATCATATTCAGATCTGGGTCTGAATATTTTGGGTCTGATGAATTTACTTCTGAATTGATCACAGTGCATTAGCTTTCGCTTTTCCATATGTGTGCAGCAATGTTGATTTTTATGTTTTATATTAGATTTGCGATTTTATATCCCTTTTATTTATACTGTGTATTTTAGAGCTAAGTCACCTTGTATTGAATATTTTGATGTTATTAATGTAGTTTTATTTGAAAATGGTACATTTTCATTATTTTATTTCTTGTTTTTTTTTTATTAAAACTTTAAAGGGAGTAGTAACAGCAGCAAGTATTTTGCTAGCAAGTCCTCTGATACCTCCAAAAAGGGTCATAAGCGTCCAGAGGTGTTGGAAACGGATAATTTCCCCAAGGCCGCTGGAGACTCTATCTGGACTATAATAGAGCGTACACCTACTCCTCTAATGATGACCTATCAGGTACCTGAGAGGTAAGAGGAAAAAAAAAACCAAAACATTATTTTCAACTATTTTTTGTTTTATGGTTTTATTTGTCTGCTTGTTACACATTTCTGATTCTTCCTCTGTGTGTGATTGTCTCCAGGGATAAAGAAACTTTGTTAAAAGAAGACTTGGAAAAACTTGCTGCAATGCGGAACAAGCAGCCATGGTTCACTGAAGAGCAGAAAGAGGAGCTTGCAGAAGTGCATTCATGGATAAGGAACCGGACAATCCCTCAAGAAATAGACACACAAGTAAGAAATACCTGCCTTTTTATTTTTATACATCAGCTTTAGGTAGAAATACACATTGTCTATATTTTGTGCTGGCAAAATCACGTGCAGATGTGTAGATTAAATAATACATTCCAGAATACAGATTAACTATATTTCTGTGTGCACTGTTCTCTTAATTTAGGGCTACTTAAAAATCCCCTATCTTGGCAAACAGCGTGGTGATTTCGTTACACCATATAGCCATATCGTATAAGCCCAAACTTTGTCAAAATGCCAGGGGGCCGACACTGCGTTTAACACGGGAGAAATAAACCTGCTAACTGCAATATTTACTATTTAAACTGCTGCCAGATACTCTTCTCACATTTTTGCTTTCCTGTGGTCACTTCCAAATGGGCACCTGGAGTGGAGGAGCAGGGTACTCAACTCAAAATGTGGTGTATATTTGGAATCTGTTCATGGTTCTAAATATACCCAGGAAAAAAATAAAATTCAGGTGCATGCATTTCTTAGCAGTAGTAGACGCTGCTTGCTATAAAGGCCAAAATCTAGATTAAGGAAACAGTGCACATAAAAAAATTCAATTTAAAATCTTACAAGAATACTTAAAATCACATATCTAAGCAATCAAAAATGGGATTTGGTTGCACCATATGGCTGTACCATGACACTCCATTTTGTCAGTATGCAAAAATCTGTAGGCCTACACTAAATTTACTTTATTGCAATGTATTCAACTTTCACCTGTCATGCAAATCTTACATACTGGCATGTTGTGGATATTTTACCTAATGCTCTATATAGTTTGTCTAAATGTCTGGAAAACATTTCATGATACAGATGCTAGCTTACATTTCATTATCATGGGCATATTGATACACAATACAGCTGTGACAGCCTGTGAAATACATTTAAAGAGAAACTTCAAGCTGGATGTACTTAAAGGACAACTATAGGCACCCAGACCACTTCAGCTCAATGAAGTGGCCTGGGTGCCAGATCCCCCAGGTTTCAACCCTGCAGCTGTAAACATAGCAGTTCCAGAGAAACTGCCATCCATGTTTACACTAGGTTAATCCAGCCTCTAGTGGCTGTCTCATTGACAGCCGCTAGAGGTGCTTCTCACTGTGAAAATCACAGTGAGAAGATGCTGCTGTCAATAGGAAAGCATTGAGACTGTCTGAATGCGAATGTATATGTGTGTGTGTGTGCGCGCAGCTCTTGCCACGCAAGGAGGAGGAGGAGAGTTCCCCGGCGCTGAAGAAAGGGAAGTGTTAAACCCTTTCAGCCCGGCGGGAGTGGGACCCAGAGGGTGGGGGGGACCTATAGACCCTATAGTGCCAGGAAAACTAGTTTGTTTTCATGGCACTATAGTGGTACTTTAATTATTATGTTTATGAGAATACATTAAAATATTTTAAAGGGACACTATAGTCACCTGAACAACTTTAGCTTAATGAAGCAGTTTTGGTGTATAGGACTTGCCCCTGCAGCCTCACTGCTCAATCCTCTGCCATTTAGGAGTTAAATCCCTTTGTTTATGAAACCTAGTCACACCTCCCTGCGTGGGACTTGCACAGCCTTCCACAAACACTTCCTGTAGAGAGAGACCTATTTAGGCTTTCCTTATTGCAAGTTCTGTTTAATTAAGATTTTCTTATCCCCTGCTATGTTAGTAGCTTGCTAGACCCTGCAAGAGCCTCCTGTATGTGATTAAAGTTCAATTTAGAGATTGAGATACAATTATTTAAGGTAAATTACATCTGTTTGAAAGTGAAACCAGTTTTTGTTTTCATGCAGGCTCTGTCAATCATAGCCAGGGGAGGTGTGGCTAGGGCTGCATAAACATAAACAAAGTGATTTAACTCCTAAATGACAGTGAATTGAGCAGTGAAATTGCAGGGGAATGATCTATACACTAAAACTGCTTTATTTAGCTAAAGTAATGTAGGTGACTATAGTGTTCCTTTAAATCTTCAGAGGGAAGTGGCTTAGACATGTCATCCAATTTGTGGTCTCCTATTGAAACCACGCTAGTAACAGTCAAAATGGCTACCATAAATTTGAATGACAAGTGAATGTAATTACTCTGTTTCACTTTGGAAATACTAATGACCATTTAAGCCACATTGGGCATCTTCTGTTTTTTCAATTTGTGTGGCCAATCTGTAATAGTTCTACAAAATGGCAATTATTAGGGCTGAATCGATAATTGTTGCCCTTTTAATAGTAAGCCAAGCAGATTAATAAACTTCCATTACATTTGAATGTAATGCCTTTTGTTTGTCACAGTATAATAGTTTCACTGTCAATTCAATATATTTTTGTGAAATCTGATTTATTCCTCTTTACCCACAGGGTTGTGTCACGTGTGTGAGCATTGCAGCAGCAGCAGACATAAAAACAGAGAAAAATGAAAGCCACCCAGATGCTGGCACCAAAGTAAACAACCAAGGACAGCAACAGTGCCTGAGTAACAGTACTTCTAATTTGGGAGATGCCACAAACTCTGACACATGACTTCCTTTGTAAATACTTTTTCTATAATATTTAAGCTCATTTTCAGCACAAAGACAGCCGAAGAGTTGCCATCTTTCTATTAGCTGTGGGGGGAGGGATCTGTCAAAGATTCTAGTGCCGATTGTTTAAAAAAGAAAGACTGTGCCAAGACACCCTGCCCAACTGCATCGAGGGCAAATGGGTTTCTGATTACGCAGCTGTTACATTTCCCACTGGACCTCTTCAATGTTCTTTGGAAAATGAATACTAAGTTCTATGAACGTCAAATATTTTAAAACATTTTCAACAAACAGAGTTGCTTTCTTCATGCACCTTACTGTTTAACATGCTTCATTTGTAAATACCACAAACTTGAAACAAGTAATAGGGGAAAGCATTGTTTTAAATGATATTTTTTTTCTTTTTGTAAAATATGCCTGGTTGATGAAACCATATTGTGTAGAAATAAACACGTGTATACCTTTATTTATTTTTTTTGCTTGTTTTTTGTTTTTCTTCAAAAAATTGGTTGAACGTGTACTGAAGAGAGAGGTTAATGTGTTTGTCATTTCAATCTTTACTTCCTTGTAAGGGTGAGGAAAATGAATTGGGGTGAGGGGGCTGTATTACGGCAAATTGAAAATATCTCATGGATCTAACACGGCGTCGAGCCAAACAGGGCAGTTAAAGGAACAACATGCAATGGTTCCATTTTACATTCCGTAATATACAGCTAATTTCTACGCCTTGAGGTATAGCTACATTTTCTAAAAGAGTCTGTGGAGCACTGGTTTATTCTGCAGTAGTTTATAGAACTGCTATCATGAGTTTATGGAATTTTCTTATGACATTCATAGAAAATATGGTATCATCTGGACTGGGTGAGGCAGTTTCTCTTCTTGGGTCATTGCATGAGCTGCAGAGCCTGACGATTTGCAGAAAGAGAGGTCATATCAAAAGTGAGACCAAATCAATTTGAACAGATCAGGTATCTAATCTTAAAATATTCAGGTGCTAGTTATCTGATAAATACTGCTGGCTGTTTATGTAAATGATTAATAATAAACAGAGGTACAGGTAATGCATGAATCCTTAATAAAATGTAAAGAAAAAATCACACCTAATCCATTGTTATACAATATATATTACAATTTCCTCATAGTCTTCAATTCTTTAGCCATAGGAATATAGAAGCTATGATCTGCCATTTTGTAGCCATTTTATGATTGATAGAAAATGAACTGGTGTAATTGATCCTTCACGGACATATATCCAGTTATTATGCACTTATGGTGCATGAAAGTCCCAGGCTCTGGATTACCTCAAGGGGTTTAGCCATTTGTTTGGGGCTTAACCCTAAGGTCTTCAGTCTGACACCTGTCAATACTGCCCACTCGCTTGCATTGCAATCCGCGGATTCATAAGGAAAAGCCCGGCTGGGCGCCGCTGAGTGTGTCAGCCGACACTCTCAGAATATCAGTAGCACATCATTTGCAAAATGGAGCCAAAAAGATATCTGTTAAAGACTTTGTGGTTAAAAACCAAACCAAAAGTTTAATCTTTTGAGGAAGCTGGCTTTTATGACCTCCTTGCACTATAGCAACTGCATTACAATTAAATAGTTATGGTGCCCAGAGTCTAGGAAAATACAGTTAATTCTAGAGAAGTTTGTAGAATAGGAGATATATATAATAAACCAGGACAGAAAGGAATGGATATTTATTGCAAAAGTGCACTCTCTTTGTGTAATACTTTCACAATATTGCCCAGCGTTTCTAAAGTATTAAGTGTGGAGTGCACTCTTCCTAATTAGTCTTACAGAGCCCTATAATATAGATTTTTTTTGATTTTTTTTTCAATATGTGTAGCTACCAGAGGCGTAACTAGAAACTACTGGGCCCCAGTGTGAAAATTGCCCTGCCCTCCACGTGCCTCATTTCCTTCCCTCATAGCACCTCCATATGTCTAATTTCTTACTCCCACCAGCCCCCCAATGTGTCCCCCCAGCTCCTTACATGTGTCCAATTCCCTTCCCCCTTCTGAACCTGCTCACCGCCATAGTATTTGTCTGACAGAAAGCGTTCTCTTAGTGGGCACTTCCTGTCAGACGCGGTCCCTTCGGCCACGCTACACACAGGGCATCGGCCCTGAAGGCATACTGGCAGCCCATGATTGCAGCTGTAGCAAGCAGGTACGCCACTGGTAGCTACATCGAGAAGCAGTTGTCTGGTGTGAAATAAAAATGTAAAAAACATGTATATAACACATATCCTGCTTTCTCATTAATTATCGTGAAGGGCTACACATTCTCACATCCAGTGCTTCAAACACCCCCCTCCACAAGTCCTATGTTCTAAACAAAAGCTCAGTGACTGGATAAGAAGCAGTGCCAACACTGTGGCCTGCAAACTTAAGGTAGATCCCCAACTCGCAAAGCACTATGAGAGTTGTATGACAGACAGGGATCTATCTACCTTACTTTCCATCCTTGCTATAGGGAGGCCCAAAAAAATGATTGCACCAGGGCCCCATCTACTTTAGTTCTGCCACTTGTAAGGAGGATACTGGCCAGAAAATCAACAAATAGGCCAATGATACAAGAAAAAGCTGGAAATATTCACACAACCCTGTTCAAGTCTGCAAGATATACAAGTCTGGGGCAAACGTTATCCTTCCAGGAGTAGGATAATGATCTAAAACACAGCAAAAGTCCAAGTGGAGTGTGTCAAATGTTTGCCAAATACAAGCTCTTAAGCCATTGTAATTTTTCTTAGAAAAATTGCAGTGTCTAGATGTGCAAAGCTAATGGAAACTCACCCTAAAAAATACTCTGCTTTAAAGGATCACTCCAGGCAGCATAACCACTACAGCCCCGCTGTACCAGTGGATGCAGCTTCTGCTTCCAGTCTTCTCATGCATGCAAATCTGGTTAGTTCTACAGTGTTAATCTGGGTCATATAGAACCATGCTCATTGGCTGAGATCATTAGCTGAGTGATCATAGCAGATTAGCACATGCCATGCTTAGCTCTATGGAAACATCTGGCTTCTTCTGCAGCAGGAATCCCAATATGGTGCAGGCACCCATGGGACCCAGTTAAGTTGTCAAACCATTCTAAAACAGTTTGACTACTCCTGGCAACATAATGACTACAGCCGTCTGTAGTACTTATAGTGCTTTAAAGGGACACTCCAGGCACCCAGACCACTTCTGCCCATTTTAGTGGTCTGGGTGCCAACTCCCACTACCCTTAACCCTGCAAGTGTAATTATTCAAGTTTTTTTTTTTTTATAAACTGCAATAATTACCTTGCAGGGTTAACTCCACCTCTAGTGGCTGTCTACTAGACAGCCACTAGAGGGCACTTCCTGGTCCATAGCACAGAAAACCTGTGCTAGAGCATCGCTGGACATCCTCACACTGTGTGAGGACCTCCAGCGTCGCTCAATTCCCCATTGAAAAGCATTTTCTATGGAGAGCTGTAATGCGCATGTGCGGCATTGCTGCGCACACGCATTAGGTCTCCGTGGCGGGCGGGATCGGTCTGGCACACCGGCCGACGTAATGAAGAGGAGGAGGAGGAGCGGCGGTGACCTGATACCACCGCCGAGTGACAGCGGCGGGGGTCTCAGGTAAGTGACTGAAGGGGTTTTCACCCCTTCAGCAACCGGGGATTGGGAGGTGGGAGGAAGAGGGGACCTGCAGTGCCAGGAAAACAGATTGTTTTCCTGGCACTGGAGAATCCCTTATAAGATGAGTGAAAATTGGTTGCCTGATTTTGAGGGTAAACCACTCATGAATACATTTTAATGTATATAATAAACCTATATTTTCTTTCCACAATGCTTCTGAAAGCTGAGCTTTGCTGCTTTTGGAATCGGCACTGAAAGGGGTAGTTACTACAATACACATACATAGTCAGAGTTTTTAAGATTTCTAAACTAGAGTGGTCAGACTTACAGAAATATTTCAACACTTCAAACTAACTCTAAAGATCTTTTAAAGGGACACTATAGTCACCAGAACAAATACACCTTAATGTAATTGTTTTGGTGTCTAGAGTCTGTCCCTGCAGGCTTTTTAATATAAACATTGCCTTTTCAGAGGCACTTAGACAGCCTCTAGAGGTGCTTCTTGTATCAGCGCTGCACAATGTGCAGCACGGACATTCAGTGCTGAACGTTCCTGATAGAGATGCATTGATTCAATGCATCTCTATGAGGAGATGCTGTTTGTCGCAATGGATCATCAAGTTTGTATTTCGTTAGCTTTTGATAACCATCTGGTGTCAGCATGACTCTTCAGTAGTACTTTTAACAAACTCATTAAAGTGTCCCAGCAACGGCTTGAATGGGAAAAAGCTGGTACATATTATTCACAATGCCAAAAATTGTACACTCCTGACACCTTTGCACCATTGTCATAACCTTCACCTCTCACTTCTTGTGTGTCGGTAGAGGGTAACTGTGGGCATAAACCTTTACCATCGATACCCACCATTTATTCCCTAAATGAAAGTAAATAGTAAATAGGTCACTGCTCTATTATAAATATATATAAAAAATAAACTTTAACATAAACACTATATACATAATTACTCTCTATTAGTAAATAGATATGTCACTGAGTACCACCTTGCCAACCAAACATAACGTAGGGCAGCTGCCCCCTCCCCCCTCGTACCAACCAGTACAAGGCCTTTTCTTGGGCCTTCCATGACGTAATGCTAACCACTAGCCATTTATTGGCTCAAGGGGCACGTCTGTTATAACTGTAGTTGAGGTTAGGGGAGGGACAGCCCTACCCATCCACTTTCCACAGACTGCTGGTCTAATCCCCGGTTGACAAGGGCCATATACCACCACAAGACCTGCTAGTTTACCCCCTAAATCAGTGGGGCTATCCCAACACCAAAGCCTCCCCCAGTGCACCCTGCAACATTAGGTTAAACAGATCCAGTCCTACCTCCGTCAGGTGGACCCCATCACTCCTAAAATACATAGCTGCGTTACGCTCAAAGATGCGGTCATGCACAGTGAGCCTCCCCTCCCCCCCCCCCCCCCCCCATTTCCCTTACAAACTTCGAAACCCATTTGTTAAGCTTAATTCTGCCCCGTTCCAGAGCCCTGGGGTCTCTTGCCCCCCTCCAATAGTTCAGAGAGAGCACCTCGGACCATACCAGACACACTCTTGGGAATCTGAGCCATAGCTCAGCCAAATCTTTCTGGATCATCTCCCCCAGATCCCAAGGTCACTCTCCCAGCATGAATCAGGATAACATCAGGAACACCGAGCAGGCTGGACAAACGGACCAATTCGGGCAACAGGTGCTCCCACCGCATCCCCAGGGTACCGAACCAATGGACTTCTGCCATCGCTGGCGACAGGCCCAGTTGTAGTCCCCCAGGACGATGCACCCTGCTGTTGCGCCCAAAGAATATATGAATGGCCGATGACCCATACTCGCTTTCCGGCACCTACAACAACAAAAGGGAAAACAAGGGGACAAGTTGGACGAACGTATGATTGGAACCTCCCAGATTCCCATCTCCCAATCCTCTTGATAACTTCCTCAGCCAACCCCATGCGAGGTGCTTCAGTGGCAGCCCCTGTCCAAAAGGAGTGCCCCCCCAAACTCTGCACTAGGCAGCCCCAACACCTCCAAAGCCATGTGGAAAAACCTGATAAAGTGGAACCTGGAGAGGAAACTAGCATCCCCCTGAACCAACAAAGAACCCACGCCTGCTGGGCGAACCTCCAAGAAAGCATGAAGACAAGCCAAAGGACAGATCATAGAGCCCGGGATGCTACGTAACGTGACCCACATCAAAGAACGTCCATCTTGGACTTCTGAATCAAAAACCTTGCTACATCCATTTCACCAAAGACATTCCCATGGCCCTGAAAAAGGCAAAAGAGAACGCCAACCGAAATAACACCACTTCGAATGGAGAGAAACAGACTTGCGGTAAAACATTGAACAATCCCACCATAAGAGCAACTGAAACCGTCCTCCGAGAGTCCGCAATCTTGGGCCACTTACGCCATCCCCTCATAACCAATGAAACAAGAACATCCTTAGTGATGCCTGAAACCTTGGTGAGCTTAAACCAAAAGCTCAGCCCAGCCAACTTCCCAGACACAGCCAAGGCATCCCAGAACCAAATTAGCTGTAACAAACCTTGTACACACTCACCATCAGACTGAAAACCCCCAAGGTGCCTCTCGAATTCCAACCATTCGCTCTATGCCTTGCCATAACGCTGCCAAGTGAACTCTGAGAACGAACCCAGAATCCAAGACATTATTCGGTCAGCCCAAGTCCCCACAGATCCACTGGGCATGGGTTCGTCCGCACCAGGCACTGCCGCCCGGAATTCCCAACACTGAAAACGTAAAAGAGCATCCGCTGTATTGTTAGCAACCCCGGGCACATGTACAGTCCTACACATTCAGAAGCAAACAGCACAGGACCAGGCACCTCAGAAGCCAAACCACCGGAGGAGAGGAAGAAGACAAATTGTTGATGGCCTGCACTACCCCCATATTGTCACAGTGGAAGACCACCCCGCAATCCCTGAGGAGATCACCTCAAATATCCAGAGCCATCACGATAGGAAAAAGCTCCAAAAAAGCCAGGTTCCTGGTCAACCCCATCGAATGCCAAGCCTCCGGCCAAGCTTCAGCAGTGAACCTCAAAGATGGCTCAAAACGCACCTGCGGCATAGATGGAGCTCGGCATGGGACACCTCAGGCGCCTGCCAATATGACCGACCATTAAACCCATCCAAGAAGACAGAGCAAACCACCAGATCATCGCAGCGATTAAATACCCTTCCCCTAGGAATAATCCGGCACACAAAGTGCATCTTACCCAAGAGCGACTTCAGGTGTCGCAACTGAATCTTCCTGAGGGACATGGCGGCAGAGGCCAAGTCGCGCAGTTCCAAAACCTTATCCTCAAAGGCCGGTTACAGCCTATCAGATATAGAAGAGGGGTATTTAGGCCCAGTTCTCATCCTGCTCAGTGCCCTGTCGTGGTTTCCCTTGTGGTTGTCCGAGAGCGCGTTCCTGATTCAAGTTTCTTCTGTTTTTTTTACTTTGGCTTTGATTTTGACTTCTCTGTATTCTGGTATCCCTGATTTCTAGCTTTCCCTTATCGTTGTGTCTCTTTCTGTATCCCCTGACCTCGGCAAGTATCCTTACTACTCTTTGGTACGTTAAGTCCGGCCATTCTAAGGCCCGGTAATACATTACCTATTAGTCATCTGTGTGACACAATTCTACATGCTGGATCAACTAGTAATCCTGACACCAGCCCTTCTGAGAAAGGACGACATACCGCCCTGATACAAGGCAGGGCAAGTCATAATTCTCCAAATAACTCTCCAAAGGACGGGTGAACCGCCATCCGCTGGCAAAACTGTTCGTCATAGCTCCACCAGCTCAACCTCCCATATACCTGTACAGTCGAAACCATATCCTGATTAAAGAAGAGGGCTGATCATTTCTCAGGCGCCTTTTCCCATATGACACTGGCCAGGATCGAAAAGACCTTGATCCAAAATTGTTTTCGGGATCTTCCAATACCGAAACGTTTCTTTGTCCTTCTCAGAGTCATTAGTCTCCTTATCAGGAGGGGGCAAATCCTCCAAGGGGAGCAAGGAGAAGATCTCAACAAACCACCCCTTCCAAATTTTGTCCCACACCTCCTGGCGCAAATGCAGCCCCAGTGGGCCTGACCCACACATGTAGGCCGCACCATGCTTGGCCGGCGCAACCTCCTTGCCCGATGGCACCACCGTGGGCGGGGAGGATTCTGGGACCACTGGGGTGGAGGCTAACGGCACCCTCAGCTCCTCATGACGAAGTAACCGAAGTAGGGTCCCACCCCGCTCTAACCTGCGCATCCAAGGACGGGGCTGCAGAACTACGCTCCCAGTTATCCAAGAGTCCTCTCAGACACCCCATCAAGGAACTCCAGGCCCCAGAACTCCCCTGGCTACCCCCACCCACCGCCCGACCATCTACCAGTGCAGAACCAGACTCACCAGTGGGCGCGGAAGTGGATTGGAGTAGCGGAGCCGTAACTGCTACCGGAGGCTGGGCTGGAGCTGCCACCTCTATAAGGAGTGAAACTGGTGTCACACTCAATGAGGCCTGGAACATGGCCTGGTCCGGAGCCACCTAGGGAGAAACAACAGGTGAAATCCCATCCCTCCCCCTTGACCCAGTAAAATAGACCCACCCCAGGGGGACAGGGAAGGCAAGGGGTGCCTGGTAAGTCCAGACGGCACCCCATGGCAAGGCAGGGGGCTAGCAGAGCTACCACAGGAAGGGGTAGGAGAAAGACGCCTCACACTACTCTCAGCCACCACCCGCACTTCAGGAGGGGAGGCCTCTGCCCCCCGAGAGACACCCTTAAGCCTACTCACCCGCCTGGATGCCCGACCACCGCTCAGTCCAACTTGGCCGTGGCATTTTCCCACGCTGTGTAAAATGACGCAGAGCACTCTGATTGGTGGATTAAGTAACCACCAATCAGAGTGTTAGAGTCAACTTACACAGCGTGGGAAAGTTCCGAAGAACTTTCCCACGCTGTGTAAAATGACACAGAGCACTCTGATTGGTTAGCTTGAAATCCAGCCAATCAGAGTGCTCTGTCATTTTACAGAGTGTGGGAAAGTTCTTTGGAATTTTCCCACGCTGTGTAATTTGACTCATAACACTCTGATTGGTTACTTAATCCACCAATCAGAGTGCTCTGTGTCATTTTACACAGCGTGGGAAAGTTCTTTGGAAACATTTTTTTTTCTTTTTAAAGTGCGTCGGTTATTTTTATTTGGCCTATTTTTGGGGCTGAAAAAAGAAGATTATAGAAGAAAGAAGACATCAAATGGTATTTAGATAAGGGTCCCCCCACATTATTTTTAGGATGAGGAGGGTTGACTAGGGTTTTGAGGATCCCTAGTCACCTGGGGGGGTCTAAATTTTTATTAGTTCCCCCCCTTATTGTAATTTAGGGGCCCCACCCGCCGCGCAGGGGTGGGGGCCTGGGGGAGGACAGTAGGGTCCCCCCGCAATTCTTATTTATGGCCCCCACCAGTCGCACAGGAGTGGGGGGCAATAGTGGGGGCTGCTCACTGTTTACTAGACACGCACCTATTCGCGGTATAGCGAGTAGGGGCTGAATTTACTAATACTAAGTAATCTTTACTTAGTATTAGTAAATGTGTCTGAAAGATCAATTTAGGTATTTCAGCCTTTTGGTAGATAGCTCCCTAATACCGTGGGAATTGGGGAGTTATCTACTAAGTGGCTGCTTATTTTGTTATTTTTAAGTGCTTTCCATATCCACATTTGTTTGCAGGGCACTTGTCCTACTCTTACACACATTTTACTTCCTTTTGCAGCCCTCTAGCCCTTTCCAGGAGTTTTTTAGAGCCATTTTTGTGCCCAAAAGTTCGGGTCCCCATTGACTTCGGACTCGAACATCCAGGTGTCCGCTCAACTCTAATTACAGCATAAAGTGTTACCTTCAGAAAGTGTCCCCATTTTGTTTTTCAGTTTCAATAGCTTTTTGTAGTGAGACATCAATAGACTCTCTGCTTAACAAACTCTTGCCATTGATTTCCATCCACAAAACCTTTAGCAAAGATTTGTTACATGTTGTGTTCCATAATACAATTACATTTATTTCCAGTCTTTAAATCTTACTTCTGGGATGGCATCATTTGGTTTGTGTGTCCTTGAAACAAAAAATGGACTTACAATTTTCTGAATAAATAAGCCATTTGAAAACTTCTTTAAACAAACCGTAAATTATTATTATTTTTTTTTTTTTTTTTTTTAAATTCTTTATTTTTGTTGTGCAGGTGATTACAGGGCATTGTCATACGCCACAACAACGTTCATTTACATAAAGTTACATATGAGTTAAACAGTGGCATGAGAAACTTGCACAAATTTTGTTTTTGTTGAACATGCTAATCTAGGCAATTTTGTGTATACGTTAGCAATCTATTTGACAAACGATTATATCTACATTGGGCCCCAGCGTTGCACATAAAAAGAAAACAGTGGTCTAGTATTTATATTTGTGTCTACATGCTGAGTTACATGCTAGTGGATTCGTTTTTGTAGTCGCTTATGTAGTCGCTATATGGTTTTATATGTAGCTTATCTCATCTATACAGTCCGCATTTATACTAGTTTAGTCGCAAGATTTTGTGAGTGCAGAGTATAACACAAGCTTACAGTGACATTACACATGGGAGTATACAGGAATATACAAGAGTAGGCTTAATAAGGTTGAGAAATGTCAAAATACTGCACTTTTTATAATAACAAAGAATAAAATGATAAAGGGAAGACTTGTCATGGAATAGAGAGTAAAATAAATCAATCAACAGGCTGCTCTAGCCGAGTAACGTAAAATAACGCTGCAATACTTAAAATAGGCATCTATGTTACGGAGCAAAATCACAAATAGGTGTAAACTCGCTTGAATCTGAGCTAGTCTGGACATAGTTACTTTCATGGTACATCCGAAAGATTACCAGTGGCTTCTCACCCCACCAACCCCTTTGTGAACAGGCTAGGAATCTGAGAGGGAAGCAGCAATGTCGGCATACACTCGTGTGAGTCCAGTTAAAGTAGAAAAACCTTAGCGATTGCGAGCACCCAGCCCATAGCGTCCTGGTCTCCCTGTTGTCAGCCGATGCCTTTTAGGTGGTGAGTGGGAGCCCCCTGTGTCGGTCTGTGCTGCCTTGATGTGGGTTGTAGTCCCTTCAGTTTGGCAGTGTGTGGCTTGGGTGCCTCAGCGTAGTTCGGCGTCAGTGTCGGTGAGTGAGCTGTAGCTTTGATAGTGGGTCTCTTCCGACTGTGTGTTGTCAGGCTGTAGCTGTAAAAGGTGCATCCAGTGGGACTCTCTTGTAAAGGTGCCGCTTCTTGCCGGATCTGCCCGCAGGTACATTCTTTTCAGAGGGAGCGGTGTGGGCCGCTTCTGGGCCTCGCTGCCGGTTTTGGCGCCAGCATCTATGGTCTCCGCCATCTTGACTGCTGCGCCTTGGTGTTGGATCCGGGCGGCCCTGCTGCTGCTCCCAGGATGGTCGGGGCATGCTGGGGGTGGGGACAGGGATCACCCCCCCGGTCCATAGGGGGGGGAGAAACGGGGCCATGTCTCCATGGGTCTAGCTCCTGTCTGAGCACCAATGGGCAGGATAGCGGGGCAGCGGCCGTCTGCCCCACTCACCGCCGGAGTAGGCCTCGTTGGCGCCAGTGAGGATTCATCCACCAGGGGACTGAAACCGGTCGGGCCAGCCTCACCCTGGGTCCGGTACTCTCCACCCGATGAGTTTCACCGTCGTTTGTCAGCTTTTTTATGCCAATATAATCAGATTTCTTGTTCTTTTCGTTAGAAGTTTCAGGAGCGGGTCTGACATGCAACCATCTCGCTCGGCGGCCTGGCCCCTCCCCCCACAAAACTGTATTTTGAAAATGTCCTACCATCTTTGGATGTTGACTCTTGAAATTCTGCAGTTTTTCCTTGGTCATGTCCATACTCAATAAGGTGACACCTAATTTTATCTGTTATGCAAGGCCAGGAGGGTGGATCATTTATACGTTAGAATCCCTGGATAGGAATTACATTGCAGCTTTTAGATGTTTGCTTCATTTATGATATTTAAGGTGCTAAGTATCTCATCATTGACAATATCTGATAATGATGATTAATGATGTTTTACTCACAATCCAATTGCTGTTTAATAGCAACATTAAATTCTAACGCTGAATACTCGTTACTATCAGATTCCAGTGACAAAACTTTAAATCGTCTCTTCAGAGACACTGGGTACTTCAGTATTCTCATCGTTTGATGCAGATTGTACTAGCCATTTTCACATTGATGACATTTTATTTTGTTTTTTCCATTTCGGCACGATGTCTTCTCTTACGGTATACTGCCCCACTTGGTCAAATACATTGTAGCGTCATATTCAATAGACTATAATAAAAATACTACTCTGTAAATTTAATACACCTAGTTCATCTAAATATAACTCTAACAAAAATCTTACAGATTAACAACCTGTTGTCTTAGAATCTGGCAATTCCAGGAGTAGGGGAACCATTTATTCTTAAGATCCCCACTGCTAGATTCTTATGTTTTTTTGATTGCTCCATGGAAGTATAATTTCCTGGCTCATAAATTTCTCTGTTTGGCTCAACAAGCATACAAATATCTGCAAATCTATATAAATGGAACTATAAATTTCATTAAGATATACTGAGCTTGACAACAGAACTTCCATCATTCTATATTGATCCCGACACTGAGCATGGTACATCATAACTCCTATCATTATATATTGATCCAGATACTGAGGGTGGTATAGCATGACTCCTATCATTATATATTGATCCAGGCACTGAGGGTGGTATAGCATGACTCCTATCATTATATATTGATCCAGACACTAAGGGTGGTATAGCATGACTCCTATTATTATATATTGACAGGCCCGTCGCTACCGGACAGGCAAACCAAGCAACTGCTTGGGGCCCCGAGCTGGCCGCAACGGTTGTCATGGGCCCGGCGGTCCTGGGGGGCCCGGACTGCTCAGGTCGTCCGGGCCCCACATTCAGTGGGTACATACCGGGTCGCAGGGGGCCCTGCGACCCCGGTATGTACCCACTGGGCCAGCCTCTTCTCCTGGGGGGCCCTGCACCCGGTCACCTCAGGGCCCCCCAGAGGCTGGCCCTGCTGACACCCGGCAGGCGCGCGAGGGAGCACTCTCCTCTGAGTGCTTCCTCTTCAGCTCCCTTGCGCACCATACTGATGTCGGAGCCGGAAGATGACGTCATCTTCCGGCTCCGGCATCAGTACGCGGCGCTCGAGGGGGTTGAAGAGGAAGCACTCAGCCAGGGAGAGTGCTCCCTCGCGCGCCCGTCGGGTGTCAGGGAGGACATTTCAGTGAGTGGGGGTGTGGGAGAGGGAGGGAGGAAATTTGAGGGGGGAGGGAGGAAATTTGAGGGGGGAGGGAGGAAATTTGAGGGGGGAGGGGGGGGAGGAAATTTGAGGGGGGGAGGGAGGAAATTTGAGTGGGTGGGGGGGCGAGGGAGGAAATTTGAGTGGGTGGGGGGGCGAGGGAGGAAATTTGAGTGGGTGGGGGAGAGGGAGGAAATTTGAGTGGGTGGGGGGGGAGAGGGAGGAAATTTGAGTGGGTGGGGGGGGAAGAGGGAGGAAATTTGAGTGGGTGGGGGGGAGAGGGAGGGAGGAAATTTGAGGGAGTTGGGGGAGAGGGAGGGAGGAAATTTGAGTGGGTGGGGGGGGAGAGGGAGGGAGGAAATTTGAGGGAGTGGGGGGGAGAGGGAGGGAGGAAATTTGAGTGGGTGGGGGGGAGAGGGAGGGAGGAAATTTGAGGGAGTGGGGGGGGGAGAGGAAGGGAGGAAATTTGGGGGGGAGAGGAAGGGAGGAAATTTGAAGGGGGAGAGGAAGGAAATTTGGGGGGGGGAGGAAGGGAGGAAATTTGAAGGGGGAGAGGAAGGAAATTTGATGGAGGGGAGGGAGAGGTAGGAATTTGAGGGGGGAGAGGAAGGGAGGAAATTTGAGGGAGGGGGAGAGGAAGGGAGGAAATTTGAGGGAGGGGGAGAGGAAGGGAGGAAATTTGAGGGGGGAGAGGAGGGAAATTTGAGGGAGGGGGAGAGGAAGGAAATTTGAGGGAGGGGGACAGGAAGGAAATTTGAGGGGGGAGGAAGGAAACTTGAGGGGGGGAGAGAGGAAGGAAATTGGAGGGGGAGAGGAAGGAATTTGGAAATTTGGAGGGGGGAGGAAGGAAATTGGAGGGGGAGGAAGGCAATTGGAGGGGGGGCGAAGGAAGGAAATGAGAGGGAGGGGGAGAAGAAGGAAATTGGAGGGGGGAGAAGGCAATGAGAGGGAGGAGGAGAAGAAGGAAATTGGAGAGCGGGGGAGAAGAAGGAAATTGACGGGGGTAGGGGGAGAGATTGACATCCATCACACACACACACAATGCACCCCTTGCACACAGAAAAACACACAATGCATTACACACAGACACACATACACAAGCAATGCATCCCTTACACACAGCAACACACAATGCACCCCTTACACACACTCAGTGCATCCCTTACAGCAGTGTTTCCCAACCCAGTCCTCAAGGCACACCTACCAGTCCAGGATTTAGGGGTGACCCAGTTGTGTCTAAGGTGTTTTTTCTTTTTTTTCTAAAAACACCTTAGACAAAACTGGGTAATCCTTAAATCCTGGACTGGTAGGTGTGCCTTGAGGACTGGGTTGGGAAACACTGCCTTACAGACACACACACTGCATCCCATACATATACAAACTCACCTTGCAGCCCTTACACATACAAACACAGATTCACACAATGCATTCCTTACACACATCAGGACATCCCCCCCCACACACACACCCCTGTGAACAAACTCATTGGTGGAACATGAAGGTGGACCCTGGGACCCAGACCTTGAGCTGTGTAAATGGCCCTCAAAAAATGGAGCTGCTTCCCGTTCTCACAGAACATTGATTTTTGTGACCACAGTTACAAACCGCCTCCAGAGAGCCTGTTCTACACAAGACCAGTGGAGCCAGACGGCAGCTGAAGCCCATCATCATCCTCATCTGGTTGTAAGTAGGCAATCTACTATATTATTCGTGGCACTAATCTCTAATTTACCTCACATTAAAGGGACACTATAGTCCCCAGAACCACTGCAGCTTAATGTAGTGGTTCTGGTGTCTATAGCCTGTCCCTGCAGGCCTTTTATTGTAAACACGGCGGCACTGCAGCACTGTGTTAGTTAACATGGCAGATCATATGGGTGGGGCACTGTGATGTCACATGGGGGGCGGCAAACTTTACTTTTGCCTAGGGCGGCAAAAATCCTTGCACCGGCCCTGCAGACACTGCATCCCTGTGGGCGGACTCGCCTGTAGGCCTTGCGTGCATGTAGGGGGTGGGGGGGGGGGGGTTGGAGTTTGGGGGTGCCTCCATGTCCGTTTTGCTTGGGGCCCCCAAATTCCTTCAAACGGCCCTGTATATTGATCCAGACGCTGAGCGTGGTATTGCATGATCACTATCAATACAGGGAGTGCAGAATTATTAGGCAAGTTGTATTTTTGAGGATTAATTTTATTATTGAACAACAACTCATTAATATCAAAGCTGAATATTTTTGGAAGTAGTTTTTAGTTTGTTTTTAGTTATAGCTATTTTAGGGGGATATCTGTGTGTGCAGGTGACTATTACTGTGCATAATTATTAGGCAACCTAACAAAAAACAAATATATACCCATTTCAATTATTTATTTTTACCAGTGAAACCAATATAACATCTCAACATTCACAAATATACATTTCTGACATTCAAAAACAAAACAAAAACAAATCAGTGACCAATATAGCCACCTTTCTTTGCAAGGACACTCAAAAGCCTGCCATCCATGGATTCTGTCAGTGTTTTGATCTGTTCACCATCAACATTGCGTGCAGCAGCAACCACAGCCTCCCAGACACTGTTCAGAGAGGTGTACTGTTTTCCCTCCTTGTAAATCTCACATTTGATGATGGACCACAGGTTCTCAATGGGGTTCAGATCAGGTGAACAAGGAGGCCATGTCATTAGATTTTCTTCTTTTATACCCTTTCTTGCCAGCCACGCTGGATGCGTGTGATGGAGCATTGTCCTGCATGAAAATCATGTTTTTCTTGAAGGATGCAGACTTCTTCCTGTACCACTGCTTGAAGAAGGTGTCTTCCAGAAACTGGCAGTAGGACTGGGAGTTGAGCTTGACTCCATCCTCAACCCGAAAAGGCCCCACAAGCTCATCTTTGATGATACCAGTCCAAACCAGTACTCCACCTCCACCTTGCTGGCGTCTGAGTCGGACTGGAGCTCTCTGCCCTTTACCAATCCATCCATCTGGCCCATCAAGACTCACTCTCATTTCATCAGTTATAAAACCTTAGAAAATTCAGTCTTGAGATATTTCTTGGCCCAGTCTTGACGTTTCAGCCTGTGTGTCTTGTTCAGTGGTGGTCGTCTTTCAGCCTTTCTTACCTTGGCCATGTCTCTGAGTATTGCACACCTTGTGCTTTTGGGCACTCCAGTGATGTTGCAGCTCTGAAATATGGCCAAACTGGTGGCAAGTGGCATCTTGGCAGCTGCACGCTTGACTTTTCTCAGTTCATGGGCAGTTATTTTGCGCCTTGGTTTCTCCACACGCTTCTTGCGACCCTGTTGACTATTTTGAATGAAACGCTTGATTGTTCGATGATCACGCTTCAGAAGCTTTGCAATTTTAAGAGTGCTGCATCCCTCTGCAAGATATCTCACTATTTTTGACTTTTCTGAGCCTGTCAAGTCCTTCTTTTGACCCATTTTGCCAAAGGAAAGGAAGTTGCCTAATAATTATGCACACCTGATATAGGGTGTTGATGTCATTAGACCACACCCCTTCTCATTACAGAGATGCACATCACCTAATATGCTTAATTGGTAATAGGCTTTCGAGCCTATACAGCTTGGAGTAAGACAACATGCATAAAGAGGATGATGTGGTCAAAATACTAATTTGCCTAATAATTCTGCACTCCCTGTATATATTGATTCAGACACTGACGGTGGTACATCATGACTCCTATCATTATATATTGATCGGGACACTGAGGGTGGTACAGCATGACTCCTATCATTATATATTGATCGGGACACTGAGGGTGGTACAGCATGACTCCTATCATTATATATTGATCGGGACACTGAGGGTGGTACAGCATGACTCCTATCATTATATATTGATCGGGACACTGAGGGTGGTACAGCATGACTCCTATCATTATATATTGATCCAGACACTGAGGGTGGTACAGGATAACTCCTATCATTATATATTGGTCCAGACACTGAGGGTGGTATAGCATGACACCTATCATTATATATTGATCCAGGGTGGTACAGGATAACTCCGATCATGATATATTGGTCCAGACACTGAGGGTGGTATTGCATGACTCCTATCATTATATATTAATCCAGACATTCAGGGTGGTACAGCATGACTCCTATCATTATATATTGATCCAGATACTGAGGATGGTATAGCACCACTCCTATCATTATATATTGATCCAGACACTGAGGGTGGTACATCATTACTCCTATCATTATATATTGATCCAGACACTCATGGTGATATAGTTTGATTCCTATCTGTGGCATAAATGCCTCTGACACGTGTTCCTGGAGGGGCCTGCTGGACTATGGGCCCTGTAAAAAGGCTGTTAAAAGACTTAGTTCATGCCATTTTCCTATGCTGTTCGGGAACTGAACAGGCTACGAACCATGGACCACCCAGAAGCTTGTTAAGCCCTATCATCACCTCTTAATGATTCTAACTGCAGGGTTTTAATTGTTCATCTGGGTGGTCGCAGTTAGTATGAACGACCTCAAGGTTGTCCCGCAAACGCAGGCAGTGGTGTTTTGTCGTTGAGTTCATGGAACTCAAATCGGACACGGAAACTCCCGAATACCACTGGACTTCCATCATTGCCTGCGTTCGTTTCTACGCCACCTGGAAGGGCACTGTTTGGTAGAATTGTTCGTCTGGATGAGTGGAATAAGCTGCATGGTATGACTATTGACTACGTTCGGTAGTTTGTTCGTTTTTAAACTACCGAACTTGACCGTGTTCCATGAAAAACCTGAACCCCTGAACCGTTCTAGGTGATTTTTGGATATGTTGGTAACCCAAATCAGGGGATGTGACTTTTCTGTGGTTTTTATGTGTTTTAAGGGGTACTTTTGGGGTGTTTGTAAATTGTATGGTTTTTCGTACCTGGAGATAATTGAGTATGTACAGTTCCTGACTCAATTATCTCTCAGGCACAGGGGAGAAGTTTGTGACTTGCATACATTCTGTAACTGTGTTGCCATTAAACAGACTACTTCTCAGCATTAAGCCTTGGCTCATATGTGTGGGGGATTGCCATACTGCTCTTTGGATTACTGTTCCTGCTATATTATCTTGGAGGAGAGGTCTTCCTACTGGGAGCTGGATCTAGGTGTTGGTCCAGGGTGTGAAGGGACGGCGAGACCTCAGCCAAGCTGTGGTGGCTAAGGCGGCTGCAGTGGTTATGGTTTCTGGTGAGCACTAGGAAGTGTGATTGGCGGAGGTACCCAGTCGGGGTGCCAGGTGGTCCGCCACACTATCATTATGTATTGATCCAAGAACATTACAGGAGATTCCCAGGAGATGTGCGTCCAAATAAAAAAGTGTCAATTGCAGATTCCCTCTTTTTTGACAACATCCACAACTTAACATCTTTATCTTCAGATGTTTAAAACTTATTTCTAATGTTTTCCAGTACTCAGCCCTCCTCCCCACACAGCCCTGCATCAATGACTTAAAGAATATATATTTGACAAGAGATAAAAACTTTTATTTTGCCCATTGACCTCTGTCAATCTATTCTGGTGCTTGTCATTAATAGCCAATTTCTACTGGTTGGTAAAGTTAAACCTACGAGTAAAATTGCCCTGGGGCCCCACTATTCCTGAATCAACACATAGACTCATAAAACTAGTTTCATACATGATCTAACTTTTCACGGTGGCACGTTTATTCCATATCATCACCAGGGCTTATGCTCCCCCACCTGAGAAGCTATGGGACCAAATTACCATCAGACTAAGTTAGAGGTTTTATTATTAAGACTTTGACTTGGGCTGCCTGACATTCTAGTATTATATAATAAAGTTAGGTTACAGTGAATATGAATATGATTTCTTACATTTTTCATAGAGAAAAATTAAAAACATTTTAGCCTCTATGAAAAAATGGCAAGCCGTGTTAAGGGTAGAGAGGATTTATACAAACGACGATGGCATCAGTGGTTGGAAATAAGAGATCAGTATGTGCCAATGATGAATATTGCTACATAGCCCTTAAAAAAAAAAATATGAAAAGGAAAAGAGAAAGGAAAGAAAGAAATATTTTTAATCTCTCTCTTTTTTTTTTTCCTTCTTCTTCCCCCCCCCACCCCACTTGTAGACAAGACAAGATAATGGTTTGCAATATATGTAAGAGAGATAAATGATACTGCATGTGATGATATTGTTTATAAATCTATATGCAATTGGCAAAAAATTTAAGGTCTGTCCCCCCCCCCCCTTGTTTTTCTTTTCTGTATCCTATATATTTGATAGTTTTTTTGGGTCATATCTTCAATGACCGATGTAATCAACATAAAAATTTTAATAAAAACAAGATATATATAAAAAAAAAGATTTCTCACATTTTTATGCCACAAAAAGGGGAAAATTCCTTCTTGACTCCATAATGGCAGCCAGATTTCTCCTGGGGTCACAAATCTTGGATCAACAACACACATTCATGTTACATACATAGGCACTCTATCTTTATATCCAGTGATGTGGACAGTACCTCTAAGGGATTACAAGTAATTCACTAGACTAGCCCATCCTCCACAAAAGGCTGTTGCTGGGAGTGGAGTACACTGCTTGCTTTATTTCCTATCTATACTGTAATGATGATCCTGTAGCCCCATGTAGCTAGAGCGCAGCTAAGCGGAAAAAGGCCTTGACAGGGGTTAGGAGGCGGGCTTAGGAGGAAGTAAGCAAGGGTTGGATTATGGGTAAGTAGGATTGGCTATTTAAATGAGCAGCCATTTTAGGTGAGTCATTCTAACTTCCTACCTGGTTGAGTTTGTGTTCACCTCGGTGTGCGCGGACTTTGCTTGGTTGGATTTTCTTTGTCTCCTCTGCAGGACCAATGGACGACGTAGAGCGATTGCTGGAGGGGATCAGGTCGGCAGCACGGCATCAGGGTGTGGACTGGCTACGGGCGCAGCTCGGCCCTGCCCTGGCGGAGGCGGCGGATCGGGACGGCGATGGCGGGAGACCGGTCAGGGCCCGGAGGCCCCCGAGGAGGCTAAGCCCGGGCACGGGGCCCGGTGAAGTTGTCCCCGGAAGCAGTGGGGTTCCGGTTGCGACCGGCAGCAGGCTCGGGAGCCGCGTGGTCGAGGCCTTGCCTCCCCGCGTGCGGACGGAGCCTCGGACGAGCACTCGGAGGCAGAAGGATGTCGTGGACGGGGGCGCTGCTGCTGTCGGGTCGGAAGTGGCCGGGCGGCCCCCTGGCGTTGCAAGACCCACGGAGGGGAGGTCTGGGCGGGCTTCCCCCCCATCGGAGAGTACCGAGGACGACGAGGCCGGATCCGGGAGACCGCATGGCCGGCCCGGGAGGCAGCAGGCAAGTGCAGGGGGCTCCGGCCGGGGCCCTCTTGGCGGGAAGGTTGTTAGGGGGAGCTCTGCCACGGAGAGAGGCGGTAGTAGGCCAGTGGGGGGTGCCCAGGCCATAGTCCCAAGGGGGGTGGGTCCCGGGGCCCCTAAGCGAAAACGTAGATCGAAAGGTGTGAGTTCCAGGGGCGGGGGGGGGGTCTCGAGAGGCCAGGTCAGAAAGCGGGTCCCCCGTAGGGGCGGTGGGTAGGTCCGGGCTGTCGGGGTCTAGTCAGAAGGGGGGTAAGGGTAAAGGGGCGGTGGGGATAGGCGCAGGAAAAGGGGTTCCGGAGGCGGTCAGTCGGAAGAATGCAGGAGGTCGGGGACCGGGATCCTCGGTAGTGGTCGGGCGGCGGGGGGGCCCGGATTCTGGGAGTGGTAGCGACAGTCCATCACCCGTTAGATCGCAGGGGTCCCGGGAGGCGCGGGGGAGGTCGGGTCGGCACTGCTCCCCCTCGGACAGCTCGGCAGGGGAATGTGCGGCAGCCCCTAGGTATGGTCGGCAGGGGCGGCCTACTAGTAGAGACGGGAGGAGTCGTAGCCCCAGGGGTTCCAGGGTGCCACGTGGTGGTAGAGGTCAGCGGGAGGCTTCGGTACAGAGCAGGCGCTCCCGGGGTCGTGACGGGAGGGGTATTGATGTCCGTTACACCCTACCCAGGACTTCTTCTCCTTGTCCTAGGTCTCGGAGCCGTTCCGCCTCCTCGCAGGCTGGTCACCGGGTGGGCTCCCCGGTCGGCGAGACAGCAGCGGAAGTTCCTCTTCCTGGATGTCGGGCGATCTGCACTGCAGCCCCCACCGTCCCGGTTTCGGGGGGCTTGGCCGGTGAGTCCAGTGGGTCACTACACTCTAACGCTTTAATTACCACACTTCAGGCACTACTCCACTCATTGGGGGCGGGGGGTGACACTAGCGGCATTGGTCAGGTGTGGGCTCCGGGTGTTGTGGCTCCAGGCTCTCGGGTTGGGAACTCCACAGGGCCTAGTTCGGGCGGGGACATGGTGTTGCCGCAGGACGTAGGGGAGATTGGGAGCGAGAGGGCTGAGTTGACAGGGGGCATTCCCGACGCGGCTAGACAGCACGCGTATGTGTCGTTTGCGGGCCCGTTGGGGGTCCATTTGAAGCAGGATGTGAAGGATAAGATATGGAAGGGGGAGTTTTGTGAGATCTTCTCCCTCCTCCCCTTGGAGGACTTTATAGACCTCAAGGAGGAGGATAAGAAGGACGAGAAGAAGGAGGAGGAGGAGAAGAGGAAGCGGTATCGCAAGATTCCGAAATCCTTTGGGAATTGGCTGAGGGCCTTTTGCGTGCTGGCTAGCGTGCTCGGCGAGAAATCGCCGGGGTTATGCTCCTCGCTGTTTTGTTATTTGGATGGCATTTGGGAAGCGTACCGGACTTACGGAGGGTTGGCGTGGTGGCGGTATGATGAGCAGTTTAGGCAGCGGCTGGCGGCTAACCCGGGTATGCGGTGGGACCAAATGGACCTGCCGCTCTGGATGAAGTTAATGATGGCGCAAAAGGCGCAGCCCTTTCAGAACTCGGCCGGCGCTAGGGGGCAGTCCGCCTCGTCGGCCGCCTTACCGAAGGGCTTATGTTGGCTCTATAATGAGGGCCAATGCAAATGGGGGACCACCTGTCGCTTCAAGCACGAGTGCTCCGGCTGCGGAGGCGCTCATGGGCTCAACCGCTGCTTCAAGAAAGGGAAGTCCGGTGGCGCCGGTGCTGCGGCCGCGGCCGGGGGAAGGGGAGCATCCGCTTCCCCTGGGCTTAACCCCAGTGAGGCTAAGCGCGATGGAGCCATGGCTAAGCCGCTACGTTAACAGGGCGGATGCCGATGTGCTCCGGGCGGGTTTTGAGAAGGGGTTTTTCATTCCGTTTCAGGAGCGGGAGGGGGGATCGGGAAGGCTGCGCAACCTGAAGTCTGTGGCTGACTTCCCGGACGTGGTTAGGGAGAAGCTGGGCAAGGAAGTCGGGCTGGGCCGCATGGCGGGCCCGTTCGCAGTGCCTCCGCTGGAAGGCCTGCGGATTTCCCCACTCGGGGTGGTTCCCAAGAAGGAGCCGGGTAAATTTAGGCTCATTCACCATCTCTCGTACCCGAAAGGAGAGTCGGTGAATGACGGTATTCATAAGGACTTGTGCTCTGTGTCTTATGCGTCTTTCGACCGGGCGGTCGATTTGGTCCGGCGGGCCGGGCGTGGGGCTCTGATGGCGAAGGTGGATATTGAGGCCGCGTTTCGGCTGCTGCTGGTCCACCGGGACTGTCATCACCTGCTGGGGTGTTTCTTCGAAGGGGACTACTTCGTGGACTTGTGCCTGCCCATGGGTTGTTCCATTTCGTGCTCCTATTTTGAGAAATTTAGCACTTTTCTCGAATGGGTGGTAAGGGTGGAAGCAGGGAATCGTTTTATTGTACATTATTTAGATGATTTTCTGTGCGTGGGGCCAGCTGATTCCTTGGATTGCCTGCGCCTGCTGCGGACGGTTGAGTGGGTGGCGGGCCACTTCGGGGTTCCGCTGGCGGCGGATAAAACTGAAGGCCCGATCACGTGTCTGAGTTTCCTGGGTCTGGAGATTGACTCCGGGTTGGGTGAATGCCGGCTGCCTCGGGATAAGCTGGACAGGCTTCGAGGGGCGGTGGCTGCTGTAGCGGGGGCGCGCAAGGTTACTCTGCGGCAACTCCAGTCTTTGATTGGGCTGCTCAATTTTGCGTGTCAGGTAATCCCGATGGGAAGGGTCTTCAGTCGCAGCCTGTCGGCTGCTACTGCGGGGGTTCGGTCTCCGCACCATTTCATCCGGGTGTCGGCGGCCATGAAGGAGGATCTGGGCATTTGGGATGCCTTCTTGCGGGATTTTAATGGGACGGTGTTGTTCAGGCAGGAGGGCCAGTCATCGGCCGAGCTTGAGCTTTTCACGGATGCTTCGGGCAGCGTGGGTTTTGGGGCATACTTTGGTGGCTGCTGGTGTGCGGAGAGGTGGCCGGACTCTTGGGGTTCGAGCCCTCTTATGCGCAACTTGGCTTTCCTTGAGTTATTCCCGTTAGTGGTTGCGATGGCACTATGGGGCGACAGGCTGCGTGATCGGAAAGTGGTCTTTTTCTCGGATAACATGGCGGTGGTTCACGCGGTGAATCGTCAGTCTGCGGCCTCAAGGCCGGTGGTTAGGCTGCTTAGGCGACTGGTATTGCTGTGTATGTCTCGGAATGTTGTTTTTCGCGCGCGGCATGTTCCCGGTTATTTGAATGAGCTGGCTGATGCTCTGTCTCGTTTTCAGTGGTCCCGATTCTGGCTGGTGGCGCCGGGGGCTTCGAAGGACGGGCAGGTTTGCCCGGACGAGATTTGGCAGCTGGGAACATCCTGCTTGGAGGACTTGTGAAGGCTTCCCTGGCACCGGCCTCTTGGGCCTCGTACAGTAAGGTTTGGGGCCTGTGGGAGCGGTCGCTGGACGGGCTGGCCGTGGACAGCGGGGAGGCCCTGCGGGATGCTTTCCTGTGGTACACTTGTCAGTTGCTGGCGAAAGGGGCGTCGCCTGCCATGGTGGACAGGTCCATGGCGGCGATGGCGTTCTGGTTCAGATGGAATGGGAAGGAGGACTTTACTAAGTCCTTCATTATCAGGCAGGCCCTGAAGGGCTATCGCAAGGGACGCAGGTCGCCGGATACCAGGCGCCCGGTGTCGGTTCGACTACTGGGGGATTTGGTGGGTTTGTTGCCCGAAATCTGTTTCGATGGGTTCGAGGCTTCACTGTTCAAGGTGGCGTTTGTTTTGGCGTTTTTTGGGGCATTCCGAATTGGGGAACTGGTGAGCGCTAATAAGAGGGTGCAGGGGGGCCTGCAATTTTCGGGGGTTCGTGTCTTGGATGGGAAGGTGGTGGTGCACCTTGGCAGATCCAAAACGGACGTCCGCGGCGTGGGCCGGGACGTGGCACTGGGGGCCTTGCCGGGCTCGGCTTTGTGCCCGTTGGCTGCTACGGCAGAGTACCTGGCGCGGAGGCCAGTGATGGGGGGTTCCTTGTTGGTGCATGCCGACGGATCCTCCCTCTCTCGGTTTCAGTTCACGAAAGTTTTTCGGTTGGGCTTGGGCAAGTTAGGGCTTCATGCTGAACGATTTGGAACGCACTCGTTCCGTATTGGGGCTGCCACGGAGGCGGCTCGGTTGGGATTGGGGGACGAGGTGGTGAAGCGGATCGGGAGGTGGGAATCAGTAAGATTCCGTTCCTATGTCCGATTGGGTCTGTTGGATTAATGAGTTTGGGGACCGTTTTATGCAAAAAAAAAAAAAAAAAAATTTATAACTGTTGGGGATGAGAAACTTGTAACTGGCTGTACTGTAACGGTTCACTGTGTTATTTGGGCTGGGGTGGGGGTCTCTGTCGGACTTCCCTCATCATTTGTTTTTCCCCCCAGGGCGTGAGGCATGGATCGTGGGCCATTCGTTTGTCTTCTGGGCCGAGAGGAGGGCCGCAGCTCGAGCGCAAGGCCAGCAGCTGGGTTTTCCGAGGGGCCAGTTGGCAGTTCGCTGGTTTGGGTATCGGGGTTTCTGCTGGGGGGATGTTTGTGGTAAACTGTTTGGGATGCTGGCGGCGGGATACACGCCAGACTTACTGGTCCTGCATATTGGGGGTAATGACCTGGGCCTTACGCCGCAACGACGGCTGGTGAAGTGGATGAAGCAGGACATCAATAAGTTGAGGGGCCTGCTTCCGGGGGTCATGTTGGTGTGGTCGGAGATCGTCCCGAGGCGCCGGTGGCGGCACGCTCGGGATCCGTTAGCTATGGATCGGTGCAGGAAGAAGGTGAATAGCTTGATGGCAAGCTTTGTGCGGAAGGTAGGGGGTGTGGTAGTAAGGCACCTTGAGCTGGAGGAAGGGTTGCCAGGATACTACCGCTCGGATGGTGTTCACCTCTCGGAGGTGGGTTTGGACCTGCTCAACTTGGGTTGGCAGGATGGTATCCGGATGGCTCTGTTTCTTCGGGGTGGCGGAGCTCAGACAGCTTAAGGGGTCAAGGTCTGAGCTTGTGGCGGGACGGGGAGCCGAAGGAGAGGAAATAGGCTCCCCTGGATGAACGTGAGGTGGAATAACAGATTGTGGTCATCGGTGGTTAAGTGGTTTCGAGTCCTGGAGGTGACTCAGAACCTGGTGGGGCAGGGGTATCCGGGTATACCCCTGCCGTGGTTAATGGTTGGTTGGCACTTTGGAATGTTGGTGTATGTTATAAATATGTTATAAATATGTATAGGTGTTATTATATGGGGGTCATTGCCTTTTGTATGGTAGCCGAAGGAACAGGATGCGAGGGGGCGGAGTATGGGGGGCAATGACCCATGTTAAATATGTTAATTTATTATTGTTATTGTTATTATTATTATTATTATTATTATTATTATTATTATTATTATAATTATTGGTTAATAAAGCTGTGGACAAATTTCCCCATAATACTTAGTGTCCGTGTGTTATTGGGTTAGGTTATGGGGGTTGGTTTGTCCTGGATTCCGACTTCCCAAATGGCGACTATACACCTGTCATGTAGCCCCATGTAGCTAGAGCGCAGCTAAGCGGAAAAAGGCCTTGACAGGGGTTAGGAGGCGGGCTTAGGAGGAAGTAAGCAAGGGTTGGATTATGGGTAAGTAGGATTGGCTATTTAAATGAGCAGCCATTTTAGGTGAGTCATTCTAACTTCCTACCTGGTTGAGTTTGTCCCACCCACCCTCCCTTTGTTTGTTATGTGTTTACTTCACCCGTTTCTTTCACAGCGGCGGGACGGGGAGCCGAAGGAGAGGAAATAGGCTCCCCTGGATGAACGTGAGGTGGAATAACAGATTGTGGTCATCGGTGGTTAAGTGGTTTCGAGTCCTGGAGGTGACTCAGAACCTGGTGGGGCAGGGGTATCCGGGTATACCCCTGCCGTGGTTAATGGTTGGTTGGCACTTTGGAATGTTGGTGTATGTTATAAATATGTTATAAATATGTATAGGTGTTATTATATGGGGGTCATTGCCTTTTGTATGGTAGCCGAAGGAACAGGATGCGAGGGGGCGGAGTATGGGGGGCAATGACCCATGTTAAATATGTTAATTTATTATTGTTATTGTTATTATTATTATTATTATTATTATTATTATTATTATTATTATTATTATAATTATTGGTTAATAAAGCTGTGGACAAATTTCCCCATAATACTTAGTGTCCGTGTGTTATTGGGTTAGGTTATGGGGGTTGGTTTGTCCTGGATTCCGACTGCCCAAATGGCGACTATACACCTGTCATGTGATGTCAGCCATGCCTTTATTCTATGGTGTTCAGTCTCAGACAATCACGGAGGAAAGTGAATGGGTGATGTTAGAAAACCCTTCTAGGAGCAGACTGAGCATGTCTGCAATGTATCCTCAGTTGGGGCAATTTCCTCCAATGCTCCAAGATCTCAACATGCCCAGCTGCCTCACCAGCTGATACAGACTACCATTAACCAGGAGGGGGGTAAAAGGTAGAACTGATATACTGTTAGATACAAAATAAAAAACACTACGTCACACTATAAAACACATGCATAATGTAAATAATCAGTGCTGAAAAAAGGCGCCAATTTTCCAAAACAAGTATATCCAACCCCTATTCTGGAAAAACAAAACATGTTTCTATATTTTAAGGTCTTATTTAAAACACCAGGAATATATCTCTACCCTCAGAATGTACTGCATATTGCCTTTTGTGTAGCTGACATCTTGAGGACCCTGAACAGCGCAAGGAGGTAGAGATGGCAGCTCCCTGACAGTTTAGTGATCTGAGCTGGTTGGTATTCAGATCTTCTGAGCTGGATTGACAGTTTGTTTCATGCATCTTTAAATAGTTTTGGACCTGTAGGCAAATATGGCCGCCTTTTCTACCTCAGATAGTGGCTGTCGGGGTACATGCTATATACGGTATATGCATATTAAATATAAAACTGTGTGGGAATAATGCAGCCAAACAATCATTTGGTTTTAAATCTGACTGACAATATTGAGTAAATCTTTGTAATCCCTTCATATATTATGAGAAGGGTTCTTTCAATATGCAGGGCCATGCACAAGACAATTCTTTGGGCTTCCCACCATCACACAATAATAAACACAGCATGATTACCGACACATACTTAACTTGCTACTCAAACATACAACTGGCGTGCACTGCAACAAAATTAGCTACACAATCCCAAACATATCCATAGAAACATACAGATATGTACTACCACGATTAATATACGTTTATTACCCTATCTTTGTTTTTATCCTTAGCCAGGGAGAGGGAAAATACATGCTTCGGTGGTACTTAGAGACTCTCAGACTTTATCTCCACTGGGTGCAGGCTCTTCTAGCGAACCCTGGCATTATGTGGTATTAACAACTTGCCATAGTGACCCTCAGCAACACTTTAAAAGGCTGGCTAAAAGGCTAAAATTTGCAAGAGGCGTAGGAAGGAATCGGTGGAGGTGGAGGCTGTGAGTCTCCCAGGAGTCCAATTCCATGCAGGCCTGCAAGGGCCACAGCTATATATATATGTAACATATATCCACACTTTATGAATATAGAGTACAGGTCCCTTACATGTGTAGGGGCTGTACACCCCTCAAGGCAGACCTGCATGAGAGATTGGATTCATTATCCTTAAATCTCAAAAGATTGAAATTATTACTTAGTAAGTATGTATAAGACCTCAAATATTACTTAGGTAACAAAGTAGCACATTGGGATCTTAAAGGGAGAGGAATGAAGAGGGTATTGGATGTTCCTTTATGTTCTAGGGTGCTACACACTAGAGCCACGTATTATTTCTAATACCAATTACATTGTAATTATTTATTAACACTAATATGTTTTTTTATTATTTATTTCACAATATAAGGAGACGTATGTATTACGTATTTTTTTATTGATCACATTGCTTATGCTCCACCCCCATTATGTATTGTGTTTAGATTCACATATTAGTCCTGATTATTAAATATGGAATGTACTGTAAAAGTGCATTTTTGAAAGTTTAAGGACAAATATTACAAGGGCTGAATTACAGTACTAAGCCTTTTCTATATTTGGTTGTCTGAAACAAAAACTTTTATAGTAAACACAGAACAAAAAACAAGCAAACAGAATGTAAACATTTACATTAAAAAGCCTGTAGGGACATCCTGTAGACACCAGAACCACTATATTCAGCTGTCCTGATCCCAGGTAAGAAGTAAAGCCTGTGGAAAACAGTTTGACAACCAACATTTGGGTAGGAGGGAGGGCACCAGGATGCTTCTGGCAACATAACCTTTATAAGTTTACAAGTTATAGTGCTTTGAATGTTACTTTAATAGAGTACTGTAGACTAATTATCGGACCAGATGATGTCCAGTTCTAATATCTTTAAAAAATCTTATCTGTTATATAGAAAAATAATTTGACATTCTTGTGTTTTTTCCAAGGGATGCAAATCTCAAAATAAGGGAAGCAACCTCAAACCTCATAAACCTGGCATTTATGCAAAATGCTTAGATCGTGACAAAGTATTGAAACTCAATATATTATACAAACCACATGATAATTTAAAACTGAACACATGCACAGAAAACAAAACAAAAATACTTGAAAACTATTTATATATTGCCAGCATCATTGGCAGAGCTGTCTACAGGGAAAGCAAAACACTTTAATCACTGTGACAATAACTGCACACACGGTACAAAATTGGGGGGTTTGTAGCCTTTAAGATAGGTGAGGATTATAGGAAATTTAATTCACAAACATCTACTACTAACGTTAGTTATCAATGGCCCCGAGCCACAATCATTGACCCCGAGCCACGATCATTGACCTATAGATGCTGACTGCCTGAACTATCTATATACGTAATAGGTTCGAGCTGGACGCATGAAGCACAGATTGAGGAGAACTTGTATGTCCATTTCTCTTTGATCCTGACATTTCTTTCTGGTGTATGACACTCTCGTTGTGAACAAGATTTATTTAATAATGGGCCTGTTGTCAAGATTCCATGTCAGAGACTGATGATGGGTCTTGAGAGAATTGATAAGCCTTATATATCATTGGGATGTTAGGCATTAATACACCATTAAGTGAATGCTTGTTGTAAATCCTCTTAGGGTTTGTTTGAAACATTACATGTTGCAACAGTTTTTACTTGAATTTCTGAACTTTTAACACAGATGTACAAATAGCTTAGTTGTGTAAGTCGAAATACAATATATTTTAAATCTTTTATGTTTCTTTAGCATATAATATTTTTCTGGTAATTTAACACGGTTCTCCTATTTACTCTAGATCAGTGGTTTTTAGCCTCTTGTTCAGGATGTGTAATTGGGCCCCTCATATTATTTCAGTGGTTCCCCAGTGGAACTGTCACATCATGTTTATCAAGTAGCAGGCAACGGCCCACAATTAATTAGGAGATTTGTTTCAGGCTGAATCAAGATGACTTGATTAGACTGAAAAAAACAAATTCAAAACAGCCCAATAATCTACGTAAACCTGAGGGAACCGAAACAGCAAGTGACTAAATTGTTTTGGTTGCTTTGAAATTCCAGTTTCACTATTTGCATGCTTGCAGCCAGCAAGCAAAACAGTACAAAAAATAGAGTGGGGTGGCTCAGGTGCACACACCCATGTTTATCAAGTGAGGTCTTCAAATTGAAAAATGGGGGGTTGACTGGTCACTATTGAACCCCTTTCCCCACTTGTGTAAATTAAAAACATTAGGAAACCCATCCTAGCTCACCCTTGCCCCAACCTGTGGATTGCATTTTGGGAACACTAATTAAAATAAACAAGTGGTAGACACCTAGTTTCCCCCACACCTGCCACCCATTTTTAGCGGTGTTAGTCTCTAGTTTTAATTAGAGTGAGCAGCTTCTGACTGAACACAGCTTAGTATATTCTAGAGATTTTATACCTCCCTTACATGAATATGGGAGTCATATTGATCCACATAAGTTTTTTTTGTTTTTGTTTTTTATATTAATCTGACGGCTGGCTAGCAAGCGGTAACCAGGTGCCACATGATTAACCCTTGTGCCGCCAAGGTGCTGATAATCGGTTTTCATGACAAAATTTCGTCCATATTGACAAGCATGCTAAAATACCAAATATTTGTACTAATCAAATCCAAGAGGTCCTTAGTCCTTCGTTTAATATCTGATGGAGATGTTTGCACTGACTCCATTAAAAAAAAGGCAAACACATACAGACAAACACAATACAATTTAATGTAATTTGTGTCATGCATATATGAATTGACCACTTGGTAGAGATCAGATGACAGAAGGGGTAATGTAAATTGCATAGGAGTGGGAAAAGGGTCAGATGGTTCACCCTATGGATTGATCCTTTGATTAATCAAAGACTCTGCAAGGTGTGAGAAGTCACACATAAGTGGCCTGAAAGTCTGGTTTAAATATAAACTAACTCTCTAATTTGCCATATGTCTAGTTTCCCTCTTAGATAAGTGAATGCTTTGATATGTTAATGGTCATTATCTCTGTGTTCCAGTATTATATCCAAAAGAAACATTAATATTTACCCACAGATTAATAATTAAGCCTCATTTTTATTATATTTAGAATGGGACAAGCACAATCTTCTAATCAAGCCCAAACATGATTTGTGTAACTTAACCATAGGGGAAGGGATTGTGATGTCCGCTATATTGGGTCACAAGTAAAGAGTGTGACACATCTATTGATTGGAAATATAGTAACAAATTCATAGACGCAATTTTTATTTCTGCAGCAAATACATAAGAGGAGATAGAACCAAATGTTTCCATTTGGATTGATGTTGGTCTGGAACACAAGGGGGTGTTCACTTGTAGTTATTATAGGTACGCCTTGTCTCCACCTCTGCGCGAGGCTTGGTAATCCACATGGTATATATCTAATGATACTGAAGTGTGTATTGTACTTGCTTGGGGCCAGAATCTAATTCTGAGTGAGTCACCATCTTGCTTGCCAGAGACCCCCTGGGGCATAAGTTTTACTTTAAAAACCTGAGTAATTGATTATGACTTCTGTTATTGTATCCCTTTTGTTTTTATCTGTTGTTGGTGTAAATAATTTATCATCTATTTTTTGTATGCACTGTGACTATTTTTTTCTCATAATAAATATTCCTTTTTTTAAGTTCTGCCTTTGTCTGGTTAAGAATCACGTTACCTGAATAGACTTATTAATGAGTGTTTTGCAATTGCTTAGGTATTGTTCTAAGTTGTATTTGGTGTTTTTTTATTATTGATTTACCTGGGGGACCATGGCACCCCGTTTATAAATTGTTTTGGTGGTGGCAGCATTAAAATAGTAATATTTATATTATTATGGATAAGGGTGGGTGGTGTTAAGTGGGTTTTTATAATTATTTCCGGTCTAGTTCAGACAAATAGTGAACTTTAACCCTTTGACCACCACAACTACGTCACGCACACTCTTGAAGTAGGGTGCATTCGTGACACTATTCACTAAAGTGAGAATTAAAATTTAAGGCCAAAGTAACCAAACTGTAAACGTAGCTGACTTACAGGTTTTTTTTTCCAGTTGGGCTATTTTTAACTAAATTTTAAAATTCACTTTGAGTTCTCACTTTAGTAAATAGCCCTGTCAGACTGTGACTGTATCTAATTCCTTCAGTGCAATCAGATATTCAACATTTCATATGAAGTTATAGCATTGTAGAATTGCTGCAGATTTTCTGTGAAACTCCACCATGTTCTGTGGCTCCCAAATGTCCTGATTTTGGCACCTTAAGGTAGCCGTATCCACATTTCGTGGTCACTTATAAGTACTGATAGGCAGCACATAAAAAGTGTTGCCTTGCGGAATATAGAATTTACAAGCTGTGCATTACATTAAGAATTCAGTGAGGTATCCGGAAGAATATACATTATATATACTGCGTGTTTTGTGTTTTGCAATTAGCACAAAGAAATTGTGTGCTGGAAAAAATGTTGGATATCGCAACGCTATACATCCATCTATTGTGTTATAAATGAATTTAGATGTAATACCTGTATGTCCTCTCCCAGGTCCCCTAAGAGAGAAGAGACCAGGGGCTACAGTGAATTAAAATCTTAAACCCCAATGGGTGTCAAAGATGTGCCTCTAGGGATATTGCTGTGATAGTGTATTGGAATTTTTAACCAATGCATTAACTAGAAAGATTAATGTGTCTATGTGAATAGGCACACTTGATATAAGCTCTACCTGCTCATTATCGGCTTCAGTAAAACTATTTTATAGTACAAGTCAGGAATTAATCAGGTTTTTTTTTCCAACCTCCCATCCCTCAGTGGGATTACTGTTCCAGTGTGTACCAAGTAGAACTGCCAAAAATGCAAACCAGATTAATGTTTCTACTGGGCATATATTTTATGCTGACCTGTTGGTAAAATACCAGCTTTGATCCTTCATTCTCAGTTTTCCTGAGAACCTAGAGACATAAAGTAGGTACTTAAGAAATTTATATACGACTCCCTTGATTTGGGAATTATTCAAATGTGGGTCGGGGGATTTAAATGGGTAGAAACCCAGAATCCTTAGATTTAGTGAAAACGGTTAAGAAACATGAAGGCAATAAAATGAAGGGTTTGAAGAGTTAAAGCTTATATTCAAGGATGGCATTTCTGTAAGGCACAGGTAGCACTTGGTTAGAATGCAACTAGTCGGCATTATTCATTGCTAACTTTTCTTTATTGTGATTTTGGTGAGAGTTCTCCTCCGTGAGGATTTGCTCATTAATTTGCTGCATCTGTTCTCATTTGACACTAGAATTTTGGTGTATGGTTCACCTATCAGTTTGTTTGTTTTCTTGTTCTGTGTGTGTTGGTGCATTTTATTTTATTCATTTATTTTTAATCAAGATTAATAACCAGAGTGAACACATTTTGTAATTTTCAGATAGTTTTAACACTACTCAAAAAACACAACTTAACCTTCAGTCTTTGTCATTTTTTTTTATTTTCATATCTTATTAAACAGCTATTTTGGAAAGCAGAAAAAATATACCAACTATTTGCAATACATAAAATATTTATTAATTTCAAAATGAAAAATAATATATACTTAATTATTCTAGCCTACACATTCCTCGCTTTACAGTTTACTCAGGTGGTTTAAACCAGGCGTCAATTTATACAGCTTTCCGGGGCAAATCAAGTTTTGTAGACATAAGCAGAATATCTCCTTGTCCTTAATTTCAGACACAGTATTTCCAGAAGCATTCTGACAAACTGCCCCGTTTCTTATACTGCTTTTTGTCTTTTGTTTGCAGACGGTTCAACAATGATATCCTTGGGTGCTTGCCAAACAAACTCTGAAAAACAAATGCAGAAAAAACATTAATTTGAATGTAAATGTAGTCAAAATATGTCCAGCAGCATCACAACATGGTGGGTGCAATTTTAATTTGCCCAAACTTCGTTTATCCACCTTCACTAGTTTCAATCCAGGTTTCTCAGGGGGTAAGGCATGGGAGAGTTTGCAAGGGGGCAATGGCAATTGTCTCCCTAAGCTACTAACTACCGGGGTTGTCGTTGAAGGTCATTAGTCAGTATGAAGTGCGTTGAAATGTTTGTTAGTAAATGCATACGTGAGGCAGCAGGCAGTTATTGTAAAGGGACTTTGTTGTTTTAGCACAATATGGGTTTGTGAATGGGCTGACAGCAACTGATCCACAGGGATATTTCCCATTGGATATCTGCATCTGGATGTCTGTTTACAAGTGACTGCAGACCATGGTGATACAGTGTCAATTGTACCATAATCATAACACCAATTGTCATTGTGGCAGTTGTGACAAGGGTATGCAGCTCTTTGTGAATGATCTGCCATGTTGTGAAGGCCATTTCGAATGGGTAATAACAGGCCACTCATTTGTTCTTGACATCCAGGCAAAAAGTTACCAGTCCTCACCTCTCCAATGGGATATCTGTTCCTATATAGAGTCTCAGAGCTCGTACTTCTTCAGGTTTGTGTGTTACTTGGGAGACATCTTTCCCAATATCACTATAATGACCAGATATCTCATGCCGTTTTCAGAAGCTAAACTGTGCAAACATTATGCCACAATGGAATAGTTTACTTCTTGAACACCCACAGATAAATAGAACCTTAAGGACAGAACCTTATAAATGTTTAATGTTTAGAACATTCCATTATGGATTAGGACCTGATTGTTATGGTGACATAGACAAACAATTGCTAATTCTAGGATTATGTAAGGGATCAGAGTTATGTAGATCTGTGCTATATGAGAAGTCTCCACTCACAGTTTAGATACCAGATGTGGAGGCTGTGGGCATAGACAATGCTGTTGACCAGTGTTGCAGATGGGCTGTGCAGCTTGTGGAAGGAGAAACCTAAATGTCGATGCCAATTAGAAGTAAGTTTGTTCACCTAGGCAGTACATGCTTTGTTTCAATCATTGATACACGTGGATAAATGCTATATTTCCGGTTGCTGTCATTTTACAGGCACTATATAAATAATCAAATAATAATAATAATTGTCGAATGATAAGTGATATGTGGTTGTCAGTATTGGTGGAGGTGGGTAGAGTGCAGGTCTTAAGGACATGAGTGGACCTTGGTAACCTGTTTTTTAGCCACAACATATTTTGGCTATTGGTAGTAGAAATGCTTAATAGCGGCTTTTTAACAACAAGCATGGAAATGAAATTATTGTTTGGTGTATTCTGAAACTCAAAAATAATAAAATGTGGTAAAACCAAATCACTGTAATTAATTTAATAAAAAAGACATTACCATTTTTTTTTAACATTGGGGCAGTTATAGCAGTTTTGTTCATTTGGTGGCAATAGGTATGTGCAGCCACAAATGTCTGTCACGTTTGCTTCAGTGACCTATTTATACATCTATCATGTTAAACATTTAGAGGTACAAGTGCATTTAGAGATGCAAAATACTAAATCCCTTGTCAGCGTAAGAAATTTAGCAGCCCTCTAATTTTGTTTGAGGACTGACAAACTGTAAAGGTGAATTGTTGTAGACTTACCCAAGGAATGGAAAACATAGCTGACTTGATGGATGTTTCCCATTTGGTGATTTCTGTCTAAAATTTGCAAACTTAAAGTGAATTCCCAGTGATTCATAATTAAGTGAATAACCCTGCAAGTCAAGCTACACTGGCCTGAACTTGCTTTGTCATTCACTAACATAACCCCCAACAAAGGTGGGACACTGATGAGAGAGGGGTAAATGGGCAACGCGATCTTGTCACTGGCTTTGCCCAAAAGGGACGGACCTGCTCTGAAAGTGGGGGGAGGCGATCGGATTACTGGCAGGTCAGTGTGAATGTATGCCACGTTGCCTGCCAATCAAGCAGGCTAGCTAACTGAGGGCAGACCATGCAAGAAGCACTGTTTCAGTGATCTCCGCAGGATCCTAGAGCCCTAAGTGCAGCACGAGCAAGTCTAATGATGTGAGTGTGCTACTCTCTTTGTGGACAGTTACCTGTAAACTCCAAAAAGAGGATACCAGGGAACAAAGACAGGATGGCAGTACAGGGCCCAAAAATCAAGACTGCCCCAACTAAAGATGGTAGGGAGACATGCACTATTTAGTGAGCATCATCGTAAGAAGCATAGAAGGACCTACACACATTGAAGGTTTTATCAAAAGAGTAATTACTTTGTTGCATTTTGATTTCCGGAACACCTTGTGGTGAAATATGGAATTTCAACAAAAATGCAAATATGTTGCGGTTGTGTCTTAAAACTTTAATTTGTCTGAAAAATTAAAATCCATCAAATTAATAAAGATAATTACATATCTGATTCAAAAGTGTAATTAAAATAGTAACATTGCCCTGAAAAGAGGCAATCTAGTATGAAATATTAAATGCAGCCTAAAATGTCCAAACCTAGCGGGAAGGAGTGTAATATTTATCTTGGGCCCATAGGGGTCTCTTCAGTAAATGCAGAATCTTGCCCCAAGATTATAGGAAAAAAATATAGTAACAATCTGAGCATAAAGATAAGTGTGCAGCAATGATAAAGATCTGGCAGCAAGGGTTATTCATCAAAAATTAAACGTTGCTTTTTGGTCAGTTCCTGGTTATCAAAGCATCCCAATGACAATTGCTTCTCTGCCCACTCCGATTTGGAATATTATTAAACTAATCTTTCTATATTTGATCAAACATAATAATGGCAGCTCTTTATTCACCAAATGATTATATTATTCTTTTTTTTTTTATATTATGGAATAGAAAATAACAGGCGTTCTCAAATGTATAGCAAAGCAGCTGATAGCTCACCTCTTTCATGCTGTCTTCCATGTTGTAAGTACCTAGACTGAGTCCTAATTGAAGGAAACAATAGGAAAGGTGTTAACATGTGTTTAGCATTAGACTATAGGTCAGGATTGCTGTAACAAATCAGCTGAATGTAACTAATCGATGGCAACAAGGACACCCCAGGGTGTCAGGGATGAAAAAAAGATAAGTAGGCCGTGGGAAGACTTGAACCATGACTTTTTAATATGTATATGTGACACTTTTACTCAACTGCCTGAATTGACCAAGTAAAAAAAATAAAATAATGTTAATTAAATCCCAATATTTGAGAAATTGCATGGGTTATTTACTAAAATAAGAATTCAAAGTTAATTCAAAGTGAGTTTCAAATGTAAAGACAGGGTAGCTGAATTGAAAGCTTAGCTCACAGAGAATTTTCCCAATTCTTCTCCATGAAGTGGTGTGGGTGCAGTGGCCCTTTGGTTTTAACCCTGCAATGTAAAATATTGCAGTTTTGTATACTTTATTTTTTCGAACAGCACCCCTGCTGAGAAATGCATATTACTGGTGTGCCCCCAATCCCTCATTTTTTTTTTCTATTGTAGGGTTAAACACATCTCTAGTGAACGGCTGTCTTCCTGACAGCCACTAGAGGCACTGCTGAGTCAAACTCAGTTTTCAATCAACTAGTGCTCCTAGATCAGCATTTGATTGGTGTAGCACAGCAATTTGCTGCAAATGCACACTAGCCACCTAATGCCAAGGAGGCAAAGTGGCCGTGACGAGCCCAGAGTGGGAAGAAAAGTAAGTCAGATTCACCTTTCAATCACTCCCAGGTGAGGGAGGACAACACCTAAATAGGTGGCGGGACCCTGTAGTATTAGGAATAGGTTTTTGTGTTCCTAACGCTATAGTGTCTCTTTCTTAGAGAAGAACTACTGGGTTTGGCAACCAAGTTCACTAGCTAATTCTCAGCAGTCTCAATTTAGCACATTCTACTTTTGCTGAGAGGTAACAACAAAACCCTGATTACTTTCAATGAAAATGTGTGTTCCCAAATCACATCTCTTCTTAAACTCATTGCTTTATTCTACCATAGCTTCTTGGGATATCAGACCAGTTGGTGTCTTCAGGGTGGGACAAGAAGACCCTTTGTCCCCTCTCCTGCAGTAAAGATGTGTGGGGGAGATATATCATGAGAAATAGGGGCTGTTTTGAGAGCAAATCGCTACATGTTCAAATAATCCATTTGGTTACATGGTGATTGCTCCTTATTTAGCACCTTGCTCCAGAATAACAGATGTTTTATCTTGATAAATCTCCCACATATAATCATGGGGTTTTGATAACGTGTACCTGGGATCACCCAGCAGTACAAGGCACTCATTAAAAATGTCCCCTAATATCTTGTGGCACACAAAGCAGTACATACTGTACAGGTACTGGAGATACTTCCTATTTAAAAAAAAAAAAAATGAGTAGATCTCGAGGACAGTAACGTTAATCATGCTTTTGGTAAATCCTTTAATTCAATTTTCTCATATTCTGCTAAATTGGTGCTCTTGCTAACAACCTTATCAAGAATGAAAAACACACTTGAGGTTTATTTATTAATCTGTGAATTATTGTAGAATACTGGCATTGAATTTTCACATTTTAGACCAAAAGAAGCAGTGTTCATAAATTGTCATTTGAGACATGGTCCATTAAACTCTCAGATCAGCAAAAAAAAACAACAAAAAAACAGGATTTATTTTTCGTTGGTATTGTTGGTGTACCCAAATTGTTTACACTACATTTGTTTGAAAATCCCAATGGTTAATAAAATTATAGTTGAACATGGTGTTATCTTTTTCATCGATATACAATCCCTACGTTATGTTATGATACATTTCTTATTTACCTTCTCTACTGAAAAAATCATCTCTATCTTCCCCCAAACGATGCTTGCCTAGAAATGCTGGGAGATTCTGCAGTAAATATGTCTGATCGAAATTATTTAATTCTCCAAAGTCCAACTTTGAGTCTAGATGGAGACAAAAAAAAAAAAATGAAAAATTAATTAATTAAGATTAATCATTGTTTTAATCATTTGAGAATTTAGGTTCTCCGCTAATAGTGTTACTTTTTATTGGGGAAAAAGGGGCAAATATTGATGCTAGTATTGTTGAAATCTCCTAAAAGGGACAGTAAGAGTTTGTGTAACTAGCCAGTTTGGAGCTACATTGGTGGAATAGTTAATATCATTTTTAATATGTAAAAAAAAAGACCTTCACTATTTGCTCCAAGTTTATTGAAGCTTTTCCACTTAGACCACTGAGACCATTTAGAAAAAGGAAAAATGTTATAAAACTGTCTGTCTGAAACGTAACTCTTTGTTATTCTTACCCTTGATCACACATAAAAAATTATGAAATTAAAATAATTTGTGAGATTTCAACGCACACTGTGCCCAGAAGGTATAGTTTTATCTGTGCCTAAACTTTTATATTTTCAGCCCAGCCAAGGGGATTAGCAAACAGTGAAGTGACGAGAGCTGCTGTAAATGTTAAAATGTAACAACAATAAAAGAAAATCCAATTTCAAATTAATAAACCCAATCTCATAACTATATCTTAATAAAATGACCTGAAATTTCCTAGTCCTAATTATATACATTAAATGTTAAAAAGTGTTCTGTCGGTAACACCATCCCTCAGAATATATTGCCACTCTATAAATAATTGCATATCATAGATTATCCATTTGTATAATATAATAAACAATTTATTATAATAAATCTTTGTAAGGTTAATATTTAGGGATAATACATTTTAACTGGTTGCCTTATTTCAACATTTTCACATTAGAATTGAATTACTGCTAAAATATATAAAACAGTATATCAAGGTAGTAAAGATAGCACTCACAAAACATACGTACTATATCTAAGTAAAAAATTAATTGTTTTTAGATTTGGTTCTAATGAGTAATAAAAATGAGTGATATATTGCTACCATACTCTTAGGTACTCAAAAAGTGCTTTATGTTTAAAGATATAAACGTCTCGTTACATGATTTCTTTTTTTTCTTTTTTTTTTTATTTTTTTTGGATGAGGCTGCATAATTCAATAATTATGTAATATTGGGAAACAACACTTGTCTGTAATAAAGTCCTATATTTTGTAAATTGGATAAGTGTTAAAGGGAAACTGTAATTTTTCATTTTATGTTTACTTATCCCTATATTTTACAAACATGTATTTGTAAGGTGTGAAAAATAAAATTAAAGGTCTAAATTACCACCTCTTTATCGTGCCACTGGGTGCCTCCAACTTTGCTCTCTATTAATCATATATTTTTATAAATTATATCCTTTTCATCTAGCAAACAGCATCGTAAAACCATCCAGAAAGGAAGATGAATTAAACAATGTTTATATTTTTCCTCTTCATATTCCTGTGCCTGGACTGAATAATTTGATACACTTTTAAATGTAAAAGAAAATACAGCATCACTTGAAAAAAAAATGTTGACTAAAGTAATATGTGATTCCAAATGTTTTATTCAATGGTGTAATTTATAGATAAACAACTGTTCTAATTTAAGCAAATACATTTGTCTTTGTCTTCTATCTACATTTAACCCCTTAAGGACACATGACATGTGTGACATGTCATGATTCCATTTTATTCCAGAAGTTTGGTCCTTAAGGGGTTAAACCTGAATTAGTAAATCTAGCATTTAATCATAAGCATTAAAACAGAATAGGCAACATCCCTGATAACTCAATGACAATGCATCCGAAAACCACAAATGAATGGATTAAATCAATATCTTGAATTAATGGATTGCAAAGTAATGTCCTTGATTCTCTTTGAAGTCAAGTAAGTAAAATGAAACCTATACAATACATTTAAAATAAAATCTAATTTGACATTTCAGGAAAGGACAAAAAAACAAAAAAACAATGAAGTTTCTCTTACCTGGCAATTGATATGAGACCTCACTAGAGTCAATTATTGGATGTGACATTAGAGGAGAGGAAAAGCTGGCAAGCACAAAACAAAAAAATGTAAGCTGATGCATGGTTGCTGGACGGGAATAGGAGTCTGCTTCTGAGACCTGGGTATTATCACAATCTGTTCCTAAACAAAAGTGTCTTCTCGATTAAAATTCTCCACTTATATACAGTTTCATTACGTCATAGCCTACATCACTCTCTAGCACGCCATCTACAAAGAATAATGATAAGCCAATAGTTCCATTGCCTGTGAGTTGTAAATGCAAAACACTTTGCTTGATGTAATTCTTCACAGTTCATAGACAATAAATTTACTGTCTCGTGGGCCTTTTTGAAAAGTGGTTACAGTACTGCAGCAAATGTGGCGTGGCAAGTTTGATGTGAATTAAAAAAAACAGCCCCGATTATAAATCACGAGTTAACAAAGGGTCAAGTCTTGTTTGAGATGACCAAGGCAATAAGACAGGTGATTTATGGACCTCTACCTGTTTTGACGTAGGAAGCATGAAATGTGGAATTTTTTTTTTGTTAGAGAAGTGAATAGATGAGATGTCAAATTCTGTTGAGGGCATCCAAGCCAATAGATTTAGAAGATAAAGTGACCGTTAATCCCATTTGGTACATCTGTTTAACCCCTTAAGGACCAAACTTCTGGAATAAAAAGGAATCATAACATGTCAGACATGTCATGTGTCCTTAAGGGGTTAACTTTCAATGAAGAATTGGTTGTTACATGTCAGCAATTTTAACAATTTTCTATTTATTTGCGAAACTGTTAGCAAATTAAACTGATTGAAAAAAAAAAAAAAGAGTATATTTTAGCCAATTTGTTAAAGTACGGGACACCAATCGCATATGTATAACATATCATTTTTTTAGGTTAAATAAATTCTGGACTGCATTTAGTAAGCACAAGGCTTGGTAAAGGGTCACTCCAACCACCATGGCCACTTCTGCTTTTTATAAGTGGTCATGGTGGTTGGAGTCTGGATGTGCAGTGTTTCAGCTTGCACATCCAGAGATTTTTTTTATTGTGTGAGCACACCAGCATACGTGATTTAGGCATCCCAGAACTCTTTTCTTTTTGTGCAATTGTAGTGTTTCTGTATGCAGTGGAACCTTGTTCCAGAAGGCTGTTCGAGTTTCGATTTGTTAGACAACCGAATCAACATTTCCCATAGGAATTAATGTTAATTTGAGTAATCTGTTCCAGACCCCCAAAATTACAGCATTTTAACACAAATTTTACTGTTTAATAATGCCTTACATGCATAAAACCATATACAAATAAAATAATAAACACAATGTACAGTTAATGAAATGAAAATGTCACTTCACTTTAATTGTAATGATGAGAAATGATGGCGTAGGTGGAAAGGAGAAGACCTATCATTGTCTGGATGGGAAGTCACTGTAATTACAATAGGTACTAACTGTTCTGGCGTTCTTTCCCTTGATCGTTTCACACCACTGAAACCTGATTGAGGCTCACTGGACACTTTTTTTCTTCACTACAAATTTGTCTATTGAGACCTGCAGTTGCCTATGTTTCTAAAGTGAGACATATCATTATCATTGAACATGTTTGTGGCATGACTTACAGCAGCTTTATCAGGGTGATATTTTTCAACAAAATTTGGCACTTCAACCCACTTCTCACACATTTCTTTGATCAGTGCAATAGGAAAATTTTCCCTTCCCTCCTCCTCCTCCTCTGAAGACAATTCCTCAGATGACCTCTTTTGCTGCTCCCTCTGAGGGTCTTGGAGCTCTTCTGTGGTGAGTTTGTTCTGGTGATCCTCCACTAACTCCTCCACATCTTCATCATTCACCTCCAAGCCCATTGATTTCCACAGAGACACAATTTTTTCAACAACAGGAGCATCCTGTTCAATACCATCATAGACTCTTTCAGGGACAGCCTGTGTACTGAGTTGTATTGGGGGGCAAAAACCTCACAGTAATAAAACTGAACTCCTCCATCAATTTGTCCTCCAATCCTGGAGGGTGAGCAAGAGCATTATCCATAAGAAGCAGAGCCTTGACAGGTAAGATGTTTTTCTTGTAGGTATTTTTTTAACACTTGGCCCAAACACCTCATGAACCAACTCAATAAATAATTGCCAGGTTACCCAAGCTTTGCTGTTATCCCTCCACATCACCTGCAATTTGCTTTCCAGGACATGGTTTTTCTTAAAAACCCTCGGGTTTTCCAAGTCGTAGACTAGCAAAGTCTTCAATTTAAAATCCCCACTCGCATTCACACCCAACAACAGGGTTAGCATGTCCTTCATTGGCTTGTGTCCTGGCAATGATTTCTCCTTTGTTATGTAGGTCCTCTTTGGCATTTCCTTCCAAAACAGGCCTGTCTCATCACAGTTAAACATTTGTTGAGGATAAAATTCCTCAGCCTCTACATAGACTCTAAATTCAGCAACAACATTTTCAGCCTCATCTTTGTTAGCACTGGAAGATTCACCATGTCTCACCACACTGTGTTTGCCACTTCTCCTTTTAAACTTTTCAAACCACCCTCTACTTGCCTTGAAAACTTCACTCTCAGCACTCGTTTCAGGGGTGATTTTCACAAGATCAGCGTGCAAATGTTCTTTTTCACAAATTATTGCTATCACCGGCTAACTGTTTTTCATTTATCCATATCAATAACAATTTTTCTACTTCTTCTAGTGTATGGCTTCTTTGTTTTGTAATCGCGTTCACCCCTCTAGAAACATTGGATTTTTTAATATGGCACAAATTGTAGATTTGGCCATACCAAACTGTGTTGCTAGATCAGAGACACGGACATCACTTTCATGTTTTAAAATAATTTCTTTCTTCAACTCTATTGTCACAATTGCACAATTTTCCTCTTGGGTTGGCTAATATCCTTGGGACCCATGGGGAGTTTTTGCAGACTGAATGGAGCTCTACGTGAAGACTTAATTACATTTATTTAAGACTAAATGCAACTCTATTTGAAGACTTAATTGAACTCTATTTGAATACAGAATAGAGCTCTATTTGAAGACTGAATGGAGCCCTGCTGACAGAATGGAGCTCTGCTGAATGGATGGAGCTTTTGCTGTCAGAATGGAGCTCTATTTGAAGACTGCATTGAACTCTATTTGAAGACTGAATAGAACTCTATTTGAAGACTGAATAGAACTCTATTTGAAGACAGAATGTAGCTCTGCCCACTGAATGGAGCTCTGCTGACTGGATGGAGCTCTGCTGACTGGATGGAGCTTTTACTGGCAGAATGGATCTGTTTGCTGACAGAATTCAACTATATTTGAAGACTGAATAGAACTCTATTTGAAGACTGAATGGAGCTGTTTGCTGACTGATTGAACTCAATTTGAGGACTGAATTGAACTCTGAAGTCTAAATGGAGCTCTGCTTACTGAATGGGGCTCTGCTTACTGGATGGAGCTCTGCTTACTGGATGGAGCTCTGCTGACTGAATGGAGCTTTTGCTAACAGAATGGAGCTGTTTGCTGACAGAATGGAGCTTTTGCTGGCAGAATCAAGCTCTGCTGACAGAATGGAGCTGTTTGCTGACAGAATGGAGCTGTTTGCTGACAGAATGGAGCTGTTTGCTGACAGAATGGAGCTGTTTGCTTAGAGAAGAGAGCTGTTTCCTAACAGAATGGAATGGCAATGCGTTACACTAACGACGTACCAACGAGTTTACCACCGAGATTACCATAGAGGTGAATGTCGCGTGATGTATTCGGGTACCGAGGAACGTTCACATACCAAAATATTTTTTACTCAAAATTTTAGTTTGACTTCAGAATTGTTTAACCGTTCGAGTTCCAAGGTTCCACTGTGTATATATGAATCACAACCCCTGAAAAACACGTTTTGGAGAGAGTACTGATTGTGCATTACTGTAACAGTTTCTAAGACCAGGTGTGTTAAATAAAGATTGTCTCTTCAGCTGTTTGCTCGGTTACATTTACCATAATGTTCGGAGGGATGTTGGCTATGATTAAAAAGTTTTCGAATTTTTACAAATCAGAACTTTTTATATAAGTTTTGAAATTTTGTTTTCAACTCACTACAATTCTGTGTTTTGTGAATTAAAAGGAAAATAGTTTTACTTCTTATGTGGTGTTTCCCGGGCACAATTCCCTGCCTCCACTAATATAGGAGAGTTAAATGTTCCTAAGCAGAAAATGAGCTAAGCCCTGCACTGCTGAGCATCGGTCAGAGCTTTCGACTGCCATTCCAGAATGGAGCAGCAAACCCCAGTATAAATCCTACATGTGATATAATTATGCATTTTTAACTTACTAAGTGTGATATTATTATGGGTACATAGTATGCTAAGTACAGGGAGTGCAGAATTATTAGGCAAATGAGTATTTTGACCACATCATCCTCTTTATGCATGTTGTCTTACTCCAAGCTGTATAGGCTCGAAAGCCTACTACCAATTAAGCATATTAGGTGATGTGCATCTCTGTAATGAGAGGGGGTGTGGTCTAATGACATCAACACCTTATATCAGGTGTGCATAATTATTAGGCAACTTCCTTTCCTTTGGCAAAATGGGTCAAAAGAAGGACTTGACAGGCTCAGAAGAGTCAAAAATAGTGAGATATCTTGCAGAGGGATGCAGCACTCTTAAAATTGCAAAGCTTCTGAAGCGTGATCATCAAACAATCAAGCGTTTCATTCAAAATAGTCAACAGGGTCGCAAGAAGCGTGTGGAAAAACCAAGGCGCAAAATAACTGCCCATGAACTGAGAAAAGTCAAGCGTGCAGCTGCCAAGATGCCACTTGCCACCAGTTTGGCCATATTTCAGAGCTGAAACATCACTGGAGTGCCCAAAAGCACAAGGTGTGCAATACTCAGAGACATGGCCAAGGTAAGAAAGGCTGAAAGACGACCACCACTGAACAAGACACACAAGCTGAAACGTCAAGACTGGGCCAAGAAATATCTCAAGACTGATTTTTCTAAGGTTTTATGGACTGATGAAATGAGAGTGAGTCTTGATGGGCCAGATGGATGGGCCCGTGGCTGGATTGGTAAAGGGCAGAGAGCTCCAGTCCGACTCAGACGCCAGCAAGGTGGAGGTGGAGTACTGGTTTGGGCTGGTATCATCAAAGATGAGCTTGTGGGGCCTTTTCGGGTTGAGGATGGAGTCAAGCTCAACTCCTAGTCCTACTGCCAGTTTCTGGAAGACACCTTCTTCAAGCAGTGGTACAGGAAGAAGTCTGCATCCTTCAAGAAAAACATGATTTTCATGCAGGACAATGCTCCATCACACGCGTCCAAGTACTCCACAGCGTGGCTGGCAAGAAAGGGTATAAAAGAAGAAAAGCTAATGACATGGCCTCCTTGTTCACCTGATCTGAACCCCATTGAGAACCTGTGGTCCATCATCAAATGTGAGATTTACAAGGAGGGAAAACAGTACACCTCTCTGAACGGTGTCTGGGAGGCTGTGGTTGCTTCTGCACGCAATGTTGATGGTGAACAGATCAAAACACTGACAGAATCCATGGATGGCAGGCTTTTGAGTGTCCTTGCAAAGAAAGGTGGCTATATTGGTCACTGATTTGTTTTTGTTTTGTTTTTGAATGTCAGAAATGTATATTTGTGAATGTTGAGATGTTATATTGGTTTCACTGGTAAAAATAAATAATTGAAATGGGTATATATTTGTTTTTTGTTAAGTTGCCTAATAATTATGCACAGTAATAGTCACCTGCACACACAGATATCCCCCTAAAATAGCTAAAACTAAAAACAAACTAAAAACTATTTCCAAAAATATTCAGCTTTGATATTAATGATTTTTTTGGGTTCATTGAGAACATGGTTGTTGTTCAATAATAAAATTAATCCTCAAAAAAACAACTTGCCTAATAATTCTGCACTCCCTGTATGATACAGGTATTTTATGGGTATATTGTATGTTAAATGTGATATTGTTGCGTATATAGTATACTAAGTGTATGAGTATATCGTATTCTCAGCATGTAGTAAACCTCACAAAGCTTGGGTAGAATGTTTTCACTGATCTTGCCAAGTACGGAGAAATATGTTGGTCCATAATATCTGTTCCAGGTAAAACTACCTCCATGAAGGAATAGCATTTTCAAATTACATGCAAAGTGTAACATCATTATTGGTAAATAGTATGTATATGAATATATATTTAATCAGCCACAACATTAAAACCACCTACCTAATATCATGTAGGTCCCCCTTGTGCTGCCAAAACAGCTCTGATGCATTGAGGCATGGACTCCACAAGACCTCTGAATGTGTCCTGTGGTATCTGGCACAAAGACATTAGCAGCAGATCCTATAAGTCCTGCAAGTTGTGAGATGAGACCTCCATACCTGGTCTGCAACAATTTCTAGGTAGGTGGTACATGTCAAAGTAACATCCACATGAGTGGACCCAAGGTTTCCAAGCTTTACAGTAATTTGAGCTACAGTAGCTCTTCTGTGTGATCAGACTAGATAGCCTAGCCTTCACTCCCCACCTGCATCAATGAGCCTTGAGCGCCCATGATCCTGACACCAGTACACCGGTTGACATTCATTGCACCACTTTTTTTTTTTCAAATTCGTATTTTATTGAGTTTTCAAAGTATGAAATTGGGGGGGATACAGAAAGGAAAAAGGGGAGGGGGGTATCCACAAACATACATATCCAAGTTTCGTGTTACGGTAGATACAGATAGTTCGTTACAATTGTGGTATTCCATAGACATAGTCTATTATACAAGCATAATATAGTATAGACACACTACATTGCATGATTGTTGATGCAGAAACACTGTAGATCTAGTTTTGACAAAGCCAGAGAGTGAAATGCCAGTTGCTAAAACTCATATTAGTCACCAGTGGGCAGATTGGGAGGGTTATGGGGAGAACCCATAAGTAGATTTGATTTAACACTTAACAGCATACAATGTTTAGCGTAACAGACAGGGATTGAAAGCATAACATTCTAGCTAGTTGCACCACACCTGCAGGTTAAATGTGGGTACATTGCGTTTACATAATAAAGAAGGCGCATTTTGACGGGAAATAGACATTCAAAACATAAGATTGCGATCAGGAAAATTCATCTGTCTGGAAGCGCCATGTGTATACAGCATTATAAATGGTATTTAACGGCGGGATTGAAACAGATATGGGTGAGTAACCCTTCGTTATCAGTTATGTATTGTATGCCAGGTTTATGGATAATGCTTACTCTCTTATGTAGTACCAACTGGGCCTGTACGGCAGATCATTTGGAGCTGTGATTTTCGGTTATGTAACGGCTCCATCTCAGCCAGTTATTGTGCGCTATGTCTCTACGTTTGGACGTAGAGGAGGTCAATGTTTCATGTTTCAAATATTGTTGTATTTTGTGGTGTAACTGTTTTGGTGACGGGCAAATCTGTTGCTTCCAGTGGCAAGCAATAAGGTTCCGTGCAGCTAGGATTAGCATAATTAACAGGTGTTTGTCCTGTGGAGGGACCTGATCGGGAAATATTAGGAATATGGAGTTGGTGGGTGTAAGTATTTCCCTTAAAAGTCCCATGGAGTTGCCCAGATGTTGGACCTCTGCCCACAATGGTAGGATAGTGGAACATTCCCACCAGATGTGACTCATAGTTCCCATCCCATTAGTACATCGCCAGCAAGTTAGTGGGCTATTCGGATAAATCTTATGTAGTTTGTGTGGAGTGAGATACCATCGATACACTAATTTTTTATGTGCCTCTACATGAGTATAGCATGATGTTACACCTTTGAGTGCACCAAGTGATTGCAACCATTGGTCATTGGTGAATTGTGGGTGACCTTCTTTATGCCATTGAGTCGCAAAAGCAAAACTCGTCAGAGGAGGATGTTGCTGTAATACGGCGTATCCTAAGGATAAAGCTTTGGGCCTGAGTGGTGCTTTGTGGCACCTATTGTACATGGCTATAAGCTCCATGTTCGGAGTGTTAACATCTTGGCTTGGTGTACGTACCCTGTCTATAATTATGCTTTTAAGTTGGAGGTACGGGAATATATAGCTTGACGGTAGAGCATACTTAAGTTGGAGATCAGGGAATGGCACTACGGTCCCATGTTGGTACACATCATTAATATGCGATATGCCCTTTTCTTTCCATTTGTGGAAGAACAACCATGGTGATATGGACTGAAGCGCTGTTATTGGGGCCCACGGGGAAAATTGTGTAGTGTTCGTACGTTTCTTATGTAGGTAATCCCACATCTGGATCGTGAGTTTGGATGTAGGAAGCACCGAGGTATTTTTATCCCTGAGGTGTTTGGGCGTCCATAGCATGTCTGCTACTGAGGAGTTTGGGGAGTAGCTGTTTTCCATATCTACCCATTGAAATAGATGTGGAGGGGCATGCAGTTTTATTGCTGCTTCTAGTATCGCAGCTTTGTGATAAAGTGCAATGTTAGGGAGGCCTAATCCCCCTTTGTTTGTCTGCCTTTGTAGAAGCACGCATGGAAGGCGTGGTTTCTTGTTATTCCATATGTAGTTGTTTATAAGGCGTTGGAGTTGTTTGCTCAGTGATGGTGATAAAGGGAGATGCAGCATCCTAAATACATACAGAAGTTTGGGAAGGACCACCATTTTTACTGCATTAATTTTCCCAAGCCAAGACAACCTCACATCTTTCCATTTGCGTAATGTGTGCAGGCAGAGGTTCGGGAGTTGGGATAAATTGAGGGTATTGATTCCTCTAAGTGTGGGTGCAATTTTTACTCCTAAGTACATAACATGTGTAGTTCTCCAGTCAAACTTGTGTTGCTGTTTAAGCGACTGTACCAACTCGTGCTGTAGCCGAATTGGAAGGGCTTGGGTCTTTGATTGGTTCAGTCTATAATACGAAACTCTGCTATATTCTTCGAGGGTATTCATGAGATAGGACAAAGATTTATCGGGGTCTGCCAGGGTTATGAAAATGTCATCAGCGAACATAGCCAGTTTGAATTCGTCTGTTCCCACCCGTATCCCTCTAATTTGGGCATGGTTCCTTATCATGTGTGCTAAGGGTTCGAGGGAGAGCACAAATAGCAATGGAGACAATGGGCATCCCTGTCTCGTCCCATTTGTGATGGTGAAGGGGCTCGAGACAAAGCCTGCACTAGTGACTCTGGCTGAAGGCTGTCGATACAATGCCATGATCCCCTTTATAAAAGATGATGGAAAACCATATTTAAGCATCACTTGTTCCATGTAGTACCAGTTCAGTCTATCGAAGGCCTTCTCCGCGTCCAGCGCTAGGAGAAGACCTTCCAATCTGTTTGTGTCCATATGGGCCAAGATATTTAGAATTTTTCTAGAGTTGTCTGACCCTTGCCTCGATTTAATAAAACCTGACTGGTCATTATGTACAATGCGTGTTAAGATCCCTTTCAGTCTCTCCGCTATAAGTTTTGCATATATCTTAGTGTCACAGTTCAAAAGGGATATAGGTCGAAAATTTGGGCATACGACTGCAGGTTTGCCCGGCTTCGGTAATGTGGAGATATGCGCTTGAAGCATCTCTTTAGGCATACAACCTTTGGTGTAACAGTGATTTATAAGCAGGGTCATATGTGGGAGTAATGCTTTCGTAAATGTTTGATAATACAGGTTTGTAAACCCATCTGGGCCTGGAGACTTATGCGCGGGTAGATTTTTTATTACTGCCGCTACTTCTGATTCTGTGAATTCGCTCGTAATCATTGTTATTTCCTCGTCTGTGAGAGTAGGTAAGGTCATTTTGGATAAAAACTCTTGGACTTGGGCAGGGGTGGGGACGTGTGTACCCTCTGAGTCTTTGAGGTTGTATAACGTACTATAATATTTAGCGAATTCATCCACAATGTTTTGCGGGTGCAGTATTTTTTGTTTGTCGGCCGTTAGGAGGTAGGCTATTTTGGCATTCGGTGAACGCTCTTTAAGTTTCGCCGCTAGTGTAGCGCCGGATCTATTACCATGCGCAAAAAATTTATGTCGGAATTTGTGTAAAATATAATTCGTTTTTTCTGTCTCTATATCACTTAGTTGTGTTTGAAGAGATTTAAGAGTTTCATAGTGGTCTTGGGAAGGGTTTGACTTGTTCGCGTGAGTCAACTCCGTTATTCGTTGTATGAGGTTTGTATATTTAGCAGTCCTCTGCTTATTTCTATAGCTGGCATGTTTGATCAAATTACCCCTGATTACGGCCTTGTGGGCCTGCCAGTTCGTGGCTATGGAAGTCTCTCTTGCATCGTTTATAGCAAAGAAGGTGTGGATATCGTCTTCAATGCTTTTGACTATGTGTGGGTCGTGTAGTAACGTTTCGTTGAGTCTCCATGTGCCTTGACCCTTGTGTGGGAAGTGTTCCTGTATTGTGAGTAGCACAGGTGCATGGTCTGACCATGTCATTATCCCTATCTGTGAATTGATGATTTTTCGGGTCAGAGCAGTGGGTATTAAAAACCTGTCTATTCTGGAGTATGAATTATATACCTGCGAATGAAAGGTAAAATCCTTTTCAGAGGGATGCAGTATCCTCCATATATCTATAAGGCCTGCATCATTTATTGTCTGTCGTATTTGCTGTGTAAGGAGAGTGCGTTTTCGCGAGGTCGTTCTATTTACCCTGTGGGCGGAGGTTGTGTCGGCATTGCTGTCGAGAATAAAATTAGTGTCACCTCCTATGATTAGGTTCGTGCAGGTGAATCTATGGGCTAAGGATATGATTTTGGACAGAAAATCTCTTTGATTGCTATGCGGGCCATATATATTCAGTAGTGTGTATGGGTCTTCATTTATAGTGCAACATAGTAAAAGGAACCTGCCTTCCTTGTCTTTAATTGTTTTTTGGAGCTTAAAGGTAACATCCTTGTGTATCAGAATAGAGACGCCCCTCTTTTTCTTCGTGTACCCAGAATGGAACCCTAGGGGGAATTGTGCGGAGGTGAATTTGGGCATTTTGGTTTTAAGGAAGTGGGTTTCTTGAAAAAACGCAATTTGGGCTTTAAACTTAGTAGCTTCAGCCAGAGCCAGTCTCCTTTTATGAGGGGTGTTTAGGCCTTTAGCATTTAGTGAAAATATAGTTAGGGTCGTCATCTGTGGGCGTTGGAAGCCGCTGAAGGATTGCACCACTTTTTGTGGGTACTAACCAGTGCATACTGTGAACGCCCCACAAGACTTGCTGTTTTGGAGATGCTCTGACCCAGTCGTCAAGCCATTACTTTTTAGCCCTTGTCAAAATCACTCAGATCTGCTTCCTAATATATCCCACCCCTTGACAGGTGCCATTGTAACTATATATTCAATGTTATTCACTTCACCGGTCTGTGATTTTAATGTTGTGGCTGACCAGTGTACATTTTAACATGGGGTGCATAGTTATTACATAAAAGTATGGTAAACTAACAATTTAGTATATAAATCGCCGAGGAAAAAAACAGCTATTTGTGAATGTGTGAAATCACCATTTGTATGTCATATGTGTGATGATATATTATTATATATTCCGTACACTATGAATGATAATGTATTGTACTGGCTAGCAGCAGTATACTTCAGAAACATTTTATATTACATGTTGTCTCTGCTCCTTTTATAGAGTTGGGCAATGTACGACAGAAAAATACAAAGCTAACAATTTATCAAGCATCTCAGACCTCGGCAGCCTTTCTAACTTGTAGCTGGGTATTTTTGGATGTCAGACTGTTCAATTTATCAAATTCAGAAAAATGATATTAAAAGAAATGGTCAAAGATGGTCTGCAGACGTGCCATGTGCCATGAAGATTCTTAGATTCTAAATAGGACTATTTTCCGATAAAGTTTCGAGATGCCTCATCTAATGTTTTAAAATGGATGAGACTCATTGAAATGATTAAATGATTTTATTCATTATTTTTATAACATATCTAGAAGGCTAATGTGTCAAATTACACAACAATTCTTTTTTTGCCAATCGAGATGCTTAAAAGTGTCTGTTTGTTGTTGTGATATTCATAATTAAAATACATCAAACATCACTTCGAACTGCATAAACTATCTGTTTATCTGCATACCAGTGATGTATCTATAGCAACAACACCCAAAAGTAAATAACAACTTCATATTCACTAAATTGAGCTGGGCTGGAAACAAACAAATGTTGAAGAATACTCACAATTTGCTCTTCTGAGCTAAAATTTTTAATTCTTTGTTGTCACCCAGAATTGCTGTTTTTTTTTTTTTTTTTTTGAATTCTTTATTTTTGCGTGCATGAAAGGTAACAGACATCTTTCCTCGCCACAACAGCGTTTGGAAAGCGAAGCATTACACAGTTACTATACAGTTATGGCATGAAAACAGTGCACATTATTTTTTTTAGTGACAGTATGTTGATATAGACATGCAGATTGCCGAATGTTGGAGCTAGAGGTATGCAAGATTTAACGAATTAATAAACATCAACTAAAATAACATACGAGTGGACCAAAAGGTTAAAGCGTTGGTTTCAGGTTTATAATGCTAACAGTGCTTGGGTGGGTATTCACTATAGTATGGTGCATTATTACATAGGTATTCTAGAATGCATAGCTGCATCGCTATTACAGGCACCTTTCCCTGCTCAGTGAAGAGGACAGGTGGGGTACACGATTAGGTAGAGCGATGTGTCATAAAACTGCAGTTAGGTTGCGCTATTAGCCACGGTCATGGTGCGGTAGCACGGTTATAAGGAGGCTCATGCATAGAATTGTTTGCTATAGAGATGAGCATAACTTAATGCGTAGCTCGACGTGTAGTACACCACACATTATTTAATAAGGTTAAGTAATAAGCATATAAAGTTAAAGCAGGGGTACTTGGTTATAGAGCAAGTGAAATATATTGCTGGTAGCTATTGGTGGACATTTGCAATATATCGCTAGTTATCCATATAGCACATCAAAAGGATGTCCCCAGAAAAATTATAAACAAAATATTAAACATAGGCAAACATCTTGAAACATATGGGAAACTGTCCTGAGAGAGAGGGGCACCAAAACAAATAGGAAGAAGTGTAAGCAATGGGTTCTACATTGGTGTGAGCAGAGTGGCCTCGACCAGAGAGTCCGGTATCCGCCTGTCCCCTTACATGGGGCTGCGTGTTGATCCAGGTGGTTCAGCCTATCCGATGCCCTTACGTGAGGCTGAGTCTAGCGGGTCTGTTGGTGGCGCCGTTGGTCTTTGCTTCCAGGCTGTCTGATTTCGACGGGAGCTCCTTGCAGTCGATTGTGTGCAGGTATGGAGCGTCTGTGAGGCTGTTCCTGTGGTGGAGAAGTGGCTCACCTGCGGCCTAGTAGTAGTTTCCGCCGATTCAGACTGAACAATCCGCCATCTTCTCCTTCTGCCAGGTTGGGCTTTTCCGTGTTTGGGCTTGCATCGGGTGGAGGCTTTCCGGTGGGGCTGCCTGCAGCTCTGCACCGCAGGGATCCCCTTAGGTGTTTTAGCTTTGTATGGGCTGTGTCCAGGGGCAGTGTTGCGCCGTTTAGGCGCTATCAAGATGGACCCTGTCTTGTGAGTGTTCGTGATATGAGGGGGGGTCATCCCACTTTTTCCCTTACTTTTGCGCTTCCGACCCTGCAACACCTCGCTGGGTGAAGGTTCAGCTTGTGTGGACACCAGTAAAGCCTCCAGCTTCTCCCAGAGTGTCTGGAATAAGTGGTCGTACTTGAGTTTCGTTTCCTTCTGGATCTTGAGCTCGGCCTCGGAGCACTGGCTGGCCGCCATTTTGTGAGTTTCGTCCGCTGTCTCTGGACTCTGTGGGTTTATCGCTTGGGCCTTGCGTGGCCGGTTAGTCTCGTATAGTAGGACCGGGATATCCCCCGCCGGTCCAGAGGGGGGGGAACGGGGGTTCCATGCCTGTGTTCCCTTCGTTTTCGGCGGCGGGGAGGCGGCAGGCTCTCCCGCGCCTACCGCGCCAGTAGGCCTCACCGGCTCGTGGGGTGTAAAGCGGGTCGGTCGTCGCTTGGAGGGTGACATATTGTGTGTCCCGGTTTCCCTGCACGTTTGGTGGCCTTCATCTGGTTCTCAGGTGTCGTTTTGGTAGGGTTTTCTCGCTATTTTAGGCGTTGAGTGCAGGAGCTGACATGAATTGCTGCCGTCCAGCTCTGCGGTCCGGCCCCGCCCCCCAGAATTGCTGTTTTTTTGACTGACCTTGATAGTGTTTTCATCACATACAGTCACCACCACCTCTTACTATCAACTACCTTATAAAAATCAGCCAGATGCATTTTGACACATATATTTGACAGTGGTAATTAGGCTTAAAGGAACACTACATTTGGAAATAATATATCATTTTACAACTTAGTAGATATACACCCATTGAAAACATGCATGCATTTAGTTCTGCGTTCTTTTATTGGCGGTGTATCTAAAGACAACTTGTAAAAGCTGTGGATCTCTTGTCTGCAGCCTTTGCAAGCCCTCTTCTTTTTCCCCAGCAAAGGTTTTATTTAGAAGTTTCTAGTGAGAAGTCTCTGTGCTAGAGCCTCCAGCTCACGTGCACATGATCACAGATTTCCATAGCTCTAGGTGAGCTGTGTTACAGGCATTCGCGAGCTTGCACAGCTCACCTGCCTCTTTCGTTAGCTTGGTGAAGAAAACCTCCCTGCCTGCCTGATTCTGCCGCTCAATGTGAAAATCTGAAATGCTTTATGCGTATAGAGTGTATCTTCAAGATCCTTGTTGCTGTCTACCACAAACTTTATATAAATGTTTTACTCAGTAGACACATGTTTGGTATATATTTGGTGTTCATAGCCAGCTATACATCTTGCAGTCCTGTATTGTAAACTGTTAATATTTAGTGATATTGTTAGTGTAGCATATGGGTTACTGTTAAGTGTTAAGACATTGGCTGAACAGATGTAGAAAGGGCCCCGGTGTAAGACATTTTTTTTGCTCCCCCCAGCGCAAGGGTGGCCAAAAGGCAGATTTCCATCTGTTGTACGTCTCCAACAGCAGGGAATCCACAATTTGACCATCCTTGCAGTATTTTATTTGCCTGCAGTTTTTGTGTTTTTGAATGTAATCATGTTTTTTGCTTTGTTTTAATGCTACCCAAGAGTTCTCAGCAGCTCATCCTCCTGTGCTACTAGGGTTGCCACCTGGCTGGTATTTTACTGGCACAGCCGGTATTAAAGCACCACTATAGTGCCAGGAAAACATATTCGTTTTCCTGGCACTATAGTGCCCTGAGGGTGACGTCACCCTCAGGGACCCCCTCCCGCCGGGCCCTGGAGAGAGGAAGGGGTTAAAATCTTACCTTTCTCCAGCGCCGGGCGGGGAGCTTTCCTCCTCCTCTCCTCCTTCCTCGCGACGTCATCGGGGAAGCGGGCACATTCAGCCGGTCTCATAGGAAAGCATTTACAATTTACATTTACAATGCTTTCCTATGGACGCTGGAGTCTTCTCACTGTGTAGCGGCTGTCAATGAGACAGCCACTAGAGGCTCTGGAGGCTGGATTAACCCTCAGTATAAACATAGAAGTTTCTCTGAAACTGCTATGTTTATAAAAAAAAAAAGGGTTAACCCTAGCTGGACCAGGCACCCAGACCACTTCATTAAGCTAAAGTGGTCTGGGTGCCTATAGTAGTCCTTTAAATGCTGTGTGGCTGGTGCTGGTATTGCAAAAATCTTGACAATACAATTACCGGTATTTGATGCTGTGTGGCCATTGCAAATATGACAGTATTGCAAAAAAAAAAATAATAATAATGTGCTGCAATAATGGCACCAGCCCCCAGAGAGTGCAGTGTTCTCAGGCCGTGCTAGGAAAAAATGTTGGTGCTCTGCTGTGTGGAGAGGGCTCAGATGGGATGTTGCAGCATGTACCTGCCCTCTAATAGAGTCCGTGTGGGAGGAGTGGGAGGAGCGGGAGGAGCTACAAGACAAGGTAAAGCATGGCAACAGGACCTGAGAGCAGGTATGTCTGTGCATGTATATATTCAGCAGACTGTGTGTGTATTCAGCAGTCTGTGTCTGTGTCTACATTCAGCAGCCTATGTTTGTGTATTCAGCAGTCTGTATGTATTCAGCAGTCTGTGTATATATTCAGCAGGCTGTGTGTGTATTCAGCAGGCTGTGTGTGTATTCAGCAGACTGTGTGTGTATTCAGCAGACTGTGTGTTTATTCAGAAGTCTGTGTGTGTATTCAGCAGGCTCTGTCTGTTTACATATTCAGCAGTCTGTGTTTGCATATTCAGCAGTCTGCATGTATTCAGCAGTCTGTGTGCTTGTATTCATCAGGCTGTGTGTGTATTCAGAAGTCTGTGTGTCTATTCAGCAGGCTGTGTCGTTGTATATATTCAGCAGTTTGTGTTTCCATATTCAGCATCCTGTACGTATTCAGCAGTCTGCGTTTGTGTATAAAGCAGTCTGTGGGTGGAGGGCCGACCCGTCCATAGACCGCTGTGGAGCCCAGGCTCCAGACAGCACAAAGACAGTCATCGTCATCTAAAACAGGAGTTCCCAACCCGTGGCGGTGGTGCAGCTGTGTGAAGGTCCATCTGGTGGCCTATGCCCTTCGGGCCACCCAATGGACATATGCAATGAGGGGCCCGGTCATGCACTGCGACCAGGTCCCTTCCTACCCACAGGGAGAGCTGGGAGGAAGTGACAGCGTATCACTTCCTCCCAGCTCAAACACACAGAAGCAGGAGGGAGCCGCAAAGATGAGACCGGACCAGAAGGCCCCCAACTTCCACCAGCCACAGCCAGCAGAAGGTAAGAAACTGCTGGGTGGCTTAATTTTTTAATGTGTGTATCTATAAATATGTGTATTATTATTATTATTATTGCCATTTATAAGCGCCAAACAGATTCCGTAGCGCTTATGTATCTGTGTGTTTGTATGTGTGTAATATATGTGTTTAGTGTGTGTATCTGTGTGTTTGTGTAAGTGTGTATCTGTGTGTTTGTTGTGTGTAATGTGTGTAGTGTGTATCTGTGTGTTTGCATGTGTGTATTGTGTGTCTGTGTGTAGTATGTGTATCTGTGTGTATGTGTAGTGTGTGTATCTGTTTGTTGTGTGTGTGTGTGTAGTGTGTGTATCTAAACACACAATAACTTACACAAACATAGTAGACACACACTCACAGTATACAGACACTGACACATGCTTAGACCACAGTATGCACACTCTATTATACACATTTAGACAACAACACACTGCTAAACACACTACTACACAGACACTCATACTGTGGTGGAATCTCGGTAAAAATAAATTTAGTAGGCCGAGATTACCACGTGGCATGTGTACGTGCATATGCTGACGTATCGATCAGTTGGTTGCACAAGGCAAGATACGATCAGTAGTGTACGGAGCATGTGCAAGAATACAGGATGTAGTATTCCCCTCCTCCATTGTGCTGGACAGGCCATGCGGTCAAGCAGGAAGTTAATTCTTATTTGTATTGATTGGTCAAGAGAATGTGCGGGTGGAGCTTAATATGGGAGGAGTTATGTGCCTATATAAGGAGCCTGCACTATTGTCCGGGGCTCAGAACTTGCTGTATTTTGGTGACATTAGTCCCTCTGAGTCCCGATCGGTGATCCAATAAAGAATCTCTTCCTTCCTGAAGAAACCTGTGTCCATCTCTCTGTGCTTGGCTTCCGTCAGTTTCTCCGGTATCATTTGGTGCATTGGCCGGGAAGCTCATCGTTCAACGGTAGCTGAGAGGCAGAGGCGTGAGACGGTCTATCTTTGCCCACGTTCTCTACGGCTGCACCCCTGAACTTCTGCGTGGACCTCCCTTCGTCTCGGCGCCACTGGTCTGTTGTCCAGGAGATCATCGGCCTCTACGTAAGAAGTGCTGGGGTGTCCCCGTCGATGAGTGTGAACTCAGGTTCAGGAACGAGGAGGTAAGACAACTGCTGTTTTAGACGGCAGACCCACTAGGGGTATACCGATTGTGCGGTAGGCCCATAAGGGGTTTGAATTGTGTATGGAATCTGCCCCCTCTGTCGGAGGGAAGGAGCGAAGGCGCACCGCTCAATCGAACGCTCTTTAGTCAGACCGTTTGATTTGGTTAGTCAGGCGGGGTTCTGGTGTAAATAGCCCTAGCCGGACACCGGTGTCTTGTCTAGACTAGCGTTCTAGGGTGTATATTACGTTCGCTAGGTCGGAGGGACCGGGAGACTAAGCGGCGCCTGTGTAAATTCGGTTCGCTAGCTCTCAACCTATCTTGGCTAAGTGGGAAGGCGTGTAAATTTGGAACCCACTAGATTTTTGATAGTAATCGACTAAGAGGCGCCTGTGTAAATTCGGTCCTCTAGCTCGCTATATGTGGTGCTTGGGCAGTGTGGCTAACCAAAACGGGTGTACATAGTTTTAGGTAGTCCATTCAAGGTACTGGCCAATAGTTTAGTTGGGAATTGTAAATGTGTTAAAGATTGTTTAGTAAAGTGTATATCTTGTTAGATAGCGCGAGCTCAGCCGTCTAGCGAGAGTGTTAATAGTGTGTTGCTGTATCATAGTGCACGGTACCATAACCCTGTATATTTACTGACACTGTATATAAGTACTAATCATTGTCGTCTATTGCATGTTTAACACCATAACCACTAATAATTGTATTGTGACCTTAAATTGTGCTTTGACCTATGCTAACCGTACTGTAACCGCTGTTTGTAAAGACGATGTTACTGGGGTGTGTTATAGACGGGTAATTCATATATAGAGAATTATAGCGTGGGTGACTGTATAGTTTCGCCAAAGGGCATAATATTGATTATCTAGTGACTGGTGTAACAGCTGTGTGTGTACGGGAATTCCCTGAGTGTTTATTGTGTTATTGTGTACGTTTCACTTGGTAACCGTACCACGTGGTGCTGTTGCCAGAGGAAACGGGTGTGACTGTTGAAAAGTACGTGTGCATAGTATTCGTTGTCAACGACGTTCCATTGATAAGTATGGGCGCGTCGGAGTCAACGATTCCGGATCCCTTAGGTTGTATGGTAAAGAATTTTAAAAAGGGATTCAAAACATGTGATTTTGGGGTTAAAATGTCTCCTGTACGTTTGGTTACTTTGTGCACTAGGGAGTGGCCTACTTTGGTTGCGGCATGGCCGCCACGTGGTAGTTTGGATCCAAACCTGATACAGCGTGTACACGTGGCTGTGTCAGGTAGGCCTGAACTTTACGGGCAGTTTCCTTATATTGATTGTTGGAGACAGGCCGTAAATGACTCGCCAAAATGGATTCAGACATGCCACGAGGAGCAATGTCGCCTCATGGTGGCTAGGACTTGTTTGTCCACTAGGACTGGTGTTAGGCCCATTTTGGACACGCCCCCTGAGTCCGAGATCCCTTTGCCGCCCCCTTACTTTCCTTTAAGAGGAAGTGACGCGAATGCAGGAAGTCCTGCACCCCTTCCCCCATTGCCCCCATCCACTTCCGCTTCCTCCTCCAGTACAGAATCCACCCCCTCTCGTACTAAATCTCCCCTTCCGGAACCAGAACCAACCCCCATTAGATCTGAATATCCTGATTTGGCGCCACTTCAGACTTCCGGTCAAGCTTCTTCTAGCTCGGCTCGAAGTGTTCTATTTACTAACTTTTCCCAAAACCAAGCTCCCACATCCTCATGCTTTATTACCCCCCGACCGGAACCTCTAACTGACGCCCCTCCACGTAGCCCCATACTAACCCGACAACTGACTGGTACCCAACAATTAAAACATTATAAGATGCCTCTTCGTCTGAATCCCGGGTCAGCCTATATCGATGCCGCAGGTCAAATGGCACATGCTGACCCAGTCTTCGTATATGTCCCGTTCACGACTACCGATCTCTTGAATTGGAAGACCCACAATTCCTCGTACACTGAGAAACCACAAGCTATGACCGATCTGTTCACCTCGATAGTTCAGACACATAACCCGACATGGGCTGATTGCCAGCAGTTATTAATGACTTTGTTCAATAATGAGGAAAGGACAAGGATTAATCAAGCGGCCATTAAAGCGCTAGAGGATAGAGCCCGTGCTTTGAATCAAGCCAATCCAGCAGCATGGGCCGCAACACATTATCCTAACACCGATCCCGACTGGAATGTAAATGGTGCAGATATGGTTCAACTCAGAGCCTATAGAGACGCTATAATTGCTGGCATGAAAGCCGGAGGAAAGAAAGCTATTAACATGTCAAAGACAGTTGAGGTGATTCAGAAAAGTGATGAAGCGCCCAGTGTCTTTTATGACCGATTATTGGAGGCATACCGCTTGTATACCCCCTTTAATCCGGAAGACGCAGATAATTCCCGAATGGTGAACTCCGCCTTTGTCAGCCAAGCTTACGGAGATATTAAGCGCAAGCTACAGAAGTTAGAAGGGTTTGCAGGTATGTCTATCACCCAACTAATGGAGGTAGCGAATAAAGTGTATATGAATAGGGAAACAGAAAGTAAGAAAGAGGAAGAGCGCAAGATGCGTAAAAAGGCTGATATGCTAGCGGTAGCGATCGCAGGCGTAGATAGACGGGGCCCAGATAGAGGCGATAGTAGATGGAATAGGGAGCCTTTGAGTAGGAATCAGTGCGCGTATTGCAAGGAAGAAGGGCATTGGAGGAACGAGTGTCCGCAAAGAGAGCAGTACGAGAGAGACCAACCCAGGGCAGGTTACGGAAACTTTAGAGGCAGAGCGAGAGGTAGAGGAGGCCCCGGAGGGAGTAATGGTAATAGAGGGAGCAATGGGAACAGAGGAAGTGTTAGGGAAGATAGGTATTTTCCAGCAGCGCAAAGGTCCCGCGATAGAGAAGGTAGGGACTTTGTAGGATTGGCTGACACGGTCATGGAGGACTATTGATACCGACCGGGCTCCATCCCCCTTGGTCGAGCGGAGCCTATGGTCGATGTATCAATAGGGGGAAAAAGGAGTGCGTTCATGATCGACACTGGTGCTGAACATTCGGTGGTGACTGACCTAGTTGCTCCTCCATCTGGAAGAACTATTACTGTAATAGGAGCAACTGGAAGAAGTGCTGAAAAACCGGTTCTTAAAAGTCGACTCTGTACATTGGGAGGCCACGTAGTAAAACATCAATTCCTTTATATGCCTGAATGTCCAGTCCAATTGCTGGGACGTGATATGCTATCTAAGTTACAAGCGCAGATTACGTTCCTACCAAATGGAACAACATCCTTAAAGTTTAATGGACCTTCAGGTATTATGACATTATCCGTACCAAAGGAAGAAGAGTGGCGACTTTATACAGCGTTGACTAGCCAAAACCCTAGGAGTGATGAGTCCTTATTCAACATACCAGGAGTTTGGGCAGAGAACAACTCACCAGGACTGGCCCGCAATATTCCACCTATTAAAATCGAACTAAAACTTGGGGTTTATCCAGTAAGCCTAAGACAATATCACATCCCGCAGAAGGCTAAGAAGAACATCCAATCTTATCTGGATAAGTTCATACGGTATGGTATCCTAAAATTCTGTACTTCCCCCTGGAACACCCCATTGCTGCCTGTTCAAAAGCCCGGTACAGATGAGTATCGACCTGTGCAGGACTTGAGAGCAGTCAATGATGCGGTTGTTAGTATACATCCAGTTGTGCCCAATCCATATAACCTGCTTGCTTTAATTCCGGGCGGGGCTACTTACTTTACAGTCTTAGATCTCAAAGATGCCTTCTTTTGCCTCCGAATTGCCGCAGAAAGCCAATGTATCTTCGCTTTCCAATGGGAAAACGCTATGACGGGCTCAAAACGCCAAATGACCTGGACAAGACTGCCCCAAGGGTTTAAAAATTCACCTACCCTATTTGGTTCAGCTCTAAGTCAAGATTTATTGGATTTCGAGTCCATCCCAGGAGAGTGTGTATTGTTACAATATGTAGATGACTTGTTGATGGCAGCAGTTACAAAGGAAATATGTCAGCAAGCAACGCACGATCTACTACACATTCTCTGGAAGGCAGGATACAAGGTGTCTAGAAAGAAGGCTCAGTTGTGTTTGCCAACTGTCAAATATCTGGGATTCCATATCTCTGAAGGTCAAAGAATTATGGGGCCAGAGAGAAAAGAAGCTGTGTGCCAAATACCGATACCCAAGAATAGAAGACAAGTGCGAGAATTCTTGGGGGCAGCAGGCTTCTGTAGGATATGGATTCCCAGCTACGCGATACTGGCAAAACCTCTGTATGCAGCTATCAAAGGTACAGAGCACGACCCCTTCTTATGGACTCAAGAACAGCAAACGGCATTTGAAGATGTGAAGAAGGCTTTGATGAGTGCCCCAGCATTAGGTCTACCTGATCACACACGACCATTCTACCTGTATGTACATGAGCAAAGAAGAATGGCTGTGGGAGTATTGACACAGTACTTGGGATCATGGCAAAGACCTGTTGCCTACATGTCTAAGCAACTGGATGCAGTGGCCAGCGGACTTCCACCTTGTCTAAGAGCAGTAGCTGCAGCCGCCCTGCTAGTAGCTGAAGCCGATAAACTCACTCTGGGTCAAGAACTTTATGTACGAGTCCCACATGCAGTACAGACGTTGTTGGATTACAAAGGAAATCATTGGTTTAGTAATAGCCGTATGACCAAGTATCAAGCAATGTTGTGTGAAAACCCAAGAGTGCATTTAGAGACTGTAAACACCTTAAATCCAGCTACCCTTTTGCCACAACCTACTGAAAGTCAACATGATTGTTTGGAAGCAATGGATGAAGTATTTTCAAGTAGACCAGATCTTCGTGATTTTCCCATCCAGAACCCCGATGTTCAATATTACACCGACGGCAGTAGTTATGTGAAAGAAGGGATCCGCTATGCAGGATATGCAGTAACAACAATAGACAAGGTGATAGAAGCTCGGCCACTAGCAAAAGGAACATCAGCACAAAAGGCAGAATTGATAGCACTGACACGAGCGTTACAATTGGCTGAAGGTTTAAGAGTGAACATCTACACGGACTCCAAGTATGCGTTTTTAACCACTCATGCCCACGGAGCTTTGTATAAAGAAAGAGGACTATTGAATTCAGAAGGCAAAGAAATCAAGTATGCAGCTGAAATCCTACAACTATTGGAAGCAGTGTGGGAGCCGAAAGAAGTCGGTATCATACATTGTCGAGCGCATCTGAGAGGAGATGGTGATGTAACCAAAGGAAATCGGATGGCAGACAGTACAGCTAAGCGTGCCGCTGAATCGGGAAGACAGGAGTATGTGTGGCACATAGCTGCTCTTATACCAACTCCACTGTCTCAATGGACTCCAGTTTATACAGCTCAAGAAGAGGAGTGGTTAAAGACTGAACCTGGAAAGTATTTGGAGAACAAATGGTATCAGTTAGAAGATGGAAGAATAGTCATTCCAGCATCACTAGCGGTAGAAATTGTCCAAAACTATCACAACGGGACACATTCTGGGAGAGACAGCACAGAAGAATCTCTCAGAAAACATTTCTACATACCAAGATTGTCCAACTTGACTCAGGCCATTGTACGAAGATGTGTAACGTGTGCTAAAAATAATGCAAGGCAAGGACCAGTAAAGCCACCAGGAGTCCAGTTTATGGGGGGACTCCCCATGTCCGATTTACAAATTGACTATACAGTGATGCCTAAATCGGGTGGACATCGTTACCTGCTGGTAATTGTGTGCACCTATTCAGGCTGGGTAGAAGCATGTCCTACTCGTACAGAGAAAGCAGGAGAAGTTGTGAGATTCCTGCTACGAGAAATAATACCCCGATATGGACTACCCTGCTCTATAGGATCGGACAATGGTCCAGCTTTTGTTCATCAGTGCCTACAACAACTGACTCATATGCTTGGTATAAAGTGGAGGCTTCATACGGCATATAGACCCCAGAGTTCTGGTAAGGTAGAGAGAATGAATAGAACTATTAAGAATCAGTTGGCTAAAATGTGTCAGGAAACCCAACTTAAGTGGAACGTTCTCTTGCCCATAGCTCTATTGCGAATCCGCAGTACACCTACCAGAAGGATGGGCCTCTCTCCTTTTGAAATCATGTATGGGCGACCACCTCCCGTACTTGGTAACTTAAGGGGGGATTTGAGTCAGTTGGGAGAAGGAATTACTCGGCAGCAGGTTGTAGAGTTGGGTAAGACTATGGAGGAGGTACAGAAATGGGTACAAGATAGATTACCTGTGAATATTTATCCCCCAGTTCATAGTTACCACCCAGGAGACCAAGTGTGGATTAAAGAGTGGAATAATGTACCGTTAGGGCCCAAGTGGAGAGGTCCTTATGTTGTTCTTTTGTCTACCCCTACAGCGATAAAAGTAGCCGAAGTGACTCCGTGGATACATCACTCCAGGGTTAAACCAGCAGCAGTCGATTCTTGGCAAGTTACAGCAGATCCAGAGAATCCCTGCAAGATCCGGTTAAAGCGCACGACTCAGTCGGAGTGACAAGGAACTTTGTGGATTACAAAATTTTATTGTTTCAGAGATTTGGTAAGTGAGTGAGAGGGCCATAATAAAGCCTGTCCGCTCACCGACGTATAGTATATAAGCCAGGAAAAGTCTCGAAGGGACTCCTGTGAAGACGAGCAGAACTCCATTCCCTGCAGCCCTTACATCCTGGAAGCTGAGGTGCCTTCGCACGGACGAAGACTGAGGATGACGACGAAAGATGTGTTTATGATAATGTTTTTAAATGTGTATTTTTATATTCAGGAAGGTAGAGGTACCGACACTCCTAGCTGTGAGGTATGCATTAAGACTACAAGAACAGGTAACCATATTTCCCAGACCCTAATTTGGCATTCGCAATACGAGTGTAAAGGAGATGTATCAAGATGTAGATACTTAAATATAGAATATAGTGTGTGCCATTTAGGAGTAGGAGAACCTAAGTGCTTCAGTCCGGAGTATCAACCTCGTACAATTTGGTTGACTCTCAGGAATGGAGATCCTCAGGGGACCCTAATTAATAAGACGGTGTTAGAATCCGTACATTCTTCGGGTGTTCTGCTATTTGATGCGTGTAAGGCGATATCAAGTGGTAGAAAGCCGTGGAATGTATGTGGGGATCTTAGATGGGAGAGGACGTATGGGTCTAACAATAAATATATTTGTCCCAGTAGTAAAAATAAATATGTGAGTCCTAGATGCCCAAATAGAGATTATAACTTTTGCCCATATTGGTCTTGTGTGGGGTGGGCAACTTGGGGACAGACAGTAGACAAGGACATGATTGTGACTAAGTTGCCTACCAGCCCATATTGTAAGTCTATGGAATGCAATCCAGTCCATATACTTATAAATAACCCCGACAAGTTCTTAGATAAATATGGTAATTTATTTGGGTTTCAAATATATGAAACGGGTTTAGATCCTGGGACAGTATTGTTTATAGGGATAGAGACTGATACGGTATCCTCCCAGACTCATCAAGTATACCATTCCTTTTATGAAGAGATGAGCATAGATAATAAGATCCCCCATAATGCTAAAAACCTGTTTATTGATTTAGCCGAAAGTATTGCCGGTAGTCTTAATGTTACCAATTGCTATGTGTGTGGAGGTACTAACATGGGAGACCAATGGCCTTCGGAAGCAAAGGAGGTAATGTCCGGTTCTGAGGCAGTTGACCAATTAATATCTACACAAGCCGATTATCATATGAGTGTTAGAGGTAAATCTGAGTGGAGATTAAAGACCTCCATCATAGGTTATGTTTGCATAGCAAGGAAAGGAATGATGTATAATACTTCTGTAGGAGAATTAACTTGTCTAGGGCAAAAAGCTTATGATGATGATACGAAGAATACAACTTGGTGGTCGGCTTCAAATGTCTCAGAACCATCTAACCCGTTTGCTAGATACGCCAATTTAAAGGATGTGTGGTTTGACCTATCCATCACATCTACCTGGAGAGCCCCAGCAAATTTGTACTGGATCTGTGGTAAGAAAGCCTATTCGGAGTTGCCACAGGACTGGGAAGGGGCATGTGTGTTGGGTATGCTCAAACCATCCTTCTTCTTGTTACCTATTGAAACAGGTGAGACTTTAGGTGTTAAAGTGTATGATGTGAATCATAGGAAGAAAAGGGGACCCATAGAGATAGGCGCCTGGGAAGATAATGAATGGCCTCCCCAGCGTATTATAGATTACTGTGGGCCAGCCACGTGGGCAGAAGATGGTACCTTTGGTTATAGAACCCCTATTTATATGCTCAACCGTATTATAAGATTACAGGCAGTGGTTGAGATCATTACCAACGAGACATCACAAGCGCTCAATCTTCTAGCGAAGCACAATACCAGGATGAGGACAGCAGTGTACCAAAATAGATTAGCCTTGGATTACCTTTTGGCAGTAGAGGGAGGTGTATGTGGGAAGTTTAACCTGAGCAATTGCTGTCTTCAAATAGATGACGAAGGGCAAGCAATAGCTGAGCTTACTAGCCATATGGTTAAACTAGCGCATGTGCCTACTCAGGTATGGAAAGGGTATAATCCAAGTAGTTGGTTTGGTAGCTGGTATGAGTGGTTTGGAGGGCTTAAGGCAGTGGTAGGTGGAGTCCTACTGATTTTAATGTTGTGTCTACTCCTGCCGTGTCTTATACCCTTAGTAGTTAGGTCTGTGCAAAGCCTGATAGAAAATATAGCAGAGAGGAAGGCTGCTGCACAGATAATGGCAATTTATAAATATAAGGCTCTAGATCAGGGAGAACCAATGCAGGAAGATGAGTGTTGAAGATTCACATCATAAGATAAGTCTGGTCTGGTTCAAGGTAACTTGCGGTGTATGCAAACTAAGGTTAAGTGATGCCTCAAGTAATTGTGAAATATCAAGAGGCATCAAAGGGGGGAATGTGGTGGAATCTCGGTAAAAATAAATTTAGTAGGCCGAGATTACCACGTGGCATGTGTACGTGCATATGCTGACGTATCGATCAGTTGGTTGCACGAGGCAAGATACGATCAGTAGTGTACGGAGCATGTGCAAGAATACAGGATGTAGTATTCCCCTCCTCCATTGTGCTGGACAGGCCATGCGGTCAAGCAGGAAGTTAATTCTTATTTGTATTGATTGGTCAAGAGAATGTGCGGGTGGAGCTTAATATGGGAGGAGTTATGTGCCTATATAAGGAGCCTGCACTATTGTCCGGGGCTCAGAACTTGCTGTATTTTGGTGACATTAGTCCCTCTGAGTCCCGATCGGTGATCCAATAAAGAATCTCTTCCTTCCTGAAGAAACCTGTGTCCATCTCTCTGTGCTTGGCTTCCGTCAGTTTCTCCGGTATCAATACAGATAGTATACACACACACACTACCTCACATACACAATGCCATGTGCACAGACAACGTACAAACCTTGTAAGTAATTTATTTTTGATTTAGAGAACAGTCTCCTTCCATATGTTCTCATTCTCTTATATACATTGTGTCCTGCGATATAAATAATAATGTCACACATATAGAATTAATTCTGCAAAATAGCATTGCTGGCATTTTGTTTCCAGAAAATGTGGCAACCATTTGTGCATGGGCAATTGAGGAAGCATTTTTCCGAGCAGCAATGCAAATCTGTGATTGGCTGACTGTGTCTGCTGAACACATACAGCCTATCACAGTGCCCATTGCTGATATGAATCTGTATGGCTAGAAGGAAGTGTGCATTCTCTCCCTTGGCCATATCTTTATTGTGGTTGGGGTTATGGGAAGCAAGGAACTCTCATTCGGTGTAAAAATGCTTTAAAATGGTTTAACACTAAACGGAGGGACAGTGCCAAGGGGACTCCAGGCACTATCACCAATTCAATTAGATGAAAAGGGAATAGTGCCTACAGTGTCCCTTTAAATCTATAAAGGTTGGAGTGACCGTTTTATACAAAAGGAAACAGTGTGCACAAAGCTGAAGTAAATGTAAAAACAAAAGGGAAAATGTTTGTATTTAACTCCCATTATGTCTGATTCAAAGACCTGAAGGTCGTAGAAGGTTGCACTCTAAGACAGGATATTAGAAAAAAAAAATTTTTTACTAGTCACAAGTTTAGCAATAGTAATAATTTACTAATCAAATTATCACATACTGTGATATTTGTAAATTTAAATGAGCAAATATATTTTCAAAATATATATATATATATATATTAACATGTTATATATAAACGATAATGCATTTAATAATGTTATTATTTTGTAAGTGATACTTTATCCCTTTCTACCTGAATTACAGGCAATAATAAAAAGTAGTTATATGTTATCCTACTTTGTCTATAATGTTCTAATTTCCAAGCACAAATCTTCTCCTTTTGGTTTTAATTTCCATCCCTTTTGTCCTGAGGTTAACCTTCCACAAATCAACTAATTCCCTCTTTTCATAGTTCATTGGCTTCTGGATTTGGGATATTAAACATGATCTGACAACCAGTAAAAACTGTTTGTATTTAGGCATTGACATATGTCAGCATGGAAAATATACTGAGCTGTGTGAAGTCCGCTGTGTTGAATGCTTGTTCTATTTAACTAGAGCTTGTCAATCTGGCTGCTAATGTCCCAACTAATCATGTAGTTGCTGACTGCGCTGTTTGCAACAGATTTGGAACCCGTTGCATGCTTTTTAGCTTTCCGATGTTCAATATGAGACAATGCCAACTTGGCATGACTGTAACTTGGAACTTATGTGGCATCGCCCCCAATGTTTGGTAGTCTACAGAGATGAATCGCTATCAGTTTTATGGGCAAGTGCCCGCTCGAACGCCCACTGACAGCTGGCTACACTCTAGCAACAGATACCTCTTTCTGTATTAGCTGTAGGTTACAAGTTTCCATCTGTTGCAATATTGGATTAATTAAACACTGAAATATAAGAACGTGTGTATGTTTACAGAACCGAAATATAAATCATTGCTTTAGCACATTCAGTGCCAGACAGCTGCCACACCCACTAATCAACGATTTACGAGTAAACCTTCTAAATAAGTTAATAATTCATTAATAGTTGGGTACGAAATTTAAAACATTTCGTATAACGAATATTACTGACAACCATTTATATGACAAAACTGTTTTCAGAATAAACAGAAATGCTAAAAAAATGTAAGTATCTGTGTTTTATTGTGTGATGGTAATTCGATCAACGCATCCGACTAGGTGTTCCTTGCAGGTTGCGCACATTGATTGTCTTGCGTCCTGCTTCCGCATAGCAATTGGAAGCTGCCCACTCTAATGGCGCTTCCTTAAGTTCGAAAGTCGCAGAATGTCCCTTCATGGTCGGAGTTGTTCATGTCACCCAGGCGACTTCATTTCCGCACTTTTCCGAAGTAATCAGAGCCCAAGTAACCTTATTTAAACGTGTTTTGACCTTAGTTCAGTGCCCGATCATGCTTTATATCTTGGTTCTAGAGTAGAGCGTTCCTTAAGTCTTCTTTGTATTTTCTGGTATTGACTGCAGCTTGTTTGTAGGAATTTGAGTACCTCTGTGATCCTGACCCGGTTTGTCACCCATTTTCCGACTATCCTGACCTTGGATAGGTTTCTTTGCCTCTCTCTTTATTTATTACGTGAAATCTGGCCACTCTAAGTCTTGGTTATACGTCTATTTCTGTTCCTCCTGTTTGAGATTCCTATTTCCTGCGTGTATGTCCCATTTCTGTTCCTGGGACATAATGATAGTCTTCAGAGCAGAGAAGGCACCAGATTTTCTAAGTTTTGGAGGTAATCAATTTTCTAATTAAACCATTATAAAGCAAAGTATTATTTCAACAAATGTTAGTGTCTCCCATTGTTATGTCATTCTTAACCCTCTCCTGCTCTTTTATTGCCTCCTGCTGGTGGAATACAAGGATGTCCTCATGCTCTCACCCTTATATTCCACTAATGAAGGAATGGTGCCAAAACTAAGGGACCCCAATAAATCTTAGTGACAGCTACTTCGTAGGGGCCCTTTGCGCCAATGTCACCTTCTTGTAGGTTTCACGATTCTTGGTGGTGATGATGACGCAATAACTGGAGTACATAGTAATTAAAGCAGTTTAAACTGAATTCTTGGCATAGACTATGACTCTTGAGTCCATAAACAATGGAGTTGACTTTGACAAGGGAAACTAAAAAGAGTAACACAGGAAATTATGGCATGTATTATTTAGAGCCTCCTTCAGGGATCTCCTGCAATATGGAGAAGGCATAAAGTAAGTGTCAGGATTACTGTTTGATCCAGCATGTAGAACTGTACAGCACGGATGACAAATAAGTAACGTATTACCGGTCCTTAGAATGGCCGGATTTAACGTACAAAGAATAGTCAAAAATACTAGCCGAGGTCAGGGAACACAGAAAGGGACACAGCGATGAGGAAAGCCAGGAGTCAGGATACCAGAATATAGAGAAGTCAACAAACAAAGCCAAAGTAAAAAAAAACAGGTAGAAAACTATAAACAGGAACGCGCTCTCGGACATCCACAAGGGAAACCATGACAGGGCACTGAGCAGGATGAGATTTGGGCCTAAATACCCCTCCTCTAGATCTGATAGGCTGTAACCGGCTTTGACCCCAAAGTCAGTTACCAGCTTTCATTTGCATAATTGCTGCTCAGCATTAACCCTTCTGTGGATTAGGTTGCTGCTCGGCACAACTTTTCCTGTGTGGACAGTAAATGTCATTAACCACATTTTTATAAGCGGATGAATACGTGACAGTAAGTACCCATATAGGGGCAGGAGACCTGTGGTGCACAGTAGGGAATGAAAATCATGTGGGGATGGACAAGCACAGGTTTGAAGTTCCAGAGTGGAGGAGTAAGACTAACAACGGTGAAGTATACTGAAGTTTGAGCAATTGAGAGAAGATCTGTGAGAACTTTAGTGGACACAAGGTCTTTGAAACATTGGAAAAGGGAACTGAGTTTACCATGAGTTGAATACTTAGGAGAAATACCTGTATGAATGGGGTAACGGTTCCAGGAACGATTGTGAACTGAGGTCAGAACAGTTACGGAAATGTTAGTACCTTTTTAGAATTTTATGAATGAGGCGCTATAGATTGGCTTAGAGCGTCATCTGAATGCTCCAAGCCAATCAGCAGTGACCATGCTCAATGCTGTCCAAGCCTTCCGTGAAGAATTTCAGAAATAGGAATGACAGGGATCAGACTTTGGTGTTAAATAGTTTGTGTACAGTATAACCACAGAGGTAAACCAGCATCATCCTTTCATTTTGATGGCGTTCGTATGGTACCCAGAGTGTTCCTTTAAGTCCTGGTACTCTAATTATTCTCCACTCTTCTTCAGGACCATGTGAGATGGGACCCTGATATGATACATCTACCTCCTAGTTATTCCTGTTTGCCCTATTTTTCTATTCAGAATACAGAGGAATTGGAACATTGAAGCCTTAATTTAAACCTTTTTATTTGGTTAGTAAAAGTTTGAAAATAAAAAGTTTTCAAAAGACCTTTCCTGCATCAGTGGAATTCCCATAAAGCTTTTAAAATATCATGAAATACTCTATTATTTCACATCTGAATCAGGATACTAATACTCAGATAAGAATTTTTTTTTTATATATCTAAATACTTTATTGCCCAACCACGTAATATAATAATATCCTGATGTATGTATTATTACATACTAATCAAAATATCTTCATAATGAAACTTTTTGAGCGTAGCTTAATATATATTCCGTTTTTTTCAGTAGAGAAATCATCTGATGGGTGAGAAAACTTTAAATGTACTACCCTTTAAACTACGTTCCTAGTATACTAAACAACCATCACTAAGTTAGTCAGTACTACGGGCCTATTGATTCATTTATTTCAATTAATAAAATGTATGTTTTAGGCTTTGAGCCAAGGCACGTACCTTTCTATTAGTCAGAGTTTTATTAGGCACACTTCCAGCTTTAGAGTATTCCTAAGTGCAGGCATTAATATACTCTTTCTATCCTCCTTTAGAAGCATTTGCCCATATTTATTAGGATGTGACGTGGTCTGTAGTGAATGAAATCTCCCTTATTTGCAAGCATATCATGTTTTCAAATTGCAATGCTGCATAACATCCTTTGGAGTGATATTATTTCCGAAATAATTAAACCAAGGACAAAGTGAGTGATACAATTTAATTAGGCATTTAACAGAGCTCGCCATGTTGTCTGTAAAATGGGTTATGTCTTAACATTGTTTATAAGAGACCTTTTAGATGATGATGACAAAAGAAGCAATTTCATTCCCGGAAGATAATGTTAGATGGAGTTCATTCCATCCAAATCAAATTTTTTTTAGCCGCTGACTTAGCTTGCTGAAAATGAAACACAACTTATTTCCCCTTTGGATCATGTCATAGTGACTGGCATGATTAATGAACTCATTTCAGGTGGTGGTATATGAATTCTGCATATTGACCAGCAGTATAATTCAACAGACTCCTACTGGCATAAGAAACTTATAAAAGAAGGAAACATGTTGAAAGAATGGCTCAGTAAGCTACAACAACTTTAAAGTATATATTAACATAATTTGCCAAGTATGTAGTTACCCTTCTTACATAAACTTAAAACGTATACTAATGGTTATATGAATTTAAAATGGTATAAGAAATTCCCCCCCAGTTCTCTTGTCTTTATCGCAGGAAATATTGTTACGTAAGTGTTTTTTTGTGCGGTATATTATATATATATATTTTTATATATATATATATATATAAATCTTTATTTTTCAATTTAAAAATTTCATTCATATACAGCTTTTTCAAGAATAAATTTGGAACACGGTACAATAAGTTGCGTTACAATAAAATATTATGCGTATTTAACAACGGGACCGTGTTTCATATGTTCAAATACTCATTTTCTGCTATATCTACAGTCATACAAAAGAAAAACATACGATACCGTTCGTCTTATATCCGTACTCATATATCACTGCGACCTAGGGGTGGCTATCTATAGGGGAGGGGGGGGGGGGGGTTGAGTTTTATGCTTAAGGAATCTATCCCAAGGGGCCCAGACTTCATTACCGTATATACTCGAGTATAAGCCGAGTTTTTCAGCACATTTTTTGTGCTGAAAAACCCCAACACGGCTTATACTCGAGTCACTGTCTGTATTATGGCAATTTGCATTGCCATAATACAGACAGGGGCTGTGGGGGCTGCAGAGAGATGTTACTTACCTTTCCTGCAGCTCCTGTCAGCTCTCTCCTCCTCCGCCGGTCCGTTCAGCTCTTCTGTCAGCTCACAGTGTAAATCTCGCGAGAGCCGCGGCTCTCGCGAGATTTACACTGGGAGCTGACCGAGGTGCTGAACGGACCGGCGGAGGAGGAGAGAGCTGACAGGAGCTGCAGGAAAGGTAAGTAACATCTCTCTGCAGCCCCCACAGCCCCCTCCTACACAGTGCCCATCCACTGGACCACCAGGGAAGGAGAGCCCCCCTCCCTGGCCAGCTAGCAAGCAGGGAGGGGGGACGAAAAAATTTATATATATTAATAATAATAAAAAAAAATAATAATAATAAAATAAAAATAATAATAAAATAATAAATAATAATAAAATAAAAAAATTATAATAATAAAAAAATGTAATGAAACAAAAAAAATATTAAAATAATAATTAAAAAATAAAAATGCCCACCCCCCACCAAGGCTCTGCATCACACTCTGCATTACACACACACATACACACACTGCACTCATACACACACACACTGCACTCATACACACACACACTGCATTCATGCACACACACACTGCACTCATACACACACACACACACACTGCACTCATACACACACACTGCATTCATGCACACACACACTGCATTCATGCACACACACTGCATTCATGCACACACACTGCATTCACACACACACACTGCACTCATATACACACTGCACTCATACACACACACTGCACTCATACACACACACTGCATTCTCATACACACACACTGCATTCTCATACACACACACTGCATTCATATACACACACACTGCATTCATTATATACACACACTGTAAATAAATATTCAATTAATATAATTTTTTTAGGATCTAATTTTATTTAGAAATTTACCAGCAGCTGCTGCATTTCCCACCCTAGTCTTATACTCGAGTCAATACGTTTTCCCAGTTTTTTGGGGTAAAATTAGGGGCCTCGGCTTATATTCGGGTCGGGTTATACTCGAGTATATACGGTATATTTCTCTCTAGATATCTTACTTAGAGCAATTCCAGCTTCCATACTACGTTGATATTCTATCTGTGTGCATATATCATGCCAGTTTAACGCACCCATATTTCTCCAATTTCTGGCCATAACAATTTTTATTGCCATACAGATATGAATCATAAGAATTTTAAATTTTATGTTGCTTTTTGGCAAATCTAAATGAAACAAAAACATTTGGGGCGTAGTAACAGTTTGAACCTCATAAATAAAATCTACCAATTCCGATAGCATTCATTTCATAGGTTTCAACTCCTCACAATCCCACCAGATGTGGGGGAATGAACCCAACTCCCTACCGCATCTCCAGCAATCTGGTAGGAGTGTGGGCTGAAACCTATGGAGGCGAGTAGGTACCAAGTACCAACGGTATATAATTTTAAAGTACACTTCCTGTATATTCACCCCGTGTATATATATTTTTACAGCTTGTAAGCCCGAAAACCAATCCTCAGCCGAGGATGAAAAATGGAGTTCTTGTTCCCATTTATTCATTGCAGGCGCTTTATCTATTTGCCTTTGGCTTCTTATAAGTTGATTAAATCTGGAAGCAATTTCTTTTTTATAATGAAATGCTACAAACTGATCGTGTGGTATATTATATTATAAATCGACAAGCTAAATGTTTTTTTCTATACACAAGTAAGAACCAGATATAGTATTAAGCTATATATGTAGAGATGCTTATTTGTCTACGTTAATATATTGTGAATAATGTAATATTTAATGTGTGTATGTTTGATGTCATGTAATGTTATGTTTTTAAAATAATAAAAGAAAATATTAAACAGAAAAAAAAAGAAACTTACAATGTCCAAGGAAATAGAATTAAAGAACAAAATAAATACCACACAGAGATGACAGACATAGTTGATAGAGAAAAAGACGATAGAGGTAGACAGAAACCACTGCTTTCAAACTGTCCCAAATCCCAATATCAGCGGGTTCTACACTAATATTATCATAGGAAATAAACATGCTAACTATAAAACTTACTTCATCAAGGACAACTGTCATCACATTTTCAATTCTCATATTTTAAAAGTTTATTACATTTAATGAAACAAAGTGTTTTTTGTTTTGTTTATCTGGCTGAGCAGCCATGTTAGGTTAGACTCTACTGTTGCTGCTCAACCTAACGTGCTTGCTGCAGGAGTTTGCATAGAGCAAATTAGGTTGGGCAGTAGTTGGTCTGATAACAGTAGAGTATGAACTAACATCAGAGCAGCCAGATAATAAAAAGTGAAATTTTCTAAAAAAAAAAAAAAAAAAATTCAATATACATAATTTAACAAAAAAAATAACATTAAGTTCATTAAATGTAATTTAACTTTTAAAAAAAAAAAAAGAGAAAAAAATGTTTGACGATGCTTCAGAATGCTCTCCTTTGTTCTGGTCACTTCCAATAGGGCACCTGGTGTGGGGTGGTGAGGTTCTCAACCTATGAAACGTAATTAAATAATCTTTTCTGGACTTGCTCTATTTACATATGATATGATATATCCATAGATAGATAATTAGACAGTTGCTATTTTGCTATGTTAAGATGATATACTTTAATGAGATTTCACAAACATAAGTGTGCAGCAGAACGTTCCTGGAATGTCATGTACAAATACACGGATAGATTTTTGCAGATAAGCACAAATGTTCTCAACTTGTCATTCTAAACATAGCATACACTGATCAACCACAACATTAAAACCACCTGCCTAATATCATGTAGGTCCCCCTTTGTGCTGCCAAAACAGCTCTGATGCATCAAGGCATGTACTCCACAAGGCATCTAAACGTGTCCTGGTATCAAGACATTAGCAGAAGATCCTTTATGTCCTGCAAGTTGTAAGGTGGGTCCTCCATCGATCGGATTTGTTGTTCGATCGGATTGAGATCTGGGGTATTTGGAGGTCACTGCAACACATTGAGCTCTTTGTCATGTTCCTCAAACTATTCCTGAACATTTTCTGCAATGTAGCTGGTTGCATTATCCTGCTTAAAGAGGCCACTGCCATCCGGAAACACCATTGCCATGAAAGGGAGTACATGTTCTGCAACAAACTCTAGGTAGGTGGTACATGTCAAAATAACATCCAAATGGATGCCAGGACCCAGGGTTTCCCAGCAGAACATTACCCACAGAATAACATGGTCTCTGCCGGCCTTCCTTTTTCCCATAGTGTATACTGCTGCCATCTCTTCCCAAGGTAAATGATGCACATGCACCAGGCCATCCACCTGATCTAAAAGAAAACGTGGATCATTAGACCAGGCGACCTTCTTCCATTGCTCCATGGTCTAGTTCTGACACTCATGTCCACATTAAAGGCCCTTTTGGCGGTGGACTGGGTCCTCAAATGAAACAAACTGCGATGCACTGCGTGTTCTAACATCTTTTTATCATGGCCAGCATTAATGTATCAGCATCACACACTTCTGTGTGATCAGACTGATACCGGAGAAACTGACGGAAGCCAAGCACAGAGAGATGGACACAGGTTTCTTCAGGAAGGAAGGTTTCTTTATTCGGATCACCGATCGGGACTCAGAGGGACTAATGTCACCAAAATACAACAAGTTCTGAGCCCCGGACAATAGTGCAGGCTCCTTATATAGGCATATAACTCCTCCCATATTAAGCTCCACCCGCACATTCTCTTAACCAATCAAAACAAATAAGAATTAACTTCCTGCTTGACCGCATGGCTTGTCCAGCACAATGGAGGAGGGGAATACTACATCCTGTATTCTCGCACATGCTCCGTACACTACTGATCGTATCTTGCCACGTGCAACCAACTGATCGATACGTCAGCATATGCACGTACACATGCCACGTGGTAATCTCGGCCTACTAAATTTATTTTTACCGAGATTCCACCACATTCCCCCCTTTGATGCCTCTTGATATTTCACAATTACTTGAGGCATCACTTAACCTTGGTTTGCATACACCTCAGGTTACCATGAACCAGACCAGACTTTTCCTATGATGTGAATCCCTTAACACTCCTCTTCCTGCATTGGTTCTCCCTGATCTAGAGCCTCGTATTTATATATGGCCATTATCTGTGCAGCAGCCTTCCTTTCTGCTAAATTTTCTATCAGGCTTTGCACAGACCTAACTACTAAGGGGATAAGACATGGCAGGAGTAGACACAACATTAAAATCAGTAGGACTCCGCCTACCAATGCCTTAAGCCCTCCAAACTGCTCATACCAGCTACCAAACCAACTACTTGGATTGTACCCTTTCCATACCTGAGTAGGCACATGCGCTAGTTTAACCATATGGCTAGTAAGCTCAGCTATTGCTTGCCCTTCGTCATCTATCTGAAGACAGCAATTGCTCAGGTTAAACTTCCCACATACACCTCCCTCTACTGCCAATAGGTAATCCAAGGCTAATCTATTTTGGTACACTGCTGTCCTCATCTTGGTATTATGTTTTGCTAGAAGATTGAGCGCTTGTGAGGTCTCATTAGTAATAATCTCAACCACCACCTGTAACCTTATAATGCGGTTGAGCATATAAATTGGGGTTCTATATCCAAAAGTACCATCCTCTGCCCACGTGGCTGGCCCATAATAATCTATAATACGCTGGGGAGGCCATTCATTATCTTCCCAGGCGCCTATCTCTATGGGTCCCCTTTTCTTCCTATGATTCACATCATACACTTTAACACCCAAAGTCTCACCTGTTTCAATAGGTAACAAGAAGAAGGATGGTTTGAGCATACCCAACACACATGCCCCTTCCCAGTCCTGTGGCAACTCCGAATAGACTTTCTTACCACAGATCCAGTACAAATTTGCTGGGGCTCTCCAACTAGATGTGATGGATAAATCAAACCATACGTCCTTTAAATTGGCATATCTTGCAAACGGGTTAGATGGTTCTGAGACATTTGAAGCCGACCACCAAGTTGTATTCTTTGTATCATCATCATAAGCTTTTTGCCCTAGACAAGTTAACTCTCCTACAGAAGTATTATACATCATTCCTTTCCTTGCTATGCAAACATAACCTATGATGGAGGTCTTTAATCTCCACTCATATTTACCTCTAACACTCATCTGATAATCGGCTTGTGAAGATATCAATTGTTCAACTGCCTCAGAACCAGACATTACCTCCTTTGCTTCCCAAGGCCATTGGTCTCCCATGTTAGTACCTCCACACACATAGCAGTTGGTAACATTAAGACTACCGGCAATACTTTCGGCTAAATCAATGAACAGGTTTTTAGCGTTATGGGGGATCTTATTATCTATACTCATCTCTTCATAAAAGGAATGGTATACCTGATGAGTTTGGGAGGTTACCGTATCGGTCTCTATCCCTATAAACAATACTGTCCCAGGGTCTAAACCCGTCCCGTATATTTGAAACCCAAATAAATTACCATATCTATCTAAGAATTGGTCAGGATTATTTATAAGAATATGGACTGGATTGCATTCCATAGACTTACAGTATGGATTGGTAGGCAACTTAGTCACAATCATATCCTTGTCTGCTGTCTGTCCCCAAGTTGCCTACCCCACACAAGACCAATATGGGCAAAAATTATAATCCCTATTTGGGCATCTAGGACTCACATACTTATTTTTACTGCTGGGTCAAATATATTTATCATTAGACCCATACGTTCTCTCCCATCTAAGATCCCCACATACATTCCACGGCTTTCTACCACTTGATATCGCCTTACATGCATCAAATAGCAGAACACCCGAAGAATGTACGGATTCTAATACCGTTTTATTTATTAGGGTCCCCTGAGGATCTCCATTCCTGAGAGTCAACCAAATTGTACGGGGTTGATACTCTGGATTGAAGCACTTAGGTTCTCCTACCCCTAGATGGCATACACTATACTCTACATTTAGATATCTACACCTAGATACATCTCCTTTACATTCATATTGCGAATGCCAAATTAGGGTCTGGGAAACATGATTACCTGTTCTTGTAGTCTTAATGCATACCTCACAGCTAGGAGTGTCGGTACCTCTACCTTCCTGAATATAAAAATACATATAAATAAACATTATCATAAGCACATCTTTCGTCGGCATCCTCAGTCTTCGTCCGTGCGATGGCACCTCAGCTTCCAGGATGTAAGGGCTGCAGGGAATGGAGTTCTGCTCGTCTTCACAGGGGTCCCTTCGAGACTTTCCTGGCTTTTAAATCACTCGTTGGTGAGAGGACAGGCTTTATTATGGCCGTCTCACTCACTTACCAATCTCTGAAACAATAAAATTTGTAATCCACAAGGTATCCTCGTCACTCCGACTGAGTCGTGCGCTTTAACCGGATCTTGCAGGGATTCTCTGGATCTGCTGTAGCTTGCCAAGAATCGACCGCTGCTGGTTTAACCCTGGAGTGATGTATCCACGGAGTTACTTCGGCCACTTTTATCGCTGTAGGGGTAGACAAAAGAACAACATAAGGACCTCTCCACTTGGGCCCTAACGGTACATTATTCCACTCTTTAATCCACACTTGGTCTCCTGGGTGATAACTATGAACAGGGGGATAAATATTCACAGGTAATCTATCTTGTACCCATTTCTGTACCTCCTCCATAGTCTTACCCAACTCTACAACCTGCTGCCGAGTAATTCCTTCTCCCAACTGACTCAAATCCCCCCTTAAGTTACCAAGTACGGGAGGTGGTCGCCCATACATGATTTCAAAAGGAGAGAGGCCCATCCTTCTGGTAGGTGTACTGCGGATTCGTAACAGAGCTATGGGCAAAAGAACGTTCCACTTAAGTTGGGTTTCCTGACACATTTTTGCCAACTGGTTCTTAATAGTTCTATTCATTCTCTCTACCTTACCAGAACTCTGAGGTCTATATGCCGTATGAAGTCTCCACTTTATACCAAGCATATGAGTCAGTTGTTGTAGGCATTGATGAACAAAAGCTGGACCATTGTCCGATCCTATAGAGCAGGGTAGTCCATATCGGGGTATTATTTCTCGTAGCAGGAATCTCACAACTTCTCCTGCTTTCTCTGTATGAGTAGGACATGCTTCTACCCAGCCTGAATAGGTGCACACAACTACTAGTAGGTAGCGATGTCCACCAGATTTAGGCATTACTGTATAGTCAATTTGTAGATCGGACATAGGGAGTCCCCCCATAAACTGGACTCCTGGTGGCTTTACTGGTCCTTGCCTTGCATTATTTTTAGCACACGTCACACATCTTCGTACAATGGCTTGAGTTAAGTTGGACAATCTTGGTATGTAGAAATGTTTTCTGAGAGATTCTTCTGTACTGTCTCTCCCAGAATGTGTCCCGTTGTGATAGTTTTGGACAATTTCTACCGCTAGTGATGCTGGAATAACTATTCTTCCTATCTTCTAACTGATACCATTTGTTCTCCAAATACTTTCCAGGTTCAGTCTTTAACCACTCCTCTTCTTGAGCTGTATAAACTGGAGTCCATTGAGACAGTGGGGTTGGTATAAGAGCAGCTATATGTTCCACATATTCCTGTCTTCCTGATTCAGCGGCACGCTTAGCTGCATTATCTGCCATCCGGTTTCCTTTAGTTACATCGCCATCTCCTCTCAGATGCGCTCGACAAGGTCTTTGCCATGATCCCAAGTACTGTGTCAATACTCCCACAGCCATTCTTCTTTGCTCGTGTACATACAAGTAGAATGGTCGTGTGTGATCAGGCAGACCTAATGCGGGGGCACTCATCAAAGCCTTCTTCACATCTTCAAATGCCGTTTGCTGTTCTTGAGTCCATAAGAAGGGGTCGTGTTCTGTACCCTTGATAGCTGCATACAGAGGTTTTGCCAATATCGCGTAACTGGGAATCCATATCCTACAGAAGCCTGCTGCCCCCAAGAACTCTCGCACTTGTCTTCTATTCTTGGGTGTTGGTATTTGGCACACAGCTTCTTTTCTCTCTGGCCCCATTATCCTTTGACCTTCAGAGATATGGAATCCCAGATATTTGACAGTTGGCAGACACAAATGAGCCTTCTTCCTAGACACCTTGTATCCTGCCTTCCAGAGAATGTGTAGTAAATCGTGGGTTGCTACATTTCTCTTGTGACTGCGGCTATCAACAAGTCATCTACATATTGTAACAATACACACTCTACTGGGATGGACTCGAAATCCAGTAGATCTTGACTAAGAGCTGAACCAAATAGGGTCGGTGAATTTTTAAACCCTTGAGGCAGTCTTGTCCAAGTCATTTGGCGTTTCGAGCCCGTTACAGCGTTTTCCCATTGGAAAGCGAAGATACATTGGCTTTCTGCGGCAATTCGGAGGCAAAAGAAGGCATCTTTGAGGTCTAAGACTGTAAAATAGGTAGCCCCGCCCGGAATTAAAGCAAGCAGGTTATACGGATTGGGCACAACTGGATGTATACTAACAACCGCATCATTGACTGCTCTCAAGTCCTGCACAGGGCGATACTCATCTGTACCGGGCTTTTGAACAGGCAGCAATGGGGTGTTCCAGGGGGAAGTACAGAATTTTAGGATACCATACCGTATGAACTTATCCAGATAAGATTGAATGTTCTTCTTAGCCTTCTGCAGAATGTGATATTGTCGTAGGCTCACTGGATAAACCCCAAGTTTTAGTTCGATTTTAATAGGTGGAATATTGCGGGCCAGTCCTGGTGGGTTGTTCTCTGCCCAAACTCCTGGTATGTTGAATAAGGATTCATCACTCCTAGGGTTTTGGCTAGTCAACGCTGTATAAAGTCGCCACTCTTCTTCCTTTGGTACGGATAATGTCATAATACCTGAAGGTCCATTAAACTTTAAGGATGTTGTTCCGTTTGGTAGGAACGTAATCTGCGCTTGTAATTTGGATAGCAAATCACGTCCCAACAATTGGACTGGACATTCAGGCATGTAAAGGAATTGATGTTTTACTACGTGGCCTCCCAATGTACAGAGTCGACTTTTAAGAACCGGTTTTGCAGCACTTCTTCCAGTTGCTCCTATTACGGTAATAGTTCTTCCAGATGGAGGAACAACTAGGTTAGTCACCACCGAATGTTCAGCACCAGTGTCGATCATGAATGCACTCCTTTTTCCCCCTATTGATACATCGACCATAGGCTCCGCTCGACCAAGGGGGATGGAGCCCGGTCGGTATCAATAGTCCTCCATGACCATGTCAGCCAATCCTACAAAGTCCCTACCTTCTCTATCGCGGGACCTTTGCGCTGCGGGATAGTACCTGTCTTCTCTTACACTTCCTCTGTTACCACTATTACTCCCTCCGGGGCCTCCTCTACCTCTCGCTCTGCCTCTAAAGTTTCCATAACCTGCCCTGGGTGGATCTCTCTCGTACTGCTCTCTTTTCGAAAACTCGCTTCTCCAATGCCCTTCTTCTCTGCAATACGCGCACTGATTCCTACTCAGGGGCTCCCTATTCCACCTACTATCGCCTCTATCTGGGCCCCGTCTATCTACGCCTGCGATCGCTACCGTTAGCATATCCGCCTTTTTACGCATCTTGCGCTCTTCCTCTTTCTTACTTTCTGATTCCCTATTCATGTATACCTTATTTGCTACCTCCATTAGTTGGGTGATGGACATTCCTGCAAACCCTTCTAACTTCTGTAGCTTGCGCTTAATATCCCCGTAGGCTTGGCTGACAAAGGCAGAGTTTACCATTCGGGAATTCTCGGTGTCTTCCGGATTAAAGGGGGTATACAGGCGGTATGCCTCCAATAATCGGTCATAAAAGACACTGGGCGCTTCATCACTTTTCTGAATCACCTCAACTGTCTTCGACATATTTATGGCTTTCTTCCCTCCGGCTCTCATGCCAGCAATTATAGCGTCTCTATAGGCTTTTAGTTGAACCATATCTGCGCCATTAACATTCCAGTCGGGATCGGTATTAGGATAATGGGTTGCGGCCCATGCTGCTGGATTGGCTTGGTTTAAAGTACGGGCTTCTTCCTCTAGCGCTTTAATGGCCGCTTGATTAATCCTAGTCCTCTCCTCATTATTAAACAATGTCATTAATAATTGCTGGCAATCAGCCCAGGTTGGATTATGCGTCTGGACTATCGAGGTGAACAGGTCAGTCATGGCTTGTGGTTTCTCAGTATACGAGGAATTGTGGGTCTTCCAATTCAAGAGATCGGTAGTCGTGAACGGGACATATACGAAGACTGGGTCAGCATACACCATTTGACCTAAAGCATCAAGATAGGCTGACCCAGGATTCAAACGAAGAGGCATTTGGTAATGTTTGGGTTGTTGGGTACCGGTCAGTTGTCGGGTTAGTATAGGGCTTCGTGGAGGGGCGTCGGTTATGGGTTCCGGTCGGGGGGTAGTAAGACGTGGGGATGTAGAGGCTTTATTGTGGGGAAGGCCGGTGAACAGAATATTCCGAGCCGGGCTAGAGGAAGCCTGACCGGAATCTTGAAATAGCGCCAAATCGGAATAGATGGACTTAACGGGGGCTGGTGTCGGAAGGGGAGGTTTAGAATGGTGGGGGGTGGATTCTGAACTGGAGGAGGAAGCAGATGGGGACAACAGGCGAGTGGGTGTAGAACTTCCTGTACTTGTATCACCTCCCCCTACAGGGAAATAAGGGGGCGGCATAGGGATCTCGGACTCAGGGGGCGTGTCCAAAATGGGCTTAACCATGGTCCTAGCGGACAAACAAGTCCTGGCCACCATGAGGCGACATTGCTCCTCTTGGCATATCCGGATCCATCTTGGCGAGTCGTTTACGGCCTGCCTCCAACAATCAATGTATGGAAACTGTCCGTAAAGTTCAGGCCTACCTGATACAGCCACGTGTACACGCTGTACCAGATTTGGATCTAAACTGCCACGTGGCGGCCATGCCGCAACCAAAGTAGGCCACTCCCTAGTGCACAAAGTGACCAAACGTACAGAAGACATTTTAACCCCAAAATCACATTTTGTAAATCCCTTTTTAAAATTCTTCACCATACAACCTAAGGGATCCAAAATCGTCGACTCCGACGCGCCCATACTTATCAATGGAGCGTCGTTGACAACGAATGCTATACACTCACTCTATTCAACAGTCACACCCGTTTCTTCCGGCAACAGCACCACGTGGTACAGTTACCAAGTGAAACGTACACAATAACACGATAAAAAACACTCAGGGAATTCCCGTACACACACAGCTGTTACACCAGTCACTAAGTAATCGATATTATGCCCTTTGGCGAAACTATACAGTCACCCACTCCATAATTCTCCATATATGAATTACCCGTCTATAACACACCCCAGTAACATCGTCTTTTACAAACAGCAGTTACAGTACGGTTAGCATAGGTCAAAGTACAATTTAAGGTCACAATACAATTATTAGTGGTTATGGTGTTAGACATGCAATAGACGACAATGATTAGTACTTATATACAGTGTCAGTAAATATACAAGGTTATGGTACCGTGCACTATAATACAGCAACACACTATTCACACCAGGGCCGGACTGGGACAAAAATTCAGCCCGGGCAATTAAAGGCAGAGCAGCCCACTATTAGGGGCGGGGCCAGAAAGGGGGCATGTCATGTCACCACCATTGACACGCACACCCCCTTCCCCCCCCCCACCAAATGAGTATGTTAATGTGACTGCTCCAGAGCATCCAGTGCTCCTGGCTAAAATAAATGCCAGGATTTTTTTTGGGGGGGAAGGGGGGGGGTTGAGTTTGTGCTGCGTTTGCTGGCGATTTGTCTCTGGTGTCCTCAATAGTGGGATACCAGAGATCAAAACAGGAACCGGACTGTTAAAGAGTGTTGTGCATGTGTGGGGATGTTCCTTGTGTTGTTGTAAATGTTTGGACGTTGCATGTGTGTAGAGCAATTGTGTGTGTGAAGAGGTCTGTTTGTGGCGTACTACATGTGGCTAGTGGCTGTAGTGTGTGTGTCTCTGGGTTGTAAAGTATGTGTGTTTGTGTGTGTGTATTTATATAGGGCCTGTGGAGTGTGTGCATGTAAGGAGCTGTACTGTGTGTTTGTGAGTGTATCTAGGGGCTCTAGTGTGTGTATGCATATGGGAGCTGTAGAGCACATGTGTATAGGGGGGATAATGTATGCATAGGTGGTGTAGTGTGTACAAGGGGTGCAGAATATGTATTTATAGGGGATATAAATTAGTGTGGGTGCATGCAGGGGGTGTGATGTGTGTGTTTATAGGGGTATAACGTATGAGAGTGCAGGGAGTGTAGTGTAGGTTTATGGGGTATAGAGTGTGTTTAGTGTGTGTATGTGAGTGTCAGGGGAATAGTGTGTATATAAGGGGTATAGAGTGTCTGTGTAGTGTGTTTGTGTGTAAGTGCAGGAGGTGCAGTGTGGATATAGGGGTATAGAGTGTGTATTGTGTGTTAATGCAGGGGCTGTAGTGTGTATGTAGGGGTATAGAGTGTATGCAGTGTGTTAATGCAGGGGGTGTAGTGTGTTTGTGTGTTAGTGCAGGGGGTGCTGTGTGTGTAGTGTGTTAGTGCAGGGGGTGCTGTGTGTGTAGTGTGTTAGTGCAGGGGAGCAGTATGTTTGTGTGTTAGTGTGTTAGTGCAGTGTGTGTTAGTGCAGTGCGTGTTAGTGCAGTGCGTGTTAGTGCAGTGCGTGTTTGTGTGTTACTGCATTGTGTGTTAGTGCAGTGTGTGTTAGTGCAGGGGAGCAGTATGTTTGTGAGTTAGTGCAGTGTGTTTTAGTGCAGTGTGTGTTTGTGTGTTACTGCAGTGTGTGTTTGTGTGTTACTGCAGTGCGTGTTAGTGCAGTGTGTGTTACTGCAGTGTGTATTAGTGCAGTGTGTGTTTGTGTGTTACTGCAGTGTGTGTTAGTGCAGTGTGTGTTAGTGCAGGGGAGCAGAATGTGTGTGTGTGTTAGTGGTGCAGTGAGTGTTACTGCAGAGTGTGTTTGTGTTTTACTGCAGTGTGTGTATTAGTGCAGTGTGTGTTTGTGTGTTACTGCAGTGAGCGTTAGTGCAGTGTGTGTTAGTGCAGTGTGTGTTAATGCAGGGGAGCAGAATGTGTGTGTGTTAGTGGTGCAGTGAGTGTTAGTGCAGTGTGTGTTTGTGTGTTAATGCAGGGGAGCAGAATGTGTGTGTGTTAGTGGTGCAGTGAGTGTTAGTGCAGGGGTGCAGTGTGTGTAGTGTGTTTGTATGTGTGTAATGTGTTTGTGTGTGTATATGGCCTTAAATTATTATTATTATTAAAAAGTAAAAAAAAAAAAAAAAAAATCAATTTATTCCCCCTTTTAACTTTTATGTGGGGGAGGGAACATTCACATACCTGGTGGTCCAGTGAGGGGGGGGGGGGCTACGCCACACACACATCCCTGGCGGTCCAGCGGCAGGTAATTCAGTCTGTACCCCGCAGGGTACAGACCATCTCTCTCTCTCCCTCTCGCAACGCTCTGATAATCTCGGAGCTCGCGAGAAGAAGAGAACGGAAGCTGCTCGCCGTGCGCGGAGGGAGACCGGCTCCCTTCCCGATCTCCCCATCGGCCCATGATGGGATAGAACTCCATCTTGGGGCCGGTGCTGCTGCGCATGGGCCGGCAGGGGAGATCTCTTGATCTCTTGATCAGTCCGGGCCTGATTCACACTCTCGCTAGACGGCTGAGCTCGCGCTATCTAACAAGATATACACGTTACTAACAATCTTTAACACATATACAATCCCAACTAAACTATTGGCCAGTACCTTGATGGACTACCTAAAACTATCTACATCCGTTTTGGTTAGCCACACTGCTCAAGCACCACATATAGCGAACTAGAGGGCGGAATTTACAACAGAACCCTTTTAGTCTTTCTACTCTATCAATAGTCTAGTGGGTTCCAAATTTACACGCCTTCCCACTTAGCCAAGATAGGTTGAGAGCTAGCGGACCGAATTTACACAGACGCCGCTTAGTCTCCCGGTCCCTCCGACCTAGCGAACAAATTGTACACCCTAGAACGCTAGTCTAGACAAGACACCGGTGTCCGGCTGGGGCTATTTACACAGAACCCCGCCTGACTCCAAATCAAACGGTCTTACTAAAGAGCGTTCGATTGAGCGGTGCGACTTCGCTCCTTCCCTCCGACAGAGGGGGCAAATTCCATACACAGATTTAACCCCTTATGGGCCTACCGCACAATCGGTATACCCCTAGTGGGTCCGCCGTCTAAAACAGCGGTCGTCTTACCTCCTCGTTCCTGAACCTGAGTTCACACTCATCGACGGGGACACCCCAGCACTTACTACGTAGAGGCCGATGATCTCCTGGACAACAGACCAGTGGCGCCGAGACGAAGGGAGGTCCACGCAGAAGTTCAGGGGTGCAGCCGTAGAGAACGTGGGCAAAGATAGACCGTCTTACGCCTCTGCTTCTCAGCTACCGTTGAACGATGAGCTTCCCGGCCAATGCACCAAATGATACCGGAGAAACTGACGGAAGCCAAGCACAGAGAGATGGACACAGGTTTCTTCAGGAAGGAAGAGATTCTTTATTCGGATCACCGATTGGGACTCAGAGGGACTAATGTCACCAAAATACAACAAGTTCTGAGCCCCGGACAATAGTGCAGGCTCCTTATATAGGCATATAACTCCTATATTAAGCTCCACCCGCACATTCTCTTAACCAATCAAAACAAATAAGAATTAACTTCCTGCTTGACCGCATGGCTTGTCCAGCACAATGGAGGAGGGGAATACTACATCCTGTATTCTCGCACATGCTCCGTACACTACTGATCGTATCTTGCCACGTGCAACCAACTGATCGATACGTCAGCATATGCACGTACACATGCCACGTGGTAATCTCGGCCTACTAAATTTATTTTTACCGAGATTCCACCACAAGACAAGACAGGCCTTACTCCCCATAAATTATCCTTGACCACCCATGACTCTGACATAGTTTCATTGGTTGTCCTTCCTTGCCACACTTTTGGTATGTACTTATCACTGCATACGGGGAACACCCCAGAAGACTTGTTGTTTTGGAGATGCTCTGACCAAGTTGCCAAGCCTTATCAAAGTCACCTAGATCTTTTCACTTGCCCATTTTTCTTGCTTCCAACACAAATTCAAGAGCTGACTGTTAACCTGCTCCCCAAAATATCCCACCATTAACCCCTTAAGGACCAAACTTCTGGAATAAAAGGGAATCATGACATGTCACACATGTCATGTGTCCTTAAGGGGTTAAAGGAACACTATAGTCACTTAAACAACTTTAGCTTAATGAAGCAGTTTTAGTGTATAGCCAGGGGAGGGCTGGCAGCCTTAAGCCTGGGGGGCAAAACCAGTCAAGTGGCCCATTGCGCCACCAAATCAGTTCACCATCCATGCCCACCTTTTCCTGGTTTTATAACGGATATTGATGTTATGCTAATCAGTAGCTCTTTGCCATACCCGCTCCTTCACGGCTCTGACTTTCAATGTTGTCAGAGCACAGGCTGAGAATCTCTGAGCCTGTGCTTTGACTCACTAACTGAGCGCCGGAACCACGAGGGAGAGGATATGATCTGACTGCACCTACTGCTGGTGCGCACCAGTGGACCACCAGCGAATCGTTTAAATTAAATATGCTGGTGTACCCAACTTGTGAGCTGTGTTGGCCGCCGGGCGCCTCTATTGTCATGGCACCCTGCGTGACCACACAGCTTGCCTACCCCAACGGCTGGCCCTGCTGACACACACTGATGTTACTACTTAGACATCCCTCAATATTAATACAGAGATGAGAGTAAACACCAATAAACTGTGGAAACAGAGCTGATCCCCCAAATTTATAAAGGTTTGCTTAGAGGATTTATTCAAGATTAAATCATGCCTCCTCCTCTCTCCCCCATGCGCTGCTCTGTAGGCTGGGAGGAAGTGAAGAGTAATCACAGTCTCCCAGCACAACGCCACCTGTGGCTGCATGGGGAACAGCTGTTTAATGTAATGCTTGCAGGACGGCCAGCTGCCGCAGAACCTCTTTGTTTCCGTCTCTGCAAAGGGCTCTAGGCACTGCTTGTTGTGAGTGTGAGCCACTGTAAATTAGGGGCGGAGGGCACTTGCACTGCGGTCAAGACGGGTCTGGGCAGGAGGAGAGTGCAGTGCAATCAGTGCACTCCCCTCCTGTGGGTCACCAGTAGACTGGTGCGCCTGCCCAGGATCAGAGCCGGTGCAAGGATTTTTGCCGCCCTAGACAAAATATAAATTTGCCCCCCCCCATATGATCTGCCATATGAACTAACGCCAGTGCTGCACACAGTGTGTGTTTACATTAAAAAGCCTACAGGGACCAGCTATAGACACCAGAACCACTTCATTAAGCTATAGTGTCCCTTTAATGTGATGTAAATTATAGATTAGTGTCACTAATAATATACTAGATTGCCTACTTACAATTAGATGAGGATGATGATGGGCTGGAGTTTGGCTCCACTGGTCTGGTGTAGAACAGGACCTCTGGAGGCTGTTTGCAACTGTGGTCACAAAATTCAACGTTCTGGGAGAATTTGAAGCAGCTCCATTTTTTGGGGCCTCTTACACAGCTCAAGGTCTGGGCCCCAGTGCCTGACGGTGAGTATGCCCATAAGGCCCACTCATAAGTCCACTTATATGTTCCACCCACCCATGAGCTCGCTCACAGGGAGTGGAGTGTGTAGGGGATGTGTTATGTGTTATCTAATATGTGTGCTTATGGTATGTAGTGTATAGGGATACCAGTTTGTGCAGGTGATGCAGTGTGTTTGTGTGTAGTGGAAGCAGTGTGTATTTGTGTATGAGGGATGTATTATGTGTTTCTGGTTGTGTGTGAGGGATGCATTGTGTGAATCTGTGTTTGTATGCATAAGGGATGCAAGGTGTGTGTCTGTATGTGTGTGCATTGAGTGTAAGAGATGCATTGTGTTTCTGTGTGTATGTAAGAAAAACAGTGTGTGTGTTTGCATGTGTGTGTAAGGGTTTGCATTGTATGTTTCTGTGTATGTGTGCAAATGATGCATTGTCTTTGTGTGTAAGGGTTGCATTGTGTGTGTGTGTGTAATGGATGCATTGTGTGTTTCTCTGTGTGTAAGGGAAGCATGTTCTGTTTCTGTGTATGTATAGGGATGCATTGTGTGTTTCTGTGTATGTATAGGGGTGCATTGTGTGTTTCTGTGTATGTATAGGAATGCATTGTGTGTGTGTGCGCGTAGTGTTAAAGAGCTCCCTGTCTTGCCCCCTGTCCTATAGAGCTGTCCCTTCTGTCCCTTAGAGCTCTCCTCTCCCCCATCCTCCCCTAGCGGTCTCTTCTCACCCTTACCCACCCTCCCTGTGCTCTTCTCATCCCCCCTCCACCCTCCCTGTGTTCTTCTCACTCATCCCTCTGTGTGTTCTCACCCCACCTGTGTTCTCTTACTCCCCCCCCTTGTTCTGCTTACCCCCTTCTTCTTATTACTCCCCCCTTCTTCTTACCCCCTTCTTCTTATTACTCCCCCCTTCTGCTTACCCCCCTTCTTCTTCTTACCCCTCTTCTTCTTCTTACCCCTTCCTTCTTCTTCTTCCCCCTTCCTTCTTCTTACTACCCCCTCATCTAATTACTCCCCACTCTTTTCTTATCTCCCTCCTTCTTACTTCCCCCTTCTTCTTAGTCCCCCCTCTTATTATCCCCCCTCCCCTCTTCTTACTCCCCCCCTCCCCTCATCTTACTCTCCCCCCTCCCCTCTTTTTACTCTCCCCCCTCCCCTCTTTTTACTCCCTCCCCCCCTCCCCTCTTTTTACTCTCTCCCCCCTCCCGTCTTTTACCTCTCTCCCCCCTCCCACTCTTTTACTCTCTCCCCCTCCCTCTTTTTACTCTCCTCCCCCCTCTTTTTACTCTCTCCCCCCCTCTTTTACTCTCTCCCCCCTTTTTTACTCTCTCCCCCCCTTTTTACTCTCTCCCCCCCTCTTTTTACTTCCCCCCCCCTTTTTACTTTATCCCCCCTCCCCTCTTTTTACTCTACCCCCCCTCCCCTCTTTTTACTCTCCCCCCCTCCCCTCTTTTTACTCTCCCCACCTCTTTTTACTCTCCACCCCCTCCCCCTCTTTTTACTCTCTCCCCCCCTCCCCTCTTTTTACTCTCTCTCCCCCCTCCCCCTCCCCTCCCCTCTTTTTACTCTCTCCACCCCCCTCCCCTCTTTTAACTCTCTCCCACCCCCCTCCCCTCTTCTTACTCCCCCCCTCCCCTCTTTTTACTCTCCCCCCCTCTTTTTTACTCTCTCCCCCCCTCTTTTTACTCTCTCCCCCCCTCTTACTCTCTCTCCCCCCTCCCCTCTTTTTACTCTCCCCCCCCCTCCCCTCTTTTTACTCTCCCCCCCCTCCCCTCTTTTTACTCTCCCCCCTCCCCTCTTTTTACTCTCTCTCCCCCCCTCCCCTCTTTTTACTCTCTCTCCCCCCCCTCCCCTCTTTTTACTCTCTCTCCCCCCCTCCCCTCCCCTCTTTTTACTCTCTCCCACCCCCTCCCCTCTTTTTACTCTCTCCCACCCCCCTCCCCTCTTTTTACTCTCTCCCACCCCCCCTCCCCTCTTTTTACTCTCTCCCACCCCCCTCCCCTCTTTTTACTCTCTCCCACCCCCCTCCCCTCTTTTTACTCTCTCCCACCCCCCACCTCTCTTTTTACTCTCTCCCACCCCCCTCCCTCTTCTTACTCCCCCCCTCCCCCTCTTTTTACTCTCCCCCCCTCTTTTTACTCTCTCCCCCCCTCTTTTTACTCTCTCCCCCCCCTCTTACTCTCTCTCCCCCCTCCCCTCTTTTTACTCTCCCCCCCTCCCCTCTTTTTACTCTCCCCCCCTCCCCTCTTTTTACTCTCCCCCTCTCCCCTCTTTTTACTCTCTCTCCCCCCCTCCCCTCTTTTTACTCTCTCTCCCCCCCTCCCCTCTTTTTACTCTCTCCCCCCCTCCCCCTCCCCTCTTTTTACTGTCTCCCACCCCCCTCCCCCTCTTTTTACTCTCTCCCACCCCCCTCCCCTCTTTTTACTCTCTCCCACCCCCCCTCCCCTCTTTTTACTCTCTCCCACCCCCCTCCCCTCTTTTTACTCTCTCCCACCCCCCTCCCCTCTTTTTACTCTCTCCCACCCCCCTCCCCTCTTTTTACTCTCTCCCACCCCCCACCTCTCTTTTTACTCTCTCCCACCCCCCCCCCCCTCCCCTTCTTCTTTCCCCCTCCCCTGTAGGTGGCCGAGCTGAACTCCAGTCCGCGGTCCCAGCCGGAGTGATAGGAAGGTGCTCAGTGTGCACTTCCTGTCAGTCCGGCCGGGTACAGGAAACAGAAACTCCTGTTCCGCGCGGAACAGGAGTTTCTGTTTTCCTGTACCCGGCCGGACTGACAGGAAGTGCACACTCAGTGTGCACCTTCCCATCACTCCGGCCGGGACCGCGGACCGGAGTTCAGCTCGGCCTCCTACAGGGGAGGGGGAAAGAAGAAGGGAGGGGAGGGGAGAAGCAGCTGCAGCCGTCTGAGCGCTCTTTACAGGAGCGCTCGGCGGCTGCAGCATTTAAAGGGCCGACCCGCCGCGGCCGGTCCTAAAAGAATTTCGGGCGGCCTTGGGGGGCAATTGCCTCCCTGCCCCCCGGCCCAGCCCGCCCCTGTGTATAGCACTATAGATCATACCTCTCAGGTTTTACTGCTCATTTCACTGCCATTTAGGAGTTAAATCGCTTTGTTTCTGTTTATGCAGCCCTTGCCACACGTCCACTGGTTCTGATTGACACAGCCTGCATGAAAAAGACTGGTTTCACTTTCAATCAGATGTAATTTCTTTCTCTGTAAATTGAACTTTAATCACATACAGTAGGCTCTAGCAGGGTCTAACAAGCTATTAACATAGCAGGGGATAAGAAAATCTAAATTAAACAGAACTTGCAATAAAGAAAGGATAAACTTTAGATGATTCTTTACAAAAAGTGTTTAGGAAGGCTGTGCAAGTCACATACAGGGAGGTGTGACTAGGGTTCATAAACAAAGTTATTTAACTACTAAATGGCAGAGGGGCTAGATTTAGGTGACCGGCAGGAGGGAAGCACACAGCGCTCCCTCCTGCGGGTCACTTAATGTAGCGTGGCCATGCGGCGCGGACCGCGTGACAGGAACTTCTGTTTCCTGTACCTGGCCGCCGGCGGAATAACAGAAGGTGCTCACTCAGTGAGCGCTTAGCTTCAGTCCGCCGGCGGCCGGGTACAGGAAACAGAAGTTCCTGTACTGCGGTCCGCACCGCAAGGCCACGCTACATAGGTAGGACCACTGAGGGGGTGGGAGGGAGAAGGGGGAAAGGACCACTAAGAAGGGTGGGAGGAGGGGGAAGGGACCACTAAGGGGGGGGAGGAGGGGGAAAGGACCACTAAGGAGGTGGGGGAGAGAAAGGACCACTAAGGAGATGGGGGGGAGGAGGGTGAAAGGACCGCTAAGGGGGTGAGGGGAGGAGGGGGAAAGGACCACTAAGGGGGGAAGAGGGTAAGGACCACTGGGGGGGGGAGGAGGGGAAGGACCACTAAGGGGTTTGTGAGAGTGAGGGGAGACAGAGGACCACTAAGGGGGGGGGAGAGGGGAAGGACCACTAAGGGGTTTGGGAGAGGGGGGAGGGTAAGGACCACTAAGGGGGATAAGAGGGGGGAGAGGGGAAGGACCACTGAGGGGGAGGAGGGGAAGGACCACTAAGGGGTTTGGGAGAGGTGGGGAGAGGAGGACCACTAAGGGGGGGAGAGGGAGGACCACTAGACCACTAAGGGGGGGGAGGGTAAGTACCACTAAGGGAGGGAAGAGGGGAAGGACCACTAAGGGGTCTGGGAGAGGGGGGAGAGGAGGACTACTAAGTGGGGGAAGAAGGGGAAGGACCACTAAGGGGTTTGGGAGAGGGGGGGAGGGATGACCACTAAGGGGGGGGAGAGGGAGGACCACTAAGGGGGGGAGATGGTAAGGACCAATAAGGGGGGGAAAGGGGAAGGACCACTAAGGGGGGGAAGAGGGGAAGGACCACTAAGGGGGTGGGGGGAGAGGATGACCACTAACGGTGGGGAGTGAGAAGACCACTAAGGGGGGACTGCAGAGGGACAGGGGCCAAGGGAGAGCACTAAGGGACAGAATGGGAGATCACTAATTGACAGGAGGGGAGAGCACTATAAATTTTTTTTAAATAAACAGCTGCTCCCCTCTCAGTCCCTATCCTACCCCACAAACCCTCTCTTTTACACTACACACATATACAATGCATCCCTACTCACACACAGACACACGCGCACACACAGAAGCAAAATGCATCTCTTACATACACTCAATGCACCCCTTAAAGACACACACTGCATTAAATTACATACACAGAAACACACCTTGCATCCCTTACACACACACACGCAGAAACATACAATGCATTCCTTACACACAAACACACACTGCATCCCCTATACACACACACTACATCCCTTAGACAAATTGGTATCCATATACATTACATTACATCCTCTACTATAACACATAACACATCCCCTAGACACATACACTCCACTTCCTGTGAGAGAACTCATGGGTTGGCCATATTAGTGGATTTATGAGTGGGCCTTGTAGGCATACTCACGATCAGGCCCTGGGGGCCCAGACCTTGAACTGTGTAAGGGGCCCCAAAAAATGGAGCTGCTTCCTGTTCGTTAATTGCTGTGAGCACTGTTACAAACAGTCTCCAGAGAGCCTCTTCTACACCAGACCTGTGGAGCCTGAGCCCATCATCAGCCTCTTGTCCTCATCTAGTGATAAGTAGGAAATCCAATATATTATTAGTGGCACTAATCTCTAATTTACCTCACATTAAAGGGCCACTATAGTCACCAGACACACTACAGCTTAATGTAGTGGTTCTGGTGTCTTTAGCCTGTGCCTGTAGGCAATTTAATGTAAATTTAATGTAAACACATTGTCTTTTCAGATAAAAGACACTGTGTGCAGCACTGCCGTTGGCCCATATGGCAGACCATTACAAAAAAAATTACAATAGTTTCATCCTGTTCTCCGCTATGAGCCCTTAAGTAATACATTTGTCCGGACAGATCCTTGTAATTGCTTTTTATAATAACAAAGGTTATTATACCATTACCTTCAGTAATGTATTTCCAATGCTTTAAAATGCTAATACTGTTCTCATTTCATAACTGCCAAGATGTCGGCAAAAAAATATTTTTTTATTATTAATTAGAGTATTTATGAAACTGTTATGTTTATGTTCGGAATTCTATTTCAGAGAAGGCATACGCTTAGGTGACAGAGTTTTAGGTTAGTTAGTTAGATGACAGAGCTAGTCACATGGGGCAAAGACAAGCTGAGGTCTCTGTAGGATAATATTTATTACCCCAATAATATTTATCACACTGTGTTCATTGTCCGAATTTAGTAATGTATAGTTATGTCCTCAATATACAATTTGTTACTCCACCAATTCTAAGCAGAAGGGATGATTTAGCAGCTACGATCTTCTTGTGGTACCAATGATCATTGACACTTAAAGGTCTGTAAACACGTAGATGGGCAAGAGACACAAGGGAGTACTAAACATTTTATTGATATCTGTACAGAACTGGTAACTATGTAAAACAAATAACGATCTCATAGTCCCAATACATTTTCAAGCACATTTATACTATTAACAGATTGGTAAAAGGGCACTATACCTGCCATTGAATATTTACATTTTGACTATCACAGTCTTTCCATAGATAAATTATTGACATGTTAGTTAATGGAATCATTGGACATTCAATGTCATCATGGTGAATGTCAAATTCAATACCTAAAAAGTTACTGAATACACTTTTTGATAAATATCCAATGTCCTGCACATTAGGCACAAATCTGCTATCTAACACAACTTTTAGTAACATTTATCTATTTTTGCATTACCTACCATCTTTGGGTATGAAGCAATAACATGGTAGTTGAGGTGATGAGTATGGCATCAGGGTTATCCCTGCAAAAAGAGGAGGATAAGAACCCATCAAGTTATGCGTCCAATTGAACAGACAGAGCCAAAGTCAAAGACCGTTATATTATAATAGTAAACGTTTTACTGCTAATAAGCCAACTGTGTGAGAATCAAAATAGCTGTTTGTCAAAAACAGCTATCGAGAGGTACGACTTAGATACACCCCCAGTGGTGTTTCTCGTCAAAATTGCCGAAACTGCAACAGTAGTCTGTGTAGCATATGGTTGCAAGACAAAAACGGTGGTACCAGGACTTAGCGTAGCCTAACATTGCAATTATTTTATACATTAGTTCTTTCTTTTACTTACGTAATCAACATCTGGTGCATTCATTAGACAAAACGGCGTTACCATACCTTAGCAGTACAACTATAGTAGAATCCTGAAATCGGGGGGAAAAAAAGAAGAAAGAAACGAAAAAAAAAAAAAAATTGGCAAGCTCCAAAAATGACAAGCAAATGTGCGTAGGGGAGTTTGCACATTAAACAAATTGACCTTGAAGTATTGAGTCCAGAGACCATTTACAATACATTAGCTTAGTGTTCTACTTTGGATTTGTGGTTAGGTTAATGAAATTCCTTATCAGAAAGTACTCTCAACGCAAGATACAACATTTAATCATGTCTTCCATTTCAAATCATTAGAATAAACAGAGGTGGCTTGGCGTTTAATTTGTTGAAAGTTAATATTTTATTATTAAAGCAATAAATATATTAAATGGCATACGCCGCAATACTAAGTTGAAAGCAATCACTGATGGCCTTTGGCAACATGTTTCAAATCAATAAGGTCTGAGATGAATTTGTAGATTGATTACTGACGTCAAGACTTCTAAAACAACCTTTGGATTAATGGCATGGAGTTTTGCAGTTGAAGTGTACAAAGTGACGTGTCATCCAGATACCTTTAAAATACTTTTGACAGGGCATTTTCAATAACATAACATTGTGTGTATTGCAGATGTTACTGTAACTGTATATATATAATATATAGTGTTCAAGTAGAGATTACAGCTGTATTATTCCAGTGATGTAGATGTAAAACACAGATAAAATTGGTCTATTTAATACCTTTTTTATTGGACTAACAGAATTTTGTAATGACAAGCTTTCGGGAGAACCTCCCTTTCTCAAGTCTGAAGCATTTTTGAGCAAGACGACACATAGAATTCAAACTTGAGTTGTGATACAGGGGTTAAAGCAACATGAGTGCAGATAAGACAGGTTTGATAGAACATAGACACCATTCTTGCAGAGGGTCGTAAATATATTATGTGATGATCACAGAGTGAGGGGGGAGTGAAAGAAAAAACAAAAAGGGAACAGTGCAGAAGATGGTGCTAGAAGGGGGGAGTATTAATATAAAGAATGCATGAATTCCCATCCAAGAGTTACAGGATATGCATAAAGGCATATGTGTCTGTGTATATGCAGACACACGTACACACTCACACTCATGTACATATACCTATACACAAGTAGTGCATATGTACAAGTATACACAAGAACATACACTATACATAAGTACATACAATATACATATAAATACAACCAAATGCCCAAATTAACGTGCATGCACACCTACACATACATCCACACACAAGCACCAATACATGTACCTACACATATACCAATGTGCCTACACATACATAGACCCATATATATGTATATGGTAGATCTTGAACAGAGATTCCTAGAAATACAGCACACCAAACCATACAAATATTATCGCTATATCGATGATATCTTCATAATTTGGACTGAAAGCGAAGAAAAACTGATACAGTTCCATGACACCTTTAACACATTCCATCAATCAAACTAAAAATTGAATATTCCACTAGATCTGTGAACTTTCTGGACACCACTGTGACATGTAACAATGGCACAATCCACGCCTTGGCTTACAGAAAATCCATAGACAGGTGCAGTTACCTTCACAGCTCCAGCGTCCACCCCTTCCATACTAAACAGGGCATCATCTACAGTCAAGCCACTACGTACCATCGCATATGCTCTGATCCTAATGACCGTAATTCCCATCTAAATGTACTCTCCCAATCTATGAGACAGAAAGGCTACAAACCAAAGACTATTACCAAACAAATCATATCTGCTGTAAAAACTCCACGCACGCGCCTGCTACAGTACTGTCACAGCTCCCGGTGATTCTGCCAGCGTGGATACACAAAAAGTAAGCAACCACACCGACAGAAACAAATCTCACTTACTTTGTTTGCAGCAGATCACTGCCCGACCTCCCTCCATCAGGTCCCTAGCGGGTGCGACGCACTTAAGAGCGGCCACAGCTGCAGTTCGGATTTTTAGAACAAACTTACCTTCGCCCACACCAAAGATGGCGCCAACGTGCGTGCGACGTCACGTCATAGACGAGCACACACATTCAGAGGTCGGAGGGGTCAGAGGTCGGAGGCAGCCAATTACAGCCAAAGGAGGGGTATTTAAACCCATCTTACCTTTCTGTCAGTACCCTGTCGTGGTTTCCCTTAGTTGGTGATCCGAGAGCGTGTTCCTGAGCGTTTATTTCTGGTTATTGACTTTGGCTTCAATTTGGCTTCCCTGTATTCTGGTATCCTGGACTTTTGGCTTTCCCTCATCATTGTGTCTCCTTCTGTGTCCCTGACCTCGGCAAGTATTCTAACTATTCTTTGGTACTCTAAGGCCCGGTAAGACGTTACCTTTTAGTCCTAGGTGTGATATAATTCTACGTGCTAGATCTACTAGTATATTTGATCCTGCAGAATTATGTCAGCACATAGTAGCTTGCGAGAGGAAGCTAGAGGAGAATGATCACCATATGGATCGATTTGCCCAGGCTTTCAGTACGCTTCTTACTTGGACAGCGCATTTCCAGCCTGAGGTCCCTCCGATACACACACACACATGTACAGACACATCGACAAAATGTATACAGACACACATACACAAACACACACCGACATTCAAACACACACATATGCAGACACGTACACTAACACAGACACATACATGCTTTAGTCACCCTCCTGTTTCCTACCTTTTAGGTGCAGAAGGGTGACTTCCCTGGGGTCCAGTGACTCAGCGTGATGGAAGTCAGATTTCCCACTCCCATATAGTGGCGTACATACCAGGGTCGCAGGGGTCGCGGCTGCGACCAGGCCCGGCCCACCAGGGGGCCCGGCCGCCCTGCGACCCGGTATGTACCCACTGTGGCCAGCCTCTTCCCCTGGGGGGCCCAGGAGCTGGCCACCTCAGGGCCCCCCGAGGCTGGCCGTGGTATCACCGGGCTGGCGGGCGCGCGAGGGAGCACTTTCCCCTGAGTGCTTCCTCTTCAGCTCCCTCGCGCGCCGCACTGATACCGGAGCCGGAAGATGACGTCATCTTCCGGCTCCGGTATCAGTACGCGGCGCGCGAGGGAGCTGAAGAGGGAGCACTCAGGGGAAAGTGCTCCCTCGCGCGCTCGCCAGCCAGATAACCCGCCCAGCAGCCCCACCACCACTGGACCCCAGGGAATCCCCTCAGCACTTTTAAAGGTAGGGAGGCTGGGGGGATTAAATTAAAAAAAAAAAAAGTGTGTGTGTGAGTGTTAGTGAGTGTGTCAGTGTTAGTGAGTGTGAGTGTGTCAGTGTTAGTGAGTGTGTGTGTGTGTGTTAGTGAGTGTGTGTGTGTGTGTGTGTTAGTAAGTGTTAGTGAGTGTGTGTTAGTGAGTGTGTGTGTGTTAGTGAGTGTGTGTTAGTGAGTGTTAGTGAGTGTGTGTGTGTTAGTGAGTGTGTGAGTGTTAGTGAGTGTGTGTGTGTTAGTGAGTGAGTGTGTGTGTGTGTTAGTGTTAGAGTGTGTGTCTGTTAGTGTTAGAGTGTGTGTGTGTGTTAGTGTGTGTGTTAGAGAGTGTGTGTGTCTGTTAGTGTTAGAGTGTGTGTGTGTTAGTGTTAGTGTGTCAGTGAGTGTGTTACTGTGTGTGTGTGTCTGTTAGTGAGTGTGTATGTCTGTCACTGAGTGTGTGTGTCTGTTAGCTTGTGTGTATGTCTTAAGCACTTACCTTTCTCCAGCGCTGGACACCCTTGGCGCTGGGGATCTCTCCGCCACTCAGCTCCGAATGCGCATGCAAACCGCCCATAGGAAAGCATTACTCAATGCTTTTCTGTGGATGTTCAGCGTCTTCTCACTGTGATTTTCACAGTGAGAATCGCAGAAGCTCCTCTAGCGGCTGTCAATGAGACAGCCACTAGAGGCTGGATTAACCCTCAGTGAAACATAGCAGTTTTTCTGAAACTGCTATGTTTTCAGCTGCAGGGTTAAAACTAGAGGGACCTGGCACCCAGACCACTTCATTGAGCTGATGTGATCTGGGTGTCCGTAGTGGTCCTTTAAGTGTATGTCTATCTGCATGCACTGGCGTACATACCGCGGTCGCAGGAGTCGCAGCCCTGTGACCCCTCTGACCAGGTGCCCACCGCCAGTTCGCGCAGAGTAAGCGCGCGGGGGGGGGCCCACGGATCAGTTTTCGCACCGGGGCCCCATGGGTTATGTGTACGCCACTGCTCCCATAGTATGTATCTGAGTGTGTGTATGTCAGATTGTATGTTTGTGTGTGTTTATCTGAGTGTCACTGTGTTTATTTGAGTGTCAGTGTGTGAAGCTGACTGCATCTGAGTGTGTATGCATGTGCCATTTTGTGTATCTGAGTGTGCATGTGTGTGTGTGCGGGCGCGCGTAAGGGGAATAGCGTGTGGGGCAGGGGGTCATTGTTAAGCCACCTCCCTGAAATTAGATTTTGGATGTTGGGATGTCTGCATGCTTCTGCCTCTTAACCCCTTCTGCTCCCTGTCCTTTCCAGTTTCTCTCAGCTTCTGCTCCATTGACCTCTTCAGCCCCTTACCATGCCCTACTTTAAAAATATTATCTGCATTACATGTTATCCAGACACTTTATTCTTCAGGGACTGTATACCTGCACCTTGATGTGTTAGTGTGTTAGTTTGACAGTTATTTTACTTCACTTCATTTTTTTTTTACTGTTTTGTTTAATAATTATAGTTATATTGCACTTACAAGTTTGAAAGAACACTATAATCACCCAGATCTCTTCAACTCAATGAAGTGGTCTAGATGGAATGTTCCTGTCCTCTTAACTCCATTAGATTGAACAGCAGATGACGGCAGAAGAGGTTGTTAAACGTATGCAAAACTTTTTTATTTTATTTTTTATTTTAATGCACATGGGGCGACCTGAAAAAGAGTAGGGACACCTCAACCTGCAAAAAGCTCTGACCATATGGACTCTCAATGCAGCCAAAAGCTTGATACCACTCTTTTGGAAAAATGAGATCGCCCCACCCCTCACTCTTTGGTTCCAACGCAACTATGTTCCATGGAGGATCTCACCTTCCAATCGAGTGGCAGAACACAGGCATACTTTGATTTCTACACTTAGCAAAGGGCAGTTTGGGCCATTTTTTCCTCTTCCTTCTCTCTCATTATTTTTTTCCCACTCCACTAATCTTTACATATCCCCCTCCCCCTGCACCCTACTTTGCAATGGGAACGAGCTGGAGCACAGGCTCATTGGATGTAGACAGTTACGTCAAGTTGACATCCGCCCTTACCTACCTATTGTTCTGGTGTCACTGTGTAATTGTCTTATTTATTGTAAATCCCCCCCTTTTATAATATTGTATAAAAAATTAACGCGGACAGTTTTTCTTCGGGAAACGCATTTCTGCAACAAGTCTATTCCCTCTTACAGTAAGCAACTCCAAAAAAGCCAATAGGTTCCAAAGTATTCATGAGAAAATCCAATTCGCCTCAGTTTTATCAAGATCCTTATTCGTATTGCCACCTCTCCAAGATACATTAACTTTCTCTATTGCTGCAAATGTAAGCCCTGTATGATCCTGACTATGGATTAGGAACTTGATAAACATGGAATTTTTTATTTTTTTTAATGAATACATTGGAGCCTACTTGTTTGAATGGGAAGTTTGAACTGAATGCCCTTTTAACTAATCTATTTCCTAATTATAATTATATTATTATATTATTTTGTTTGTTTTTGTGAGTGTATGTCTCTCTCTCTCTCTCTCTCTCTCTCTCTCTATATATATATATATATATATATATATAAAATTCCTTTTTAACAGTTTTTTTTAACCATTTCTTTATATTTCTTATATATTTTCATTATTTCTTGAAATTAGCTTGTATTTTAAAATTTTATAGCAACATCGGAATATACATTTTTAAATAGCTTTTCAATTTTGAAGTGGCGTATTCATTTCAATCCATTTTTAAATAGCTTTTTAATTACAATCAGTTTTTTACATAACCTTTTTCTGCCCTATCAAAGATCCATGTTGCTGCTCCCTCGTGAATGCAACAACATTCTCTCAGAGGTTTATTCACTAAACTCTGAATTGCAGTGATTTAAAACCGAATTGCAAAGTTTTAGCAAAAACAGCAGAGCTGTGACTGTCTCAATTGGATAATTCTTCTAAATAAGCTATTTTGGCCTATATGTTGACTTTTGGTTTCCATTTAGGTTGGATCACCTGTCACTTTCCTCCACAGTGCTCATTGCTCTCTCTTAACAGTCTGTGTATCCTCCCTCATCTCCCGCCCCCCCCCATATTTAATTTTTGTTTCAAATTTTTTATAAATACAAGATCATGGACACGACAATACAACATAAAACATAGTTATTATTATTATTATTATTTTATTATTTATATAGCGCCAACAAATTCCGTAGCGCTGTACAATGGGATTATGTGTGTATATATATATATATATATATATTTATTTATTTATTTATAAGCGTTATGTATCTTTTACATCGTTTGATTTAACATATTTATATTTGAAAGATAAATATTTCAAAAATGTATTTTTTACGTATAAATACAGTCACAAGACCATACAATACAACATAAACACAATTATGTGATTGTAAGTGTAACACTGTGTTGTACCTTCCTTCATATCCCTTTTTTAAACACAATGCTCCTATTCAAAATTTACATGTTACCTCGCATAACAAACATACCATGAATACTATTACAAACTATACTAAATTAACGAATTCCTGCGAGGCAGACCAGACTTTCTAGGATATCGATGTTTTATGTTACCTGTAACGGAACTCCCCGTACTCCGACCGAGTACCTTCCGTTGATGGACGCTTCCTAGCTTGTGCCGAGGACCACAAGCACTGCACCGGACACCACAACCACCGCAGGCTCCACAACCGCAGTAGCTTAACTGGAGTCTTGCCGTCTTCTGTCCACCCTGGATCAGCTTCTGTCCTCCAGGACCGTGTGGGGAAGACCTTTCCTCCAGGAGAGCGTATCGGGAACAAGCTGTTAAAAGAACTAAGTGATTAAGGCTCAAGGGAGAATGCAGAGCATAGCAATCCCCAGTGTTAATATAGCTGTCCCCTCCAATCACGAGACAAGACTACGTGTTGAGGGTCAAGAAGATCTGTGTTTTAATTAGCACCAAAGGGCTTTCTTTTGTGGAGGTCTTACACATACAGGACCGCCGACAGGGTTTTGCAGAACAACCAATAAACACGTAGTATACAGTACAAACACTCCTATCAATTACACACAAACAGCCTTTCCCCTGAGTGCTTCCTCTTCAGCTCCCTCGCGCGCCGCACTGATACCGGAGCCGGAAGATGACGTCATCTTCCGGCTCCGGTATCAGTACGCGGCGCGCGAGGGAGCTGAAGAGGGAGCACTCAGGGGAAAGTGCTCCCTCGCGCGCTCGCCAGCCAGATAACCCGCCCAGCAGCCCCACCACCACTGGACCCCAGGGAATCCCCTCAGCACTTTTAAAGGTAGGGAGGCTGGGGGGATTAAATTAAAAAAAAAAAAAGTGTGTGTGTGAGTGTTAGTGAGTGTGTCAGTGTTAGTGAGTGTGAGTGTGTCAGTGTTAGTGAGTGTGTGTGTGTGTGTTAGTGAGTGTGTGTGTGTGTGTGTGTTAGTAAGTGTTAGTGAGTGTGTGTTAGTGAGTGTGTGTGTGTTAGTGAGTGTGTGTTAGTGAGTGTTAGTGAGTGTGTGTGTGTTAGTGAGTGTGTGAGTGTTAGTGAGTGTGTGTGTGTTAGTGAGTGAGTGTGTGTGTGTGTTAGTGTTAGAGTGTGTGTCTGTTAGTGTTAGAGTGTGTGTGTGTGTTAGTGTGTGTGTTAGAGAGTGTGTGTGTCTGTTAGTGTTAGAGTGTGTGTGTGTTAGTGTTAGTGTGTCAGTGAGTGTGTTACTGTGTGTGTGTGTCTGTTAGTGAGTGTGTATGTCTGTCACTGAGTGTGTGTGTCTGTTAGCTTGTGTGTATGTCTTAAGCACTTACCTTTCTCCAGCGCTGGACACCCTTGGCGCTGGGGATCTCTCCGCCACTCAGCTCCGAATGCGCATGCAAACCGCCCATAGGAAAGCATTACTCAATGCTTTTCTGTGGATGTTCAGCGTCTTCTCACTGTGATTTTCACAGTGAGAATCGCAGAAGCTCCTCTAGCGGCTGTCAATGAGACAGCCACTAGAGGCTGGATTAACCCTCAGTGAAACATAGCAGTTTTTCTGAAACTGCTATGTTTTCAGCTGCAGGGTTAAAACTAGAGGGACCTGGCACCCAGACCACTTCATTGAGCTGATGTGATCTGGGTGTCCGTAGTGGTCCTTTAAGTGTATGTCTATCTGCATGCACTGGCGTACATACCGCGGTCGCAGGAGTCGCAGCCCTGTGACCCCTCTGACCAGGTGCCCACCGCCAGTTCGCGCAGAGTAAGCGCGCGGGGGGGGGCCCACGGATCAGTTTTCGCACCGGGGCCCCATGGGTTATGTGTACGCCACTGCTCCCATAGTATGTATCTGAGTGTGTGTATGTCAGATTGTATGTTTGTGTGTGTTTATCTGAGTGTCACTGTGTTTATTTGAGTGTCAGTGTGTGAAGCTGACTGCATCTGAGTGTGTATGCATGTGCCATTTTGTGTATCTGAGTGTGCATGTGTGTGTGTGCGGGCGCGCGTAAGGGGAATAGCGTGTGGGGCAGGGGGTCATTGTTAAGCCACCTCCCTGAAATTAGATTTTGGATGTTGGGATGTCTGCATGCTTCTGCCTCTTAACCCCTTCTGCTCCCTGTCCTTTCCAGTTTCTCTCAGCTTCTGCTCCATTGACCTCTTCAGCCCCTTACCATGCCCTACTTTAAAAATATTATCTGCATTACATGTTATCCAGACACTTTATTCTTCAGGGACTGTATACCTGCACCTTGATGTGTTAGTGTGTTAGTTTGACAGTTATTTTACTTCACTTCATTTTTTTTTTACTGTTTTGTTTAATAATTATAGTTATATTGCACTTACAAGTTTGAAAGAACACTATAATCACCCAGATCTCTTCAACTCAATGAAGTGGTCTAGATGGAATGTTCCTGTCCTCTTAACTCCATTAGATTGAACAGCAGATGACGGCAGAAGAGGTTGTTAAACGTATGCAAAACTTTTTTATTTTATTTTTTATTTTAATGCACATGGGGCGACCTGAAAAAGAGTAGGGACACCTCAACCTGCAAAAAGCTCTGACCATATGGACTCTCAATGCAGCCAAAAGCTTGATACCACTCTTTTGGAAAAATGAGATCGCCCCACCCCTCACTCTTTGGTTCCAACGCAACTATGTTCCATGGAGGATCTCACCTTCCAATCGAGTGGCAGAACACAGGCATACTTTGATTTCTACACTTAGCAAAGGGCAGTTTGGGCCATTTTTTCCTCTTCCTTCTCTCTCATTATTTTTTTCCCACTCCACTAATCTTTACATATCCCCCTCCCCCTGCACCCTACTTTGCAATGGGAACGAGCTGGAGCACAGGCTCATTGGATGTAGACAGTTACGTCAAGTTGACATCCGCCCTTACCTACCTATTGTTCTGGTGTCACTGTGTAATTGTCTTATTTATTGTAAATCCCCCCCTTTTATAATATTGTATAAAAAATTAACGCGGACAGTTTTTCTTCGGGAAACGCATTTCTGCAACAAGTCTATTCCCTCTTACAGTAAGCAACTCCAAAAAAGCCAATAGGTTCCAAAGTATTCATGAGAAAATCCAATTCGCCTCAGTTTTATCAAGATCCTTATTCGTATTGCCACCTCTCCAAGATACATTAACTTTCTCTATTGCTGCAAATGTAAGCCCTGTATGATCCTGACTATGGATTAGGAACTTGATAAACATGGAATTTTTTATTTTTTTTAATGAATACATTGGAGCCTACTTGTTTGAATGGGAAGTTTGAACTGAATGCCCTTTTAACTAATCTATTTCCTAATTATAATTATATTATTATATTATTTTGTTTGTTTTTGTGAGTGTATGTCTCTCTCTCTCTCTCTCTCTCTCTCTCTATATATATATATATATATATATATATATAAAATTCCTTTTTAACAGTTTTTTTTAACCATTTCTTTATATTTCTTATATATTTTCATTATTTCTTGAAATTAGCTTGTATTTTAAAATTTTATAGCAACATCGGAATATACATTTTTAAATAGCTTTTCAATTTTGAAGTGGCGTATTCATTTCAATCCATTTTTAAATAGCTTTTTAATTACAATCAGTTTTTTACATAACCTTTTTCTGCCCTATCAAAGATCCATGTTGCTGCTCCCTCGTGAATGCAACAACATTCTCTCAGAGGTTTATTCACTAAACTCTGAATTGCAGTGATTTAAAACCGAATTGCAAAGTTTTAGCAAAAACAGCAGAGCTGTGACTGTCTCAATTGGATAATTCTTCTAAATAAGCTATTTTGGCCTATATGTTGACTTTTGGTTTCCATTTAGGTTGGATCACCTGTCACTTTCCTCCACAGTGCTCATTGCTCTCTCTTAACAGTCTGTGTATCCTCCCTCATCTCCCGCCCCCCCCCATATTTAATTTTTGTTTCAAATTTTTTATAAATACAAGATCATGGACACGACAATACAACATAAAACATAGTTATTATTATTATTATTATTTTATTATTTATATAGCGCCAACAAATTCCGTAGCGCTGTACAATGGGATTATGTGTGTATATATATATATATATATATATTTATTTATTTATTTATAAGCGTTATGTATCTTTTACATCGTTTGATTTAACATATTTATATTTGAAAGATAAATATTTCAAAAATGTATTTTTTACGTATAAATACAGTCACAAGACCATACAATACAACATAAACACAATTATGTGATTGTAAGTGTAACACTGTGTTGTACCTTCCTTCATATCCCTTTTTTAAACACAATGCTCCTATTCAAAATTTACATGTTACCTCGCATAACAAACATACCATGAATACTATTACAAACTATACTAAATTAACGAATTCCTGCGAGGCAGACCAGACTTTCTAGGATATCGATGTTTTATGTTACCTGTAACGGAACTCCCCGTACTCCGACCGAGTACCTTCCGTTGATGGACGCTTCCTAGCTTGTGCCGAGGACCACAAGCACTGCACCGGACACCACAACCACCGCAGGCTCCACAACCGCAGTAGCTTAACTGGAGTCTTGCCGTCTTCTGTCCACCCTGGATCAGCTTCTGTCCTCCAGGACCGTGTGGGGAAGACCTTTCCTCCAGGAGAGCGTATCGGGAACAAGCTGTTAAAAGAACTAAGTGATTAAGGCTCAAGGGAGAATGCAGAGCATAGCAATCCCCAGTGTTAATATAGCTGTCCCCTCCAATCACGAGACAAGACTACGTGTTGAGGGTCAAGAAGATCTGTGTTTTAATTAGCACCAAAGGGCTTTCTTTTGTGGAGGTCTTACACATACAGGACCGCCCACAGGGTTTTGCAGAACAACCAATAAACACGTAGTATACAGTACAAACACTCCTATCAATTACACACAAACAGCCTTTCCCCTGAGTGCTTCCTCTTCAGCTCCCTCGCGCGCCGCACTGATACCGGAGCCGGAAGATGACGTCATCTTCCGGCTCCGGTATCAGTACGCGGCGCGCGAGGGAGCTGAAGAGGGAGCACTCAGGGGAAAGTGCTCCCTCGCGCGCTCGCCAGCCAGATAACCCGCCCAGCAGCCCCACCACCACTGGACCCCAGGGAATCCCCTCAGCACTTTTAAAGGTAGGGAGGCTGGGGGGATTAAATTAAAAAAAAAAAAAGTGTGTGTGTGAGTGTTAGTGAGTGTGTCAGTGTTAGTGAGTGTGAGTGTGTCAGTGTTAGTGAGTGTGTGTGTGTGTGTTAGTGAGTGTGTGTGTGTGTGTGTGTTAGTAAGTGTTAGTGAGTGTGTGTTAGTGAGTGTGTGTGTGTTAGTGAGTGTGTGTTAGTGAGTGTTAGTGAGTGTGTGTGTGTTAGTGAGTGTGTGAGTGTTAGTGAGTGTGTGTGTGTTAGTGAGTGAGTGTGTGTGTGTGTTAGTGTTAGAGTGTGTGTCTGTTAGTGTTAGAGTGTGTGTGTGTGTTAGTGTGTGTGTTAGAGAGTGTGTGTGTCTGTTAGTGTTAGAGTGTGTGTGTGTTAGTGTTAGTGTGTCAGTGAGTGTGTTACTGTGTGTGTGTGTCTGTTAGTGAGTGTGTATGTCTGTCACTGAGTGTGTGTGTCTGTTAGCTTGTGTGTATGTCTTAAGCACTTACCTTTCTCCAGCGCTGGACACCCTTGGCGCTGGGGATCTCTCCGCCACTCAGCTCCGAATGCGCATGCAAACCGCCCATAGGAAAGCATTACTCAATGCTTTTCTGTGGATGTTCAGCGTCTTCTCACTGTGATTTTCACAGTGAGAATCGCAGAAGCTCCTCTAGCGGCTGTCAATGAGACAGCCACTAGAGGCTGGATTAACCCTCAGTGAAACATAGCAGTTTTTCTGAAACTGCTATGTTTTCAGCTGCAGGGTTAAAACTAGAGGGACCTGGCACCCAGACCACTTCATTGAGCTGATGTGATCTGGGTGTCCGTAGTGGTCCTTTAAGTGTATGTCTATCTGCATGCACTGGCGTACATACCGCGGTCGCAGGAGTCGCAGCCCTGTGACCCCTCTGACCAGGTGCCCACCGCCAGTTCGCGCAGAGTAAGCGCGCGGGGGGGGGCCCACGGATCAGTTTTCGCACCGGGGCCCCATGGGTTATGTGTACGCCACTGCTCCCATAGTATGTATCTGAGTGTGTGTATGTCAGATTGTATGTTTGTGTGTGTTTATCTGAGTGTCACTGTGTTTATTTGAGTGTCAGTGTGTGAAGCTGACTGCATCTGAGTGTGTATGCATGTGCCATTTTGTGTATCTGAGTGTGCATGTGTGTGTGTGCGGGCGCGCGTAAGGGGAATAGCGTGTGGGGCAGGGGGTCATTGTTAAGCCACCTCCCTGAAATTAGATTTTGGATGTTGGGATGTCTGCATGCTTCTGCCTCTTAACCCCTTCTGCTCCCTGTCCTTTCCAGTTTCTCTCAGCTTCTGCTCCATTGACCTCTTCAGCCCCTTACCATGCCCTACTTTAAAAATATTATCTGCATTACATGTTATCCAGACACTTTATTCTTCAGGGACTGTATACCTGCACCTTGATGTGTTAGTGTGTTAGTTTGACAGTTATTTTACTTCACTTCATTTTTTTTTTACTGTTTTGTTTAATAATTATAGTTATATTGCACTTACAAGTTTGAAAGAACACTATAATCACCCAGATCTCTTCAACTCAATGAAGTGGTCTAGATGGAATGTTCCTGTCCTCTTAACTCCATTAGATTGAACAGCAGATGACGGCAGAAGAGGTTGTTAAACGTATGCAAAACTTTTTTATTTTATTTTTTATTTTAATGCACATGGGGCGACCTGAAAAAGAGTAGGGACACCTCAACCTGCAAAAAGCTCTGACCATATGGACTCTCAATGCAGCCAAAAGCTTGATACCACTCTTTTGGAAAAATGAGATCGCCCCACCCCTCACTCTTTGGTTCCAACGCAACTATGTTCCATGGAGGATCTCACCTTCCAATCGAGTGGCAGAACACAGGCATACTTTGATTTCTACACTTAGCAAAGGGCAGTTTGGGCCATTTTTTCCTCTTCCTTCTCTCTCATTATTTTTTTCCCACTCCACTAATCTTTACATATCCCCCTCCCCCTGCACCCTACTTTGCAATGGGAACGAGCTGGAGCACAGGCTCATTGGATGTAGACAGTTACGTCAAGTTGACATCCGCCCTTACCTACCTATTGTTCTGGTGTCACTGTGTAATTGTCTTATTTATTGTAAATCCCCCCCTTTTATAATATTGTATAAAAAATTAACGCGGACAGTTTTTCTTCGGGAAACGCATTTCTGCAACAAGTCTATTCCCTCTTACAGTAAGCAACTCCAAAAAAGCCAATAGGTTCCAAAGTATTCATGAGAAAATCCAATTCGCCTCAGTTTTATCAAGATCCTTATTCGTATTGCCACCTCTCCAAGATACATTAACTTTCTCTATTGCTGCAAATGTAAGCCCTGTATGATCCTGACTATGGATTAGGAACTTGATAAACATGGAATTTTTTATTTTTTTTAATGAATACATTGGAGCCTACTTGTTTGAATGGGAAGTTTGAACTGAATGCCCTTTTAACTAATCTATTTCCTAATTATAATTATATTATTTTGTTTGTTTTTGTGAGTGTATGTCTCTCTCTCTCTCTCTCTCTCTCTCTCTCTCTATATATATATATATATATATATATAAAATTCCTTTTTAACAGTTTTTTTTAACCATTTCTTTATATTTCTTATATATTTTCATTATTTCTTGAAATTAGCTTGTATTTTAAAATTTTATAGCAACATCGGAATATACATTTTTAAATAGCTTTTCAATTTTGAAGTGGCGTATTCATTTCAATCCATTTTTAAATAGCTTTTTAATTACAATCAGTTTTTTACATAACCTTTTTCTGCCCTATCAAAGATCCATGTTGCTGCTCCCTCGTGAATGCGACAACATTCTCTCAGAGGTTTATTCACTAAACTCTGAATTGCAGTGATTTAAAACCGAATTGCAAAGTTTTAGCAAAAACAGCAGAGCTGTGACTGTCTCAATTGGATAATTCTTCTAAATAAGCTATTTTGGCCTATATGTTGACTTTTGGTTTCCATTTAGGTTGGATCACCTGTCACTTTCCTCCACAGTGCTCATTGCTCTCTCTTAACAGTCTGTGTATCCTCCCTCATCTCCCGCCCCCCCCCATATTTAATTTTTGTTTCAAATTTTTTATAAATACAAGATCATGGACACGACAATACAACATAAAACATAGTTATTATTATTATTATTATTTTATTATTTATATAGCGCCAACAAATTCCGTAGCGCTGTACAATGGGATTATGTGTGTATATATATATATATATATATATATTTATTTATTTATTTATAAGCGTTATGTATCTTTTACATCGTTTGATTTAACATATTTATATTTGAAAGATAAATATTTCAAAAATGTATTTTTTACGTATAAATACAGTCACAAGACCATACAATACAACATAAACACAATTATGTGATTGTAAGTGTAACACTGTGTTGTACCTTCCTTCATATCCCTTTTTTAAACACAATGCTCCTATTCAAAATTTACATGTTACCTCGCATAACAAACATACCATGAATACTATTACAAACTATACTAAATTAACGAATTCCTGCGAGGCAGACCAGACTTTCTAGGATATCGATGTTTTATGTTACCTGTAACGGAACTCCCCGTACTCCGACCGAGTACCTTCCGTTGATGGACGCTTCCTAGCTTGTGCCGAGGACCACAAGCACTGCACCGGACACCACAACCACCGCAGGCTCCACAACCGCAGTAGCTTAACTGGAGTCTTGCCGTCTTCTGTCCACCCTGGATCAGCTTCTGTCCTCCAGGACCGTGTGGGGAAGACCTTTCCTCCAGGAGAGCGTATCGGGAACAAGCTGTTAAAAGAACTAAGTGATTAAGGCTCAAGGGAGAATGCAGAGCATAGCAATCCCCAGTGTTAATATAGCTGTCCCCTCCAATCACGAGACAAGACTACGTGTTGAGGGTCAAGAAGATCTGTGTTTTAATTAGCACCAAAGGGCTTTCTTTTGTGGAGGTCTTACACATACAGGACCGCCCACAGGGTTTTGCAGAACAACCAATAAACACGTAGTATACAGTACAAACACTCCTATCAATTACACACAAACAGCCTTTCCCCTGAGTGCTTCCTCTTCAGCTCCCTCGCGCGCCGCACTGATACCGGAGCCGGAAGATGACGTCATCTTCCGGCTCCGGTATCAGTACGCGGCGCGCGAGGGAGCTGAAGAGGGAGCACTCAGGGGAAAGTGCTCCCTCGCGCGCTCGCCAGCCAGATAACCCGCCCAGCAGCCCCACCACCACTGGACCCCAGGGAATCCCCTCAGCACTTTTAAAGGTAGGGAGGCTGGGGGGATTAAATTAAAAAAAAAAAAGTGTGTGTGTGAGTGTTAGTGAGTGTGTCAGTGTTAGTGAGTGTGAGTGTGTCAGTGTTAGTGAGTGTGTGTGTGTGTGTTAGTGAGTGTGTGTGTGTGTGTGTGTTAGTAAGTGTTAGTGAGTGTGTGTTAGTGAGTGTGTGTGTGTTAGTGAGTGTGTGTTAGTGAGTGTTAGTGAGTGTGTGTGTGTTAGTGAGTGTGTGAGTGTTAGTGAGTGTGTGTGTGTTAGTGAGTGAGTGTGTGTGTGTGTTAGTGTTAGAGTGTGTGTCTGTTAGTGTTAGAGTGTGTGTGTGTGTTAGTGTGTGTGTTAGAGAGTGTGTGTGTCTGTTAGTGTTAGAGTGTGTGTGTGTTAGTGTTAGTGTGTCAGTGAGTGTGTTACTGTGTGTGTGTGTCTGTTAGTGAGTGTGTATGTCTGTCACTGAGTGTGTGTGTCTGTTAGCTTGTGTGTATGTCTTAAGCACTTACCTTTCTCCAGCGCTGGACACCCTTGGCGCTGGGGATCTCTCCGCCACTCAGCTCCGAATGCGCATGCAAACCGCCCATAGGAAAGCATTACTCAATGCTTTTCTGTGGATGTTCAGCGTCTTCTCACTGTGATTTTCACAGTGAGAATCGCAGAAGCTCCTCTAGCGGCTGTCAATGAGACAGCCACTAGAGGCTGGATTAACCCTCAGTGAAACATAGCAGTTTTTCTGAAACTGCTATGTTTTCAGCTGCAGGGTTAAAACTAGAGGGACCTGGCACCCAGACCACTTCATTGAGCTGATGTGATCTGGGTGTCCGTAGTGGTCCTTTAAGTGTATGTCTATCTGCATGCACTGGCGTACATACCGCGGTCGCAGGAGTCGCAGCCCTGTGACCCCTCTGACCAGGTGCCCACCGCCAGTTCGCGCAGAGTAAGCGCGCGGGGGGGGGCCCACGGATCAGTTTTCGCACCGGGGCCCCATGGGTTATGTGTACGCCACTGCTCCCATAGTATGTATCTGAGTGTGTGTATGTCAGATTGTATGTTTGTGTGTGTTTATCTGAGTGTCACTGTGTTTATTTGAGTGTCAGTGTGTGAAGCTGACTGCATCTGAGTGTGTATGCATGTGCCATTTTGTGTATCTGAGTGTGCATGTGTGTGTGTGCGGGCGCGCGTAAGGGGAATAGCGTGTGGGGCAGGGGGTCATTGTTAAGCCACCTCCCTGAAATTAGATTTTGGATGTTGGGATGTCTGCATGCTTCTGCCTCTTAACCCCTTCTGCTCCCTGTCCTTTCCAGTTTCTCTCAGCTTCTGCTCCATTGACCTCTTCAGCCCCTTACCATGCCCTACTTTAAAAATATTATCTGCATTACATGTTATCCAGACACTTTATTCTTCAGGGACTGTATACCTGCACCTTGATGTGTTAGTGTGTTAGTTTGACAGTTATTTTACTTCACTTCATTTTTTTTTTACTGTTTTGTTTAATAATTATAGTTATATTGCACTTACAAGTTTGAAAGAACACTATAATCACCCAGATCTCTTCAACTCAATGAAGTGGTCTAGATGGAATGTTCCTGTCCTCTTAACTCCATTAGATTGAACAGCAGATGACGGCAGAAGAGGTTGTTAAACGTATGCAAAACTTTTTTATTTTATTTTTTATTTTAATGCACATGGGGCGACCTGAAAAAGAGTAGGGACACCTCAACCTGCAAAAAGCTCTGACCATATGGACTCTCAATGCAGCCAAAAGCTTGATACCACTCTTTTGGAAAAATGAGATCGCCCCACCCCTCACTCTTTGGTTCCAACGCAACTATGTTCCATGGAGGATCTCACCTTCCAATCGAGTGGCAGAACACAGGCATACTTTGATTTCTACACTTAGCAAAGGGCAGTTTGGGCCATTTTTTCCTCTTCCTTCTCTCTCATTATTTTTTTCCCACTCCACTAATCTTTACATATCCCCCTCCCCCTGCACCCTACTTTGCAATGGGAACGAGCTGGAGCACAGGCTCATTGGATGTAGACAGTTACGTCAAGTTGACATCCGCCCTTACCTACCTATTGTTCTGGTGTCACTGTGTAATTGTCTTATTTATTGTAAATCCCCCCCTTTTATAATATTGTATAAAAAATTAACGCGGACAGTTTTTCTTCGGGAAACGCATTTCTGCAACAAGTCTATTCCCTCTTACAGTAAGCAACTCCAAAAAAGCCAATAGGTTCCAAAGTATTCATGAGAAAATCCAATTCGCCTCAGTTTTATCAAGATCCTTATTCGTATTGCCACCTCTCCAAGATACATTAACTTTCTCTATTGCTGCAAATGTAAGCCCTGTATGATCCTGACTATGGATTAGGAACTTGATAAACATGGAATTTTTTATTTTTTTTAATGAATACATTGGAGCCTACTTGTTTGAATGGGAAGTTTGAACTGAATGCCCTTTTAACTAATCTATTTCCTAATTATAATTATATTATTATATTATTTTGTTTGTTTTTGTGAGTGTATGTCTCTCTCTCTCTCTCTCTCTCTCTCTCTCTCTATATATATATATATATATATATATAAAATTCCTTTTTAACAGTTTTTTTTAACCATTTCTTTATATTTCTTATATATTTTCATTATTTCTTGAAATTAGCTTGTATTTTAAAATTTTATAGCAACATCGGAATATACATTTTTAAATAGCTTTTCAATTTTGAAGTGGCGTATTCATTTCAATCCATTTTTAAATAGCTTTTTAATTACAATCAGTTTTTTACATAACCTTTTTCTGCCCTATCAAAGATCCATGTTGCTGCTCCCTCGTGAATGCGACAACATTCTCTCAGAGGTTTATTCACTAAACTCTGAATTGCAGTGATTTAAAACCGAATTGCAAAGTTTTAGCAAAAACAGCAGAGCTGTGACTGTCTCAATTGGATAATTCTTCTAAATAAGCTATTTTGGCCTATATGTTGACTTTTGGTTTCCATTTAGGTTGGATCACCTGTCACTTTCCTCCACAGTGCTCATTGCTCTCTCTTAACAGTCTGTGTATCCTCCCTCATCTCCCGCCCCCCCCCATATTTAATTTTTGTTTCAAATTTTTTATAAATACAAGATCATGGACACGACAATACAACATAAAACATAGTTATTATTATTATTATTATTTTATTATTTATATAGCGCCAACAAATTCCGTAGCGCTGTACAATGGGATTATGTGTGTATATATATATATATATATATATATTTATTTATTTATTTATAAGCGTTATGTATCTTTTACATCGTTTGATTTAACATATTTATATTTGAAAGATAAATATTTCAAAAATGTATTTTTTACGTATAAATACAGTCACAAGACCATACAATACAACATAAACACAATTATGTGATTGTAAGTGTAACACTGTGTTGTACCTTCCTTCATATCCCTTTTTTAAACACAATGCTCCTATTCAAAATTTACATGTTACCTCGCATAACAAACATACCATGAATACTATTACAAACTATACTAAATTAACGAATTCCTGCGAGGCAGACCAGACTTTCTAGGATATCGATGTTTTATGTTACCTGTAACGGAACTCCCCGTACTCCGACCGAGTACCTTCCGTTGATGGACGCTTCCTAGCTTGTGCCGAGGACCACAAGCACTGCACCGGACACCACAACCACCGCAGGCTCCACAACCGCAGTAGCTTAACTGGAGTCTTGCCGTCTTCTGTCCACCCTGGATCAGCTTCTGTCCTCCAGGACCGTGTGGGGAAGACCTTTCCTCCAGGAGAGCGTATCGGGAACAAGCTGTTAAAAGAACTAAGTGATTAAGGCTCAAGGGAGAATGCAGAGCATAGCAATCCCCAGTGTTAATATAGCTGTCCCCTCCAATCACGAGACAAGACTACGTGTTGAGGGTCAAGAAGATCTGTGTTTTAATTAGCACCAAAGGGCTTTCTTTTGTGGAGGTCTTACACATACAGGACCGCCCACAGGGTTTTGCAGAACAACCAATAAACACGTAGTATACAGTACAAACACTCCTATCAATTACACACAAACCCTCCCCTCTGCCTGTGATATAATTACTGAACACAATGGGTTAAAGTAATTATCACAGGCAGGAAAAAATATACTTTTTACACATACACTGTAACTTTAAAAATATACATTCAATCTTCATAATGACATATTCGAACTCAGCACACTTTAATTACGAACATATCCAAAATCCAGCCAATTCCATACAGGGGTTAAAAAGTTAGGTGGAAGTCCTTTACGACCGACAGCAAGCACATTTTCCTGCCCAAAACAGTTCCATAGATTTGGGCTGTGCGGTCGGTCTATTTTACACAGAAAAATTACAAAAAAAAAGTCCCATTCGAATGCACGAACGGAGCCGTTCGTGCATTTAGCTTAGTATAGCAGTGAGTTCAAACTGCCGAACGGGACTTCTAGCTAGCTGAAAACTGAGTGTAGGAGAAGGTAAAGGTCAGCGGTGTTCGTTGAAATTCAGTTCCATGGATTTGGCTACACATACCGCTGACCTCGTTCGAATTAACAAAGATGGCCGCCGCCACGTGTTCGTTTGTTGAATGGTGGCCACTATGTTATTATTATTTATTATTTATATAGCGCCAACAAATTCCGCAGCGCTTTACAGTGGGTGGACGAACAAACATGTAATTGTAACCAGGGGCGGACTGAGAGCCTTTGGGGCCCCCATGCAAAATTAGATCCCAGGCCTTGTGAAGGCCAAATATATGTGCATTAAATAAATGTTAAATATAACTCTGACAGGTGGAAGAGTGTGGGAGGTGGTGACAGGTGGCAGAGTGAGGGAGGGGGTGCCTGGTGGCAGAGTGAGGGAGGGAGGGGGTGAGTGGTGGCAGAGTGAGGGGGGGTGACTGGTGACAGAGTTAGGGAGGGGGTGACTAGTGACAGAGTGAAGGAGCGACTGGGTAACTAGTGACAGAGTGAGCAACGGGGTGACTGGTGACAGAGTGAGGGGGTGACTGATGACAGTGGGGGTGACTGGTGACAGAGGGAGGGAGGGAGGGGGTGACGAGGGACAGAGGGAGGGAGGGGGTGACTGGTGACAGAGAGGGAGGGGGTGACTGAGGGAGGGGGTTACTGGTGACACTGGGGGGGTGACAGAGTGAGGGAGGGGGTGACTGGTGACAGAGTGAGGGAGGGGGTGACTGGTGACACAGTGGGGGGTGACTGGTGACAGTGGGGGGGTGACTGATGACAGAGGGAGGGAGGGGGTGACAGAGTGAGGGAGGGGGTGACTAGTGAGAGTAAGGGAGCGGGTGACTGGTGACAGAGAGGGAGGGGGTGACTGAGGGAGGGGGTTACTGGTGACAGAGTGAGGGAGGGGTGACTGGTGACAGAGTGAGGGAGGGGTTAACTGGTGACACAGTGGGGGGGTGACTGGTGATAGAGTGAGCGACGGGGTAACTAGTGACAGAGTGAGCAACGGGGTGACTGGTGACAGAGTGAGGGGGTGACTGATGACAGTGGGGGGGTGACTGGTGACAGAGTGAGGGAGGGAGGGGGTGACGAGGGACAGAGGAAGGGAGGGGGTGACTGGTGACAGAGAGGGAGGGGGTGACTGTGGGAGGGGGTTACTGGTGACACTGGGGGGCTGACAGAGTGAGGGAGGGGGTGACTGGTGACAGAGTGGGGGGTGATTGGTGACAGTGGGATGTGACTGATGACAGAGGGAGGGGGTGACAGAGTGAGGGAGGGGGTGACTAGTGAGAGTAAGTGAGCGACAGGGTGACTGGTGACAGAGTGAGGGGGTGACTGATGACAGTGGGGGGGTGACTGGTGACAGAGTGAGGGAGGGAGGGGGTGACAAGGGACAGAGGGAGGGAGGGAGGGGGTGACTGGTGACAGAGAGGGAGGGGGTGACTGAGGGAGGGGGTTACTGGTGACACTGGGGGGGTGACTGGTGACAGAGTGAGGGAGGGGTGACTGGTGACAGAGTGAGGGAGGGGTTGACGGGTGACACAGTGGGGGGGGGTGACTGTGATAGAGTGAGCGACTGGGTAACTAGTGACAGAGTGAGCAACGGGGTGACTGGTGACAGAGTGAGGGGGTGACTGATGACAGTGGGGGGTGACTGGTGACAGAGGGAGGGAGGGAGGGGGTGACGAGGGACAGAGGGAGGGAGGGGGTGACTGGTGACAGAGAGAGAGGGGGTGACTGTGGGAGGGGGTGACTGGTGACAGAGTGAGGGAGGGGGTGACTGGTGACACAGTGGGGGGGTGACTGGTGACAGTGCGGGGGTGACTGATGACAGAGGGAGGGAGGGGGTGACAGAGTGAGGGAGGGGGTGACTGGTGACAGAGAGGGAGGGGGTGACTGAGGGAGGGGGTTACTGGTGACACTGGGGGTGGTGACTAATGACAGAGTGAGGGAGGGGTTGACTTGAGACACAGTGGGGGGGTGACTGGTGATAGAGTGAGCGACAGGGTAACTAGTGACAGAGTGAGCAACGGGGTGACTGGTGACAGAGTGAGGGGGTGACTGATGACAGTGGGGGGGGTGACTGGTGACAGAGTGAGGGAGGGAGGGGGTGACGAGGGACAGAGGGAGGGAGGGGTGACTGGTGACAGAGAGGGAGGGGGTTACTGGTGACACTGGGGGGGTGACAGAGTGAGGGAGAGGTGACTGGTGACACAGTGGGGGGGGTGACTGGTGACAGTGGGGGGTGATTGATGACAGAGGGAGGGGGTGACAGAGTGAGGGAGGGAGTGACTAGTGAGAGTAAGGGAGGGGGTGACTAGGGAGGGAGGGGGTGACTAGTGACAGAGGAATGGGAGGGGGTGACAAGTGACTGAGGGAGGGGGTGACTGGTGACACAGTGGGGGGTGACTGGTGACACAGTGGGGGGTGACTGGTGACAGAGTGAGGGAGGGGGTGACTACTGACAGAGTGAGTGAGGGGGTGACTAGTGAGAGTAAGGGAGGGGGTGATTAGAGAGGGAGGGGGTGACTAGTGACAGAGGGAGGGAGGAGGTGACGAATGACAGAGAGAAGGAGGGAGGGGGTGACTAGTGACAGAGAGAGGGAGGGGGTGACTAGTGACAGAGGGAGGGAGGGGGTGACTGGTGACAGAGGGAGGGAGGGTGACAGAGTAAGGAAGGGGGTGACTAGTGACAGAGTGAGTGAGGGGGTGACTGGTGACACAGTTAGGGGGTGACAGAGGGAGGGGTGACTAGTGTCACAGGGAGGGGAGTGACTAGTGACAGAGTGACTCCCCATCTCCCCCTTATATCCTACCTTTGTTCTGCTCCCTCTGGTCTCTTCCAGGCTGCTGCTCCTTCCCCTCGCTGGCTATGAGAGGTCTGTGTGAGAGGAGAGTACAGGAAGTGATGTCCCTTCCTGGCCCCACCCCTCCCATCACACAGAGTGCCGCGTGGGACAGGAAGGAGACCTGGCAGAGAGGGAGAGGAGGTAATGCTGCCAGGTCTCATTAAGTGGGAGGGAGGAGGGGGTTAATATGCAGAGGTAGGTTGCTGAGGCCCTGCGCTCCATCAGGGACCCCACAACCTATTAAAGGAAGAGATATATATCTTTTTTTGCCGTTCTAGTTGGAGAGATCTCTGATCTCTCCAGCTGGAGCGTGGCTGTGCGGCCAGGCCCCTGGCTGTCTCTGGCCCTCGGTCCATGACCGATGTGCCCGACTGGTCAGTCCGCCCCTGATTGTAACCAGACAAGTTGGACACACAGGAACAGAGGGGTTGAGGGCCCTGCTCAATGAGCTTACATGCTAGAGGGAGTGTTGTAAAGTGACACAAAAGGTAAGGATAATATTAGACTAATGACAATTGGAATAGAGGAATCAGTCGGGAGCTATTAAATAATAGCTATTAGCTATTATTTAATTGATACGCCTTTATGAAGAAGTGGGTTTTTAATGATTTTTTGACTGAGTGGGCCAGGGTGAGCATCTAACGGAGGAGGGAAGTGAGTTCCACAGGAACTGTGCAGCCCTCGAGAAGTCTTGAAGGCGAGCATCAGAGGTGGGAGTACGGACAGAAGATAGACGTAAGTCTTCAGTAGAGCGTAAGGGCCTAGACAAGAAATACTTGTGTATTAGGGAGGATAGATAGGTGGGAGCAGCATTATGTAGAGATTTGAAAGCAAGAACCAGAATTTTACATTGAGCCCTTTTATCTTACAGGAAGTCAATGTAGGGACTGACAGAAGAGAGGTGCGGGCGGACAGGAAGATAAGCCTCACCGCTGCATTCATTATAGACCGTAACTGCGCACGTTGGGAGTACGTAAGACCACTGAGAAGCTGATTACAGTAGTCTAGGCGAGAAAGGACAGTGGAATGTACCAGCACCTTAGTCGGATCTGGCGTTAAGTAGGGTTGGATGCGCACAATATTTTTGGCAATAGACTGAACATGAGGCATGAAGGAGAGGTCGGAGTAAAAGAGAACACCTAGGCAGCGAGCCTGCGTGGTGGAGTTGATGGTAGCACCGTTGACTTGGAGGGAGACAGACACAGGAGTAGCAACACTTGAGGGAGGAAAGACCAGAATTTCAGTTTTGTTCAAGTTGAGTTTAAGGAAGTGGGCAGCCATCCAGTTAGAAATTGCTTAGAGGCAGTCAGAGACACTAGACAAGAGGGACGGGGAGAGATAGGAGAGGACAGATAGATTTGCATGTCATCTGCAAAGAAATGATATTGAAAGCCAAAGGAGCTAATGAGTTTACCAAGGGAGGAGGTACAAATAGAGAACAGTAGGGAACCAAGGACTGAACCTTGGGGGACACCAACAGAGAGGAGTTGAGGAGAAGAAGCAGAGCCAGAGAAAGAAACGCTGGGAGAGGTAGGAGGAGCACCAAGAGAGAGCAATATCTTGTATACCGATATTGCGGAGGATGAATAGAAGCTGTTGATGATCAAAAGTGTCAAAAGCCGCAGAAAGGTCAAGGAGAATTAGGATAGAGTAGTGACCACGAGATTTTGCAGGGAGTAGATAATTGGATACTTTGGTCAGTGCCGCTTCCACAGAGTGCTTAGCACGGAAACCAGACTTAACCCCTTAAGGACACATGACATGTGTGACATGTCATGATTCCCTTTTATTCCTGAAGTCTGGTCCTTAAGAGGTTAAGCAGGTTTAGCAGTGAGTTGGACTCGAGGAAGTCTGTCAATCTCGCATACACAGCTCTTTTTCAAGGATCTTGGACGCAAAAGGCAGCTGCGAGATAGGACGGTAGTTGGACGGGGAGTTAGGGTCAAGGTTGGGCTTTTTTAGAATTGGGGTTACAGTTGCATGTTTGAAGGGCGATGGAAATATGCCCAGCTTTGGTGGTATAATCCCCACCTGGGATGTGCAGGCACCAGGAAAAGAGTCTGCAGCACAAAATAATAAAATAGGACTTAAAATATATTTAAGAAATTACTTTAAGTTAAAAATGTATAGTTAAATCCATACACGATATTGTGAATAGAAAACGATTGGTTGCATCAATCTCACACTTTATGCATTTCTCCCAGCAGTGGTAGGTTTATCACCAATTGTAACATATATTGTTTCTTTACACAAGATTTTTGTCGAATATACTGCTGCCATACATTGCATGCTATAGTGAGCGCCTACGCTATCTTTGCTTTACATCCACTATAATTTAGTCTTTAGTTAATGAAACCATTTCCTGTTACCCTGTTCTACATAAAAAAAAATAGTTTTTCTTATTCACTATACTATATATATATATATATATATATATAGGAGCACCCTCTCCTATATATATAGTTTATACACAGTTTCTCTTGTATCTCCTGCTTTGTAATTTAACTTTAATCACACACAGGGTGCTCCTGCAATAAAGGAAGTGTAAAGATTAGAGGACTCTTTACAGGAAGTGTTGTGTAAAAGGCTGTGTAAGTCACATGCAGGGAGGTGTGACTAAGGCTGCATAAAAGTGATATAACTCCAAAATGGCAGAGAATTTAGTACTGAAATTGCAGGAGCATGATCTATACACCAAAACTGCTTTATTAACCTTGATTTGTTTTGGTGCCTATTGTGTCCCTTTAAGCCTTTTTGTTAGAAAACAAATTATAGCAGATTTTTACATGAATGGCAGCAAAATCACTGATAATTAACCTACTTTCTCTTTAGCTGTAGAAAGATGGTGTACAGAGGTGTTTTTTTCTGGAGGTAATTATTTTATATAAACACTATGTCCAATGCATTTGCACTTTTCTCCTTTTTTTTTTTTACAGCACTTCCCCCTGTCTCAGTGCCAACACACTGTGTATGAGGTTCCTAAAGGCTCTATCTGAAATGCCTTCCCCACCAAAAAAAGTCCAAAGGCACTGTATTCCGCCCACCAGCAGGTGGCGCACTTTGCTCTGACTTGTCTATCTACAGCCTGGATTTGTGTGTGTGTCGCTTTTCAGTTCCGCTTTGTGTTTGTTTCCGGGTCAGCGGGGAGGCAGACTAGACAGACCTGTGGAGTGCTGGTGGCAGTCTGAGCCGGGGGCAGTACTGGAGGGTGTGTGTTTACAGCCTCGGGGCGATATCACACGGAACAACAGCACTGCTTATTGAATACAGTGTAATGGGTTAACAGTGTGTTATTAATGCAGGTTAATGGGTTAACAGTGTGTTATTAATGCAGGTTAATGGGTTAACAGTGTGTTATTAATGCAGGGTAAGGGGTTAACAGTGTGTTATTAATGCAGGTTAAGGGGTTAACGGTGTGTTATTAATGCTGGTTAAGGGGTTAACAGTGTGTTATTAATGCAGGTTAATGGGTTAACAGTGTGTTATTAATGCACGTTAAGGGGTTAAGTGTGTTATTAATGCAGGTTAAGGGGTTAAGTGTGTTATTAATGCAGGTTAAGGGGTTAACAGTGTGTTATTAATGCAGGTTAAGGGGTTAACAGTGTGTTATTAATGCAGGTTAATGGGTTAACAGTGTGTTATTAATGCAGGTTAATGGGTTAACAGTGTGTTATTAATGCACGTTAAGGGGTTAACAGTGTGTTATTAATGCAGGTTAAGGGGTTAACGGTGTGTTATTAATGCAGGTTAAGGGGTTAACGGTGTGTTATTAATGCAGGTTAAGGGGTTGGCGGTGTGTTATTAATGCAGGTTAAGGGGTTGGCGGTGTGTTATTAATGCAGGTTAAGGGGTGAGCGGTGTGTTATTAATGCAGGTTAAGGGCTGAGCGGTGTGTTATTAATGCAGGTTAAGGGCTGAGCGGTGTGTTATTAATGCAGGTTAAGGGCTGAGCGGTGTGTTATTAATGCAGGTTAAGGGGTGAGCGGTGTGTTATTAATGCAGGTTAAGGGGTGAGCGGTGTGTTATTAATGCAGGTTAATGGCTGAGCGGTGTGTTATTAATGCAGGTTAATGGCTGAGCGGTGTGTTATTAATGCAGGTTAAGGGGTGAGCGGTGTGTTATTAATGCAGGTTAAGGGCTGAGCGGTGTGTTATTAATGCAGGTTAAGGGCTGAGCGGTGTGTTATTAATGCAGGTTAAGGGCTGAGCGGTGTGTTATTAATGCAGGTTAAGGGCTGAGCGGTGTGTTATTAATGCAGGTTAATGGGATAGCAATGTATTAATGCAGGTTAAGGGCTGAGCGGTGTGTTATTAATGCAGGTTAATGGCTGAGCGGTGTGTTATTAATGCAGGTTAATGGCTGAGCGGTGTGTTATTAATGCAGGTTAATGGCTGAGCGGTGTGTTATTAATGCAGGTTAATGGCTGAGCGGTGTGTTATTAATGCAGGTTAATGGCTGAGCGGTGTGTTATTAATGCAGGTTAATGGCTGAGCGGTGTGTTATTAATGCAGGTTAATGGCTGAGCGGTGTGTTATTAATGCAGGTTAATGGCTGAGCGGTGTGTTATTAATGCAGGTTAATGGCTGAGCGGTGTGTTATTAATGCAGGTTAATGGCTGAGCGGTGTGTTATTAATGCAGGTTAATGGCTGAGCGGTGTGTTATTAATGCAGGTTAAGGGGTGAGCGGTGTGTTATTAATGCAGGTTAAGGGCTGAGCGGTGTGTTATTAATGCAGGTTAAGGGCTAAGCGGTGTGTTATTAATGCAGGTTAAGGGCTAAGCGGTGTGTTATTAATGCAGGTTAAGGGCTGAGCGGTGTGTTATTAATGCAGGTTAAGGGCTGAGCGGTGTGTTATTAATGCAGGTTAAGGGCTGAGCGGTGTGTTATTAATGCAGGTTAAGGGCTGAGCGGTGTGTTATTAATGCAGGTTAAGGGCTGAGCGGTGTGTTATTAATGCAGGTTAAGGGCTGAGCGGTGTGTTATTAATGCAGGTTAAGGGCTGAGCAGTGTGTTATTAATGCAGGTTAAGGGCTGAGCGGTGTGTTATTAATGCAGGTTAAGGGCTGAGCGGTGTGTTATTAATGCAGGTTAAGGGCTGAGCGGTGTGTTATTAATGCAGGTTAATGGGATAGCAATGTATTAATGCAGGTTAAGGGCTGAGCGGTGTGTTATTAATGCAGGTTAATGGGATAGCAATGTATTAATGCAGGTTAAGGGCTGAGCGGTGTGTTATTAATGTAGGTTAATGGGATAGCAATGTATTAATGCAGGTTAATGGGATAGCAATGTATTAATGCAGGTTAAGGGCTGAGCGGTGTGTTATTAATGCAGGTTAATGGGATAGCAATGTATTAATGCAGGTTAAGGGCTGAGCGGTGTGTTATTAATGCAGGTTAAGGGCTGAGCGGTGTGTTATTAATGCAGGTTAAGGGCTGAGCGGTGTGTTATTAATGCAGGTTTCAGTTTTATTTTTTGAATTTGACAATTTTTATTTTGTCAGGACACAAATAGAAGGGGGGTACAGAAAGGAAAAGGGGTAAGGGGGGAATAAGCATTTGCATCCAGCATTGACATATTGATGTATTCCTTGTTTTCATACAGGGTACTCTGTATCATACATGCAAGTTTACACAGTATTTACACAGTAACAATGGTTTGGTGCCGTTCCTTTGTGTCTGCTTATGTAATCGTGTCAAGATTTGTACTTTGGTTTTCGTAGGTTAAAGAGTTACTCAGTCTTGTGTTAGGGTTGGGAGGGCGCTTCCCGCGCCAAGGTTATTCTGCGCTGTTTAGTGGTATACAAGGGATGTCGGGTGCTAGTGGCGCTTTCGTCAGTGCTGTTCTGTTGTATTCCATTAGGAGGGGATGGAATAAAGTGGTGGTTAGGGGGAGGGGGTGGTAGGTGATACTTTTAAGCACGGATGTCGGGATTGTTCCTGTCGTGAGGTGTAGTGTTATGGAGGCTATTATGCTCCTATCGTGGAGCTTGTAGTGGTTTCGAGTCAGAGCACTAGATGTGTCAAAGTTCTACTTGTGGTGCATTGCTTGGTAGTGCTTAAGAGGGTTCTGACTTGTATTTGTCCCACAGTTCACAGGCTGTGGACCAGTAGGATGCTTTCGATCTTGCCTTCCTTGCCATCTGTTCGTAGTGCTTAGTTGCGTCTATAGCTGTGATACATTGTTCGATTGTAGGTGGTCTGGTCTGTTTCCAGTTTCTGCTTATGGTCGCTACTGCTGCCACAATAATGTGGTATAGGAGATATCTGTGGCTTTTTTGTAGTTTTGGTGGGAGTAGTAGGAGAAGAAATGTTTCGGGAAGGAGTGGTATGTGTGTTTTGGTACATTAGGGTGCTAGTTTTGCCACATCCTGCCAGAATGTTGTGAGCTTTTGACAGTGCCACCAGGTGTGGATCATGGTGCCTTTGTCCGCCTGACACCTCCAGCAGACGTCTGACGAGTTGGGGAAGCTATGTTTAAGGCGTGTGGGTACCAGGTACCACCTGTACAGTATTTTGCGTGAGAGTTCCACATGAGTTGCGCAGAGGGTTAGTTGCTTGTGTGCCTTATAGATGTTTTTCCATTGATCTTCCGAGAGTGGGTGCTTTATATCTTTTTCCCAAGCTGCCTTGAAGGACGGAGGATGTTGCATTTGTGCATTATGTTCCGAGGCGTAGATTAAAGAGATCATTTTTTTTTTTTTCCGGTTTGAGTTTCAGGCATATCTTTTCCACTTCCGAGAGGGGCGGTGTTGATGGGGCTATCGGTTGATGTTTCGTTTGCGAAGCGAACCAGGCTTGTATTTGTCTGTAGCAGTTGCAGGTATATCGAACTCCTGTTGGAGGTCGGTTAATTGTTTTAGGCGGGTACCTGTCATGAGTTGGGATAGGGTTGTCACTCCGTGTTCGTTCCACACTTTTGTAGTTGAGATCCGTTATGATTGCGCTCACTGCTTCTATCGGCAGGGCTGGGGAGATATTTGTCATTATGCCTGTTTTTTGTTTTCTCTTTATTTTTGTTGTGCTTGAAGGTTACATATACGCTTGCACTGCCCCAACAGCGGTAGTTTCTCTGAAACTGCTATGTTTATGAAAAAATGGGTTAACCCTAGAAGGACCTGGCACCCAGACCACTTCATTAAGCTGAAGTGGTCTGGGTGCCTAGAGTGGTCCTTTAATGCAGGTTAAGGGGTTGGCAGTGTGTTATTAATGCAGGTTAAGCGGTGAGCGGTGTGTTATTAATGCAGGTTAATGGGATAGCAATATATTAATGCAGGTTAAGGGGTTAGCACTGTATTATTAATGCAGGTTAATGGGTGAGCAGTGTATTATTAATGCAGGTTAAGGGGTTGGCGGTGTATTATTAATGCAGGTTAAGGGGTGAGCGGTGTATTATTAATGCAGGTTAAGGGGTTGGCGGTGTGTTATTAATGCAGGTTAAGGGGTTGGCGGTGTGTTATTAATGCAGGTTAATGGATGAGCGGTGTGTTATTAATGCAGGTTAAGGGGTTGGCGGTGTATTATTAATGCAGGTTAAGGGGTGAGCGGTGTGTTATTAATGCAGGTTAAGGGGTGAGCGGTGTGTTATTAATGCAGGTTAAGGGGTTGGCGGTGTGTTATTAATGCAGGTTAAGGGGTTGGCGGTGTGTTATTAATGCAGGTTAATGGATGAGCGGTGTGTTATTAATGCAGGTTAATAATGGGTTAGCGGTGTGTTATTAATGCAGGTTAAGGGGTTAGCGGTGTATTAATAATGCAGGTTAAGGTTAGTGTGTTCCCCCCTCCCCTCATCCCATAGTGTGTTCCCCCCCTCCCCTCATCCCATAGTGTGTTCCCCCCCTCCCCTCATCCCATAGTGTGTTCCCCCCCTCTCCTCATCCCATAGTGTGTTCCCCCCTCCCCTCATCCCATAGTGTGTTCCCCCCTCCCCATATCCCATAGTGTTCCCCCCTCCCCTCATCCCATAGTGTGTTCCCCCCTCCCCTCATCCCATAGTGTGTTCCCCCCTCCCCTCATCCCATAGTGTGTTCCCCCCTCCCCTCATCCCATAGTGTGTTCCCCCCTCCCCTCATCCCATAGTGTGTTCCCCCCTCCCCTCATCCCATAGTGTGTTCCCCCCTCTCCTCATCCCATAGTGTGTTCCCCCCCCTCATCCCATAGTGTGTTCCCCCCCCTCATCCCATAGTGTGTCCCCCCCTCCCCTCGTCCCACAGCGTGTTCCCCCCTCCCCTCGTCCCACAGTTTGTTCCCCCCTCCCCTCGTCCCATAGTGTGTTCCCCCCTCCCCTCGTCCCATAGTGTGTTCCCCCCCCCCTCGTCCCATAGTGTGTTCCCCCCTCCCCTCGTCCCATAGTGTGTTCCCCCCTCCCCTCGTCCCATAGTGTGTTCCCCCCTCCCCTCGTCCCATAGTGTGTTCCCCCCTCCCCTCGTCCCATAGTGTGTTCCCCCCTCCCCTCGTCCCATAGTGTGTTCCCCCCTCCCCTCGTCCCATAGTGTGTTCCCCCCTCCCCTCGTCCCATAGTGTGTTCCCCCCTCCCCTCGTCCCATAGTGTGTTCCCCCCTCCCCTCGTCCCATAGTGTTCCCCCCTCCCCTCGTCCCATAGTGTTCCCCCCTCCCCTCGTCCCATAGTGTTCCCCCCTCCCCTCGTCCCATAGTGTTCCCCCCTCCCCTCGTCCCATAGTGTTCCCCCCTCCCCTCGTCCCATAGTGTTCCCCCCTCCCCTCGTCCCATAGTGTTCCCCCCTCCCCTCGTCCCATAGTGTTCCCCCCTCCCCTCGTCCCATAGTGTTCCCCCCTCCCCTCGTCCCATAGTGTTCCCCCCTCCCCTCGTCCCATAGTGTTCCCCCCTCCCCTCGTCCCATAGTGTTCCCCCCTCCCCTCGTCCCATAGTGTTCCCCCCTCCCCTCGTCCCATAGTGTTCCCCCCTCCCCTCGTCCCATAGTGTTCCCCCCTCCCCTCGTCCCATAGTGTTCCCCCCTCCCCTCGTCCCATAGTGTTCCCCCCTCCCCTCGTCCCATAGTGTTCCCCCCTCCCCTCGTCCCATAGTGTTCCCCCCTCCCCTCGTCCCATAGTGTTCCCCCCTCCCCTCGTCCCATAGTGTTCCCCCCTCCCCTCGTCCCATAGTGTTCCCCCCTCCCCTCGTCCCATAGTGTTCCCCCCTCCCCTCGTCCCATAGTGTTCCCCCCTCCCCTCGTCCCATAGTGTTCCCCCCTCCCCTCGTCCCATAGTGTTCCCCCCTCCCCTCGTCCCATAGTGTTCCCCCCTCCCCTCGTCCCATAGTGTTCCCCCCTCCCCTCGTCCCATAGTGTTCCCCCCTCCCCTCGTCCCATAGTGTTCCCCCCTCCCCTCGTCCCATAGTGTTCCCCCCTCCCCTCGTCCCATAGTGTTCCCCCCTCCCCTCGTCCCATAGTGTGTTCCCCCCTCCCCTCGTCCCATAGTGTGTTCCCCCCTCCCCTCGTCCCATAGTGTGTTCCCCCCTCCCCTCGTCCCATAGTGTGTTCCCCCCTCCCCTCGTCCCATAGTGTGTTCCCCCCTCCCCTCGTCCCATAGTGTGTTCCCCCCTCCCCTCGTCCCATAGTGTGTTCCCCCCTCCCCTCGTCCCATAGTGTGTTCCCCCCTCCCCTCGTCCCATAGTGTGTTCCCCCCTCCCCTCGTCCCATAGTGTGTTCCCCCCTCCCCTCGTCCCATAGTGTGTTCCCCCCTCCCCTCGTCCCATAGTGTGTTCCCCCCTCCCCTCGTCCCATAGTGTGTTCCCCCCTCCCCTCGTCCCATAGTGTGTTCCCCCCTCCCCTCGTCCCATAGTGTGTTCCCCCCTCCCCTCGTCCCATAGTGTGTTCCCCCCTCCCCTCGTCCCATAGTGTGTTCCCCCCTCCCCTCGTCCCATAGTGTGTTCCCCCCTCCCCTCGTCCCATAGTGTGTTCCCCCCTCCCCTCGTCCCATAGTGTGTTCCCCCCTCCCCTCGTCCCATAGTGTGTTCCCCCCTCCCCTCGTCCCATAGTGTGTTCCCCCCTCCCCTCGTCCCATAGTGTGTTCCCCCCTCCCCTCGTCCCATAGTGTGTTCCCCCCTCCCCTCGTCCCATAGTGTGTTCCCCCCTCCCCTCGTCCCATAGTGTGTTCCCCCCTCCCCTCGTCCCATAGTGTGTTCCCCCCTCCCCTCGTCCCATAGTGTGTTCCCCCCTCCCCTCGTCCCATAGTGTGTTCCCCCCTCCCCTCGTCCCATAGTGTGTTCCCCCCTCCCCTCGTCCCATAGTGTGTTCCCCCCTCCCCTCGTCCCATAGTGTGTTCCCCCCTCCCCTCGTCCCATAGTGTGTTCCCCCCTCCCCTCGTCCCATAGTGTGTTCCCCCCTCCCCTCGTCCCATAGTGTGTTCCCCCCTCCCCTCGTCCCATAGTGTGTTCCCCCCTCCCCTCGTCCCATAGTGTGTTCCCCCCTCCCCTCGTCCCATAGTGTGTTCCCCCCTCCCCTCGTCCCATAGTGTGTTCCCCCCTCCCCTCGTCCCATAGTGTGTTCCCCCCTCCCCTCGTCCCATAGTGTGTTCCCCCCTCCCCTCGTCCCATAGTGTGTTCCCCCCTCCCCTCGTCCCATAGTGTGTTCCCCCCTCCCCTCGTCCCATAGTGTGTTCCCCCCTCCCCTCGTCCCATAGTGTGTTCCCCCCTCCCCTCGTCCCATAGTGTGTTCCCCCCTCCCCTCGTCCCATAGTGTGTTCCCCCCTCCCCTCGTCCCATAGTGTGTTCCCCCCTCCCCTCGTCCCATAGTGTGTTCCCCCCTCCCCTCGTCCCATAGTGTGTTCCCCCCTCCCCTCGTCCCATAGTGTGTTCCCCCCTCCCCTCGTCCCATAGTGTGTTCCCCCCTCCCCTCGTCCCATAGTGTGTTCCCCCCTCCCCTCGTCCCATAGTGTGTTCCCCCCTCCCCTCGTCCCATAGTGTGTTCCCCCCTCCCCTCGTCCCATAGTGTGTTCCCCCCTCCCCTCGTCCCATAGTGTGTTCCCCCCTCCCCTCGTCCCATAGTGTGTTCCCCCCTCCCCTCGTCCCATAGTGTGTTCCCCCCTCCCCTCGTCCCATAGTGTGTTCCCCCCTCCCCTCGTCCCATAGTGTGTTCCCCCCTCCCCTCGTCCCATAGTGTGTTCCCCCCTCCCCTCGTCCCATAGTGTGTTCCCCCCTCCCCTCGTCCCATAGTGTGTTCCCCCCTCCCCTCGTCCCATAGTGTGTTCCCCCCTCCCCTCGTCCCATAGTGTGTTCCCCCCTCCCCTCGTCCCATAGTGTGTTCCCCCCTCCCCTCGTCCCATAGTGTGTTCCCCCCTCCCCTCGTCCCATAGTGTGTTCCCCCCTCCCCTCGTCCCATAGTGTGTTCCCCCCTCCCCTCGTCCCATAGTGTGTTCCCCCCTCCCCTCGTCCCATAGTGTGTTCCCCCCTCCCCTCGTCCCATAGTGTGTTCCCCCCTCCCCTCGTCCCATAGTGTGTTCCCCCCTCCCCTCGTCCCATAGTGTGTTCCCCCCTCCCCTCGTCCCATAGTGTGTTCCCCCCTCCCCTCGTCCCATAGTGTGTTCCCCCCTCCCCTCGTCCCATAGTGTGTTCCCCCCTCCCCTCGTCCCATAGTGTGTTCCCCCCTCCCCTCGTCCCATAGTGTGTTCCCCCCTCCCCTCGTCCCATAGTGTGTTCCCCCCTCCCCTCGTCCCATAGTGTGTTCCCCCCTCCCCTCGTCCCATAGTGTGTTCCCCCCTCCCCTCGTCCCATAGTGTGTTCCCCCCTCCCCTCGTCCCATAGTGTGTTCCCCCCTCCCCTCGTCCCATAGTGTGTTCCCCCCTCCCCTCGTCCCATAGTGTGTTCCCCCCTCCCCTCGTCCCATAGTGTGTTCCCCCCTCCCCTCGTCCCATAGTGTGTTCCCCCCTCCCCTCGTCCCATAGTGTGTTCCCCCCTCCCCTCGTCCCATAGTGTGTTCCCCCCTCCCCTCGTCCCATAGTGTGTTCCCCCCTCCCCTCGTCCCATAGTGTGTTCCCCCCTCCCCTCGTCCCATAGTGTGTTCCCCCCTCCCCTCGTCCCATAGTGTGTTCCCCCCTCCCCTCGTCCCATAGTGTGTTCCCCCCTCCCCTCGTCCCATAGTGTGTTCCCCCCTCCCCTCGTCCCATAGTGTGTTCCCCCCTCCCCTCGTCCCATAGTGTGTTCCCCCCTCCCCTCGTCCCATAGTGTGTTCCCCCCTCCCCTCGTCCCATAGTGTGTTCCCCCCTCCCCTCGTCCCATAGTGTGTTCCCCCCTCCCCTCGTCCCATAGTGTGTTCCCCCCTCCCCTCGTCCCATAGTGTGTTCCCCCCTCCCCTCGTCCCATAGTGTGTTCCCCCCTCCCCTCGTCCCATAGTGTGTTCCCCCCTCCCCTCGTCCCATAGTGTGTTCCCCCCTCCCCTCGTCCCATAGTGTGTTCCCCCCTCCCCTCGTCCCATAGTGTGTTCCCCCCTCCCCTCGTCCCATAGTGTGTTCCCCCCTCCCCTCGTCCCATAGTGTGTTCCCCCCTCCCCTCGTCCCATAGTGTGTTCCCCCCTCCCCTCGTCCCATAGTGTGTTCCCCCCTCCCCTCGTCCCATAGTGTGTTCCCCCCTCCCCTCGTCCCATAGTGTGTTCCCCCCTCCCCTCGTCCCATAGTGTGTTCCCCCCTCCCCTCGTCCCATAGTGTGTTCCCCCCTCCCCTCGTCCCATAGTGTGTTCCCCCCTCCCCTCGTCCCATAGTGTGTTCCCCCCCTCCCCTCGTCCCATAGTGTGTTCCCCCCTCCCCTCGTCCCATAGTGTGTTCCCCCCCCTCCCCTCGTCCCATAGTGTGTTCCCCCCCCTCCCCTCGTCCCATAGTGTGTTCCCCCCCCTCCCCTCGTCCCATAGTGTGTTCCCCCCCTCCCCTCGTCCCATAGTGTGTTCCCCCCCTCCCCTCGTCCCATAGTGTGTTCCCCCCCTCCCCTCGTCCCATAGTGTGTTCCCCCCTCCCCTCGTCCCATAGTGTGTTCCCCCCCCTCCCCTCGTCCTATAGTGTGTTCCCCCCCCTCCCCTCGTCCCATAGTGTGTTCCCCCCCTCCCCTCGTCCCATAGTGTGTTCCCCCCCTCCCCTCGTCCCATAGTGTGTTCCCCTCCCTCCCCTCGTCCCATAGTGTGTTCCCCCCCTCCCCTCGTCCCATAGTGTGTTCCCCCCTCCCCTCGTCCCATAGTGTGTTCCCCCCTCCCCTCGTCCCATAGTGTGTTCCCCCCCCTCCCCTCGTCCCATAGTGTGTTCCCCCCCTCCCCTCGTCCCATAGTGTGTTCCCCCCCCTCCCCTCGTCCCATAGTGTGTTCCCCCCCCTCCCCTCGTCCCATAGTGTGTTCCCCCCCTCCCCTCGTCCCATAGTGTGTTCCCCCCCCCCCCTCCCCTCGTCCCATAGTGTGTTCCCCCCCCTCCCCTCGTCCCATAGTGTGTTCCCCCCCCTCCCCTCGTCCCATAGTGTGTTCCCCCCCCTCCCCTCGTCCCATAGTGTGTTCCCCCCCCTCCCCTCGTCCCATAGTGTGTTCCCCCCCCCCCTCCCCTCGTCCCATAGTGTGTCCCCCCCCTCCCCTCGTCCCATAGTGTGTTCCCCCCCCTCCCCTCGTCCCATAGTGTGTTCCCCCCCTCCCCTCGTCCCATAGTATGTTCCCCCCCTCCCCTCGTCCCATAGTGTGTTCCCCCCCTCCCCTCGTCCCATAGTGTGTTCCCCCCCCCCTCCCCTCGTCCCATAGTGTGTTCCCCCCCCTCCCCTCGTCCCATAGTGTGTTCCCCCCTCCTCCCCTCGTCCCATAGTGTGTTCCCCCCCCCTCCCCTCGTCCCATAGTGTGTTCCCCCCCCTCCCCTCGTCCCATAGTGTGTTCCCCCCCTCCCCTCGTCCCATAGTGTGTTCCCCCCCCCCTCCCCTCGTCCCATAGTGTGTTCCCCCCCCCCCCCCTCGTCCCATAGTGTGTCTCCCCCCCCCCCCCCCCCCCCCCCTTGTCACATAGTGTCCCTTAGTTACTTATCTGTATTGTAGCATGGGCCGGCAGAACTGCGCACACCGCTGTACAGGAACTTAAATTTCAGTTTCCGGCCGGACTGAAAGGAAGTGTGCACACTGAGTGCGCACTTCCTTTCATTCCGGCTGGAAACTGAAATTTAAGTTCCTGTACCGCGGTGCGCCCTGTTCTGCCAGCCTACACTACAATACAGGTAAGTAAAGCTTCACATTCGCTCCATAAGACGCACAGACATTTCCCCTCACTTTTGAAGGGAAAAAAGTGCGTCTTATGGAGCGAAAAATACGATATATTCCCCTGTCCGCAAAAAAACACAGTTGTGTTTATCATTAATTTTTAGAAATCAAAATGGGAGAAATTAATGCTTTTAGTGATGCAGTTTTGTAAAGAATCTGTAGTAACTTCATATTTTTCTATAACAGTTGGCTGGAAGGATTTTTTAATTATTGCATTTGTTCTATTCACAGAGAAACAGAGTGTGGCATGCAAGGAGAAAGTCATGAAAGAGGATACATCAAAGACCAAAATTTGCTTTTAAAGGTGTATATGAAAGAAATTAAAGTCATGGGTGAAAGAAGGAGGACAGAAGCCGCTAAAATGAAAAGAAAGACGTAGTTGGATTTTGTATACAAATATCTGCATCTTTATACAGTCATCCTAAGCATTTTGTTTCCAAGAGAATTGTGTATCCACTTTGGAGATTAAAATGCCTAAGTTTCAAGTTAGAATTTTTTGTATAGCCATGCCTTGTCTGCATTTCACATGAAAAAGTTGCAGTCAAGAGAGGTCTGTCCAAAAGGAGTGTGTATGGACTGAGTCGTACCAGCCATATCCTTAAAACGGTATTGGTTTTACGGAGGCTAACACTTTCGTGATGGGTCGGAAAAAGAAGAGTTTACATGACTATGCTGCAGAATTCACTGATCTGACAGTGAAAAGACATTTAATTGAGCATAAGGATTCTGGGCAAACTTCATGGGTAGAAACACTGTATTGTAAATCATGTGAGATACCCATGCGTGTCAGGAGAGATCGAATACTGGAACACCTGGCCTCTGGAAGGCACTATAGAAACCGGAGACTCATTAAGCAGCATGGCAGCAGGGCCCCACTTCTCTTGTAAGTCTATTTTACTTTTAGTAGGCAGTTGTTTGAAGTAATGCTTCCTGTAGAAGGAATAAAAAAAATCAATGCTTTCAGTCTTCTATAAAATTACAAATCTTTATTTTTATCAGTTTTCTAACAGTTTGTGAATTTTATAATTAAATGCCAAAGTGGCCAAACTGCTAGGAAAGCTGACTTGGAGAATGTTTCCAGTTTGCCTATTTTGGACTTGTGTGTGTTTGTGAAGGGATGTAATTTGTGTAAAATGGGCAGGAGGGGAGGCATTTTTAATTTTTAATATTTTTTCTTTTTTTTTTGTTTCCCCTCCCTGCTTGTTACCTGGCCAGGGAGGGGGGCTATGGCATTCCCTGGTGGTCCAGTGGCATTGGCTGTGCAGTGGAGGGGGGCGGCAGCAAGCTGTTACTTACCTCCCAGCAGCTCCCTGTGTAAATCTCACGGCCTGCGTGCCGCGTGGAGCGTTGCCATGGTAACCCGTGGCAACGCTCTGCGGCCACGTGACTTGCGAGATTTAGACAGGGAGCTGCTGGGAATGTACATGCCACATGTAGTGGATGCAGTGTGTTTAGACAGGGGAGCTATGTGTGTAGTGGATGCAGTGTGTGTTTGTGTAGTGTGTGTATATAATGAATGCAGGGTGTGTTTGTGTAGTGTGTATAGTGAATGCAGTGTTTGTGTAGTGTGTATATAAAGTGAATGTAGTGTGTGTGTGTGTGTGTGTGTGTATAGTGAATGCAGTGTGTTTGTGTAGTCTGTTTATATAATGAATGCAGAGTGTGTGTTTGTATAGTGTGTGTGTGTATGTATATATCATGCAGTGTGTGCATTATATATACACACAGTGTGTTTGTATAGTGTGCGTTTGTGAAGGGATGTAATTTGTGTAAAATGGACAGGAGGGGGGGGGGGGCATTTTTTATTTTTAATGTTTTTTTTTTTGTGTTTTTTTTGTCCCCCCTCCCTGCTTGTCACCTGGCCAGGAACGGGGGCTATGGCATTCCCTGGTGCTCCAGTGACATTGGCTGTGCAGTGGGGGGGGGGGGGGGCGGCAGCAAGCTGTTACCTGCCTCCCAGCAGCTCCCTGTGTAAATCTTACGGCCTGCGTGCCGTGCAGAGCGTTGCCATGGTAACCCATGGCAACGATCTGCGGCTGCGAGATTTAGACAGGGAGATGGAGGGAGCTGCTGGGAATGTGCATGCCACATGTAGTGGATGCAGTGTGTTTAGACAGGGCAGCTGTGTGTGTGTGTGTGTGTGTGTGTGTATATATATATAATGAATGCAGGGTGTGTTTGTGTAGTGTGTATAGTGAATGCAGTGTTTGTGTAGTCTGTTTATATAATGAATGCAGAGTGTGTTTGTGCAGTGTGTGTGTGTGTGTTTGTGTAGTGTGTGTGTGTGTGTGTGTATATAGTGCAGTGTGTGTGTAGTGTAGGTGCATTATATATACACAAACACACACACAGTGTTTGTGAAGGGATGTAATTTGTGTAAAATGGGCAGGAGGGGAGGCATTTTTTATTTTTAATATTTTTTTTTTGTGCCCCCTCCCTGCTTGTTACCTCGCCAGGGAAAGGGGGACTATGGCGTTCCCTGGTGGTCCAGTGGCATTGGCTGTGCAGTGGGGGGGCCGGCAGCAAGCTGTTACTTACCTCCCAGCAGCTCACTTCATCTCCCTGTCTAAATCTCGCGAGTCACGTGGCCGCAGAACGTTGCCACGGGTTACCATGGCAACGCTCTGCGCGGCACGCAGGCCGTGAGATTTACACAGGGAGCTGCTGAGAGGTAACAGCTTGCTGCCGGCCCCCCCCACAGCACAGCCAATGCCACTGGACAACTGCTTGCTGCAGCCCCCCCAGGACCGCCGGGCTTGTAATGGGCCCAGCGGTCCTGGTATGTATTATCGGCATCTATATTGGCCGATACCGATATTGCCGAAAATACAGAATATCGGCTGATCCCTAATGTGGATGTTACTTTGACATACACCCCTTACCTAGAGATTGTTGCAGAGTGCAATGGTAATTGTGTTACCTGATAGCAGTGGCCTCTTTTAGCAGGATAATGCACCCTCCCACAGTGCAAAAATTGTTCAGGAATGGTTTGTGGAACATGACAAATAGTTCACAGTGTTTACTTGGCTTCTAAATTCTTCAGATCTCAATCCGATTGAGTATCTGTGGGATGTGCTGGATTAGCAAACCTTATCCATAGAGGACCCACTTTTCAACTTGCATGATTTAAAGGGTCTGCTGCTAATGTCTTGGTGCCATATACCACAGGACATATAACATTCAGAGGTCATGTGGAGTCCATTCCGTAACCCCTTAACGACGAGTGACGGACGAGGTCCGTCACTCAGGGGAAACCCTTAACGACGAGTGACGGACCTTGTCCGTCACCCGTTAAAATTAACCCCAGATCGCCGCGATCGCGGGGTTAATGGTGCTCCGGTCTGCCTCTGTATTAGAGGCAGACCGGGAGCACCGTATCCGGCTGTCCCAGTACATGTGCCCGCTCTGACAGCATGTCAGAGTGGGCACATGTGCTCAGTATACTCACCTTCCGCCTCCCTGCACTTCCGGGTTCACTGTGAAGTGCAGGGAGACGTATCAGTGCTTATCTGCCCCCTGTAAAAAAAATAAAGTTAAATTAAAATTCCACTCCCCTTTACCCAGTTTAATAAAAAATTAACCCCTTCCCTGCCAATTGATCACTGACTACAGTGATCAATTGGCAGGGATTTCATTTTACTATGATCTGACTTTTTTTTTGAACCCTCAGGGGTTAAATTTATTTTATTAATTAATATAAATATTTTAAAATGATAAATTTAGCTAGCTGGGGAGGGTAGAAGTTAGTGGGGAATTGGGGGATTTAGTGTTAAGCTAAATAGGGGTTAACGTTAAAAAAAGTTTTAAAATAAGCTTTAAAAAGTTTTAATAACGTTTAAGTAAAAAATAAAAAAACACCCCCCTTTACCCAGTCCAAATAAAAATTAACCCCTTCCCTGCCAGTCGATCACTGCCTACAGTGATCAAAATACAGATCACAGTATTATACTGTGATCTAATTTTTTTTTTAACCCCTGACGATTAACTTTTATTTATTTTTTAACCCTCGGGGGGTTAAATTTATTTAACTAATTTAAATATTGTTTAATTAAATATTTTGCTAGCTACGGTGGGTGGGAGTTATGGGAAAATGGGGAATTTACTGTTAGTGCTGCTAAAGAAAAAGCTTAGAAAAATGCTAAATCTGTAAAAAAAAAAAAAAAAAAAAGTTTTAAGAAAGTTTAGGAAACTTTAAAAAGTTAAAAACGCTCATTACCACTACACCTGGAACAAACTAGAGAAAAAATTATCCCACGCCAAGGTTCAAAATATGCCTTTTGAATTACCCCAGGGTGTATTCTTTAATAAATAGTATGTGTTTGTGCGAAAGTTTCAATAACCAACCATCTAAAATACTCCAAATTGGAACATGGACACAGCGTAAAACTTCAAAGTTAGAAAAAAAACTGGCTGCGTCTCAAATGTGCCCCTTCAACATCCACATATACCTGGCAAAGGTACATACGGGGGTATTGCTGTACTCAGACCACATAGCTGAGCAACATATGAAGTATTATACAGTTGTAGCACACATAAGGTTTGCAAAATATACTGTGCAAACTCACTTTGTGTGTCAAAATGGCAGAAAAAACGCTTATTACCAAAAAAAAATGATCCCACGCTAAGGTTCAAACTATGCCTTTTGAAATACCCTGGGATGTCTTCTTTAAGAAATGGTATGGCTTCATGGGGTATTTGGATTATATAGCCTGGTAAAATACTCTAAAATGGGACATGGGCACAGCGTAAAAATTTAAAGTTTGAAAAAAATGGAATGGCTGTGTCCCAAATGGTTTTACCGATATAATCGGCCGATATTCAGTATTTTCGGCAATATCGGTATTGGCCAATAGAGATACCGATATTGCCGATAATACCTCCCAGGACCGCCAGGCTCATTACAAGCCCGGCGGTCCTGGGGGGGGGGGCGGGTAGCAAGCGTTTACTCACCTTCCTCCAGCTCCCCAATGTAAATCTCGCGAGACCCGCGGCACGCTGCCGCGAGACTTACTCTGGGGAGGTGGAGGAGCTGCAGGGAGGTTAGTAAACGCTTGCTGCCCGCCCCCACAGCTCAGCCAATGCCACTGGACCACCAGGGATTTCTCCCCTCCCTGGCCAGGCAACAAGCAGGGAGGGGGGGCAACAAAAAATAAATAATAATGATTAAATATAAAAAAATAAAATAATTTAATATAAAAAAATTAATAAAAAATGACCCCTCACACACTCCATTATTATACACATACACTACACAAACACACTGTGTATATAATGCAGTGTTTATATAATGCAGTGTGTTTGTATAGTGTGTATATAATGCAGTGTTTGTATAGTGTGTGTTTGTATAGTGTGTGTTTGTATAGTGTGTGTTTGTATAGTGTGTGTTTGTAAGAATACCCCAGGGTGTATTCTTTAATAAATAGTATGTGTTTGTGCGAAAGTTTCAATAACCAACCATCTAAAATACTCCAAATTGGAACATGGACACAGCGTAAAACTTCAAAGTTAGAAAAAAAACTGGCTGCGTCTCAAATGTGCCCCTTCAACATCCACATATACCTGGCAAAGGTACATACGGGGGTATTGCTGTACTCAGACCACATAGCTGAGCAACATATGAAGTATTATACAGTTGTAGCACACATAAGGTTTGCAAAATATACTGTGCAAACTCACTTTGTGTGTCAAAATGGCAGAAAAAACGCTTATTACCACTACACTTGGCACAAGCTAGCGGAAAAATGATCCCACGCTAAGGTTCAAAATATGCCTTTTGAAATACCCTGGGGTGTCTACTTTAAGAAATGGTAGGCCTTTGTGGGGTAGTTTGAATTTAAAACCTGCGAAGATGCTTGGAAATTGCACATAGGCCCAGCGTCAAAATCCAAAGTTCTGTAAAAACTAATATGGCTTGGTCTCCTATATGGCACTGTAGCTTCACGAAATAGTGCCAAAGACATTCATTGGGGGTGTCTTTTTACTCTTTTTTACATAATTTGGGGGTTTTGAACTTAGTGGCACATATGAAATATTCAAAATGCCCAGCAAAAATGCAATCCGTATGTAAAAAAAAAATGCCCAAAATATTTTTTTACCACATACTTTGGCATTTATTGGTGGAAAAAAGGGGACATGCTAAGGCACAATATGCACCTTATGAGATACCCTGGAGTGTCTACTTTTACAAATGGTAGGCCTTTTTTTTTTTATGAACAGTCAAAGTGTTAAAATACCCCAAATGGAAGCATAGGCTCATTAAATCCGTCTCTCAAAACTCTACTGTGAATACTGAGAAGGACAGGTCTCCTGTATGGCACTGTAGCTTCCCGAAATAGTGCCAAAGACATACAATGGGGGTGTCTGGGGGGGGGGACCTACATGGTATTAGGCAGGTAGTAGTAATGTTGTGGCTGATCAGTGTATGCTATGTTTGGAACGAAAAGAACCTGTGAATGAAGGTGTTCAGAAATAGAATAGAAAAATTCCCAGACCTAATGAGAAAATTTGTACTTAGCTGCAAAAATCTATCAGTGTATTTGTGCACGACATCTCAGTATGTCATTTATCTTATTGACAGAAGTCTACCCTGACAATTGACGGATAATGGTAAAACCATTGTCCGTGTTTTATTTAAGGAAAGTTATGTATCATGACAAGTCCACTAGCAGGGAACCCAGGTAAGGCAGAATATTTATATTATTGTGCTTCTATCCTTCAAAAGAACAAAGAGTTCTACTTTTAAAGGTAACTAAGCAGAGGGTAAGATCTGAAACTTTGCTCAAGGTACACAGTTCTTCCAAAAAGTGTGCAACACAGAAAAGGCGAGTTTTAAGCCAGGAATTTCTTTAAAGTTACACAATGTGTGATGTCACAAACTGTACTACTACGCACCATGCAACAGCAGCAAAAAATGCCAAGACTTATGAAGCTAACTTCCTCAGCCAGGATGCTAACAACAAACAGAGAACATATGTAGAAGATGACTTGATCTTGTGAACACCTGTTTTTTTTGTTTTTTTTTATCTATAAATGAGTGAAGAGTTATTTGCACACAACCTGTTTTTTTTTTTTTTTGTTTTTTTTTATATTTACAATCAACCTTTTAAATGGACACTATAGTCACCAGAACAACTACAGCTTAATGTAGTTGTTCTGGTGAGTATAATAGCTCCCTTCAGGCATTTTTGTGCAATCACTGCCTTTGCAGAGAAAAAGTAAGCGTAATGACGTTTTTTTTTTTTTTTTATATATATATACAGAGTTGGGCCTAAAACGAAAAAAGGCAGTGTTTACATTGCCCCTAGGGACACCTCTAAGTGGCCACTCCTCAGATGGCTACCAGAGGGGCTGCACAGTAGGCAGCCCTGCCGTTCAGCGTCCACACACTCTGCATGGGGACTCTGAATTATCCTCATAGAGATGCAATGACTCAATGCATCTCTATGAGAAGGTGCTGATTGGCCAAAATTGTGTTTAGCCCTGCCCCCTTGACGATTTTAGCCAATCCAATGCCTTCCCCATGGATTGGCTAACAATTGTCATGTATGTGCAGTAGGTCCCCAATGTTTCTAATTGCGAAGCTTTAGATTTGGACAGAGATAATCTGTATTGATCATCTGAGAAGAGGTAGAGCCAATGCATCAAGTAGAATGTCTTGGGATTGGATTACAAGTAAGCGTAATGGCGTTTTTTTTTGTTATTTTTTTGTTATTATTATAAAGAGTTGGGCCTATAATGAAAAAGAAAGACACAGACTTTAAAAATAAATATATATATTTTTAAAGTTTGTGCTTGTTAAAAGCACAAATTTTGTATTTTCATCAGTTTCTTGTTGGTCCCAATCCTCTCTGCATGTTAGGAGTGTATAGGTGCTTCTTCAAATCCTTGCAAAGATTAGCACTTCTTCAGTTAAAATCTAGACGTTTGTGGAAGATACACTGCACTTATTACAGGTACACTCGATAAAAATGTACATTACACCCATGTTAGCATGTGGTTAACAATTGATGCAAATATTACAGTGATGTTTCCTGACTGGTTTCAGTATTGATGTACTGAGCTGAAATGAATTTATAGCTGAAAGCTTACTACATATTTTATGATAAGATTAAATGGATGTCAGAGACCTGGGACAAGAGGTGAAGGCTGAATAAAATTCCTGGCAATTGTCAAACAAATTGATTCTGAAGATTCGGTTAGTTCACAAATGAACTATATCAGAATCATCTCAGCCGAATCAGAATTAAAACCCTTTCAAAAAGGATTTTTTTATTTAGATGATTCTGCTTCGTTTGTGAACAAACTGCATTTTCAGAATTGATTTGTTTGACTGACAGAAATCTGATTCAGCTGAATCGCTTTAAACAAAATATCTGAAGCTGATATGTCAAAATTAAAGATTATATTGCATGGAGTATAAAATAACTACTGCTCGCACTTGCTATCTGTGGTCATTGGCATAATTTTGATCTCTTAGCCAAGTTAATATATGGCAGTGGGGGAGCATTGTGTGGTTTGAATCAGAAGGTGAAAATATGGCCTCAGGACAGGAAATGGGTTTGGCTTGAATGGCGATGGCGATAAATGAATTCTCAGGGAACGCCTAGGAAGGGCTGACACAATAGATTAGTGACAAATTGTGTAATTTGATATTTTCCATTTTTTTCTCCCTTTGTGATCAGATCTACAGGTGGAGATTTTGGAACATCCCTTCCAATGGCGCTGGACTTCTCTTCTCAGCCTTCATTTCTTCTTCCGACAAATCAATGCACTACTAGCAACTCAGCTCAAAGCAACTCAAATATAATATCTTCTCCATCGTCATACCGTCATCCACCCTTGCTGTCAGTTCACCCAAACACCATCAGTTCTACTTCAAATGTTAATTTGGTTAGGGAAGACCAAACACCTTCTACCTCTTCCACTCACCCATCATTTGTCTCCATCCATGTCCGAAATCCATCAGTGTCTTCAAAGCACACCAATCACAGGCACATAATTTCTGAAGCCTCCAGTAGTGTTCTCCCTGGAGGGCTGTATAATAACAACCGTTCTCAAGAACACCCCATTGGCCTAGCAGTGATTGATGTTGGCAATGCCAGCAAGGCACTGCTGCAAAGTTTGACAGAAGAAAATGGATGCTGCCTGTATTACATTGTGGAAGACCAGTTGTCAGAAGTGGAGAGAGCATTTAGTAGTGAATTATTAACAAAGACCAGGATATTGCAAGAGCAATATGTGGACATTGTTTTCAGTGACCATAGGTAAGATTGCATTCCAGTAAATAATGGAAACTGTTATGGCAAGAACAATGTCCAACCATATGGTGCCTATGTGTGACACTAACCTTGTTTTTAAGTTTTTCCACTTTTGTCTGAGCTCTGGTGGCCACCCATTGTAAATAGTTAAACCATTTTAAAGGTGTTTGACTTCTTAATTATGGTCAGCCATACTTCTTCCCATCTTCACTACAGCCGACAGAAGAGGGCCAGAAGCTCCTGTTTATGTGCTCTTGTTAGTTCTTCTCTGCTTTGCTCTGCGGTGCAGCATAAGCTGATTCCTCAACCAATAAGCTTAACAATTCACCAATGGACTTGGCTCAGGCAGTGAGCGTCCCTCTTTTTGTAGGATGTATGGGTGGTCGAGAGTGGTGTCCAGCAGACTTCAAGAAAGAAGGCAAACCATAAATTTTTTGTATCTGGCTAAACAATAATCTATACATATATTTTAAATTGTACAGATGCTAGCTAACAGCGAGCTTGTGTAGTGATTATTCTCTAAAAAGTGATACATTTATTACTTTTTCATGCCCGACAGTTTAAAGGGAAATTTGAAACACCAAAACTTTAGCTTAAAGAAAAACTTTACAAAGATGTATTCCTAAGACTAACATGTTCTTTAGACCCCTCAGCCCCCTCCTATATTTGTATAGGGTTAAATAATCCTTTATTCACTTACATTGGGGCTGGGTCACAGTCCACCTCTCCCATCGTCATCTGATTGGGGGTCCTAATGCTCATGCGCGGTAAGTGCTGCGTGAGCATTAGGCCTTCCCCATAGTTAAGCATTGCCTCACTGCTTTCCCAAGGGGTTTTCTCTGACATGGAAAGCGGGAGGACGTCCAGAGGCAGACTCAGTGAAATTCTTGGAAGCGCCTCTAGTGGCCTTATGGTAGACAGCCACCAGAGGCAGTCTTAGTGCTGCAATGTTAACATGCGATGAAGTGGTCTGGGTACCTATATTGTCCCTTTAATGAAGTGCCTTTGGTGTACAGAAAATGCCCCTGCTGCCTCATTGCTGAATTATTTTACACTTAAGTTAAATAACTTTGTTTATGCAGGCCTAGGTCTATCTCCTGCTCTCTAATAGCCCGCTAGAGCCGCCTGCAGCAGCCTTGTGTGTATGATTAAAGTTCCATTCAAGCAGAGCAGGAGACAAGACCACGTTTTCCTGTAGAATCTGATTGAAAATTAAACCATTTTTTTAATGGAGGCTATGTGAGTGACAGCCAGGGGAGCTGCAGCTGCATAAACAGAAGCAAACGTGACTTAACCCCTGAATGGAAGAAAATTGAGCAGTGAAACTGTAGAGATCTGATCTATACACTAAAACTGCTTCACAAAGCTAAAGATTGTTTGGATTTTCCCTTTAAAATCCATATGTCGGGCAAAATTAGATGGTGCTGATTTCATAGTCTGACATTTCCTATGTACTGTATATTGCTGTAGTGTATGTATCATTGCGTTTTATAGGGATAGACTGATTATCAGTCTGGCCGATATTATTGGCTGATATTCTGTATTTTCAGCAATATCGGTATTGGCCAATAAAGATACCGATAATGCAGACCAGGGTCCTGGGGGGTCCAGCACACTCTTACTTACCTTCCCAGCAGCTCCCTCCAGCTCCCCTGTCTAACTCTGCGGACGTTAGAGCGTTGCCACGGGTTACCATGGCAATGCTACGTGCGGCACGCAGGCCGCGAGAGTTAGACAGGGTAGCTGCCCCCTCTGCAGAGTCTATGCCACCGGACCACCAGGGAATGTCATATCCCCCCTCCCTGTCCAGGTAAGAAGCAGGGAGTGGGGACTAAAACAAAATGTAAAAAAAAATGTAATATAAAAAAAATAATGCCTCCCTCCCCCCATTTTACACACATTACATACCTTCATAAACACACACACACTCACTCTGCTTTCATTATATACACACACACTAAACAAACACATTGCATTCACTATACACACACTACACACTGCATTCACTATGCACACACTACACAAACACACACACTCTGCATTCATTATATACACAAACACACACTGCATTCACTATGCACACACTACACGAACATACACTGCATCCACTATACACACACTACATAAACACACTGCATTCACTATGCACACACTACACGAACATACACTGCATCCACTATACACACACTACATAAACACACTGCATTAACTATGCACACACTACACAAACACACACTCTGCATTCATTATATACACACACTCACTGCATTCACTATACACACACACTACACACACACTCACTGCATTCACTATACACACACTACACACACACTCACTGCATTCACTATACACACACTACACACACACTCACTGCATTCACTATACACACACTACAAACACACTCACTGCATTCACTATACACACACTACACAAACACACACTGCATCAACTATGCACACACTGCATCCACTACACAAACACAAACATACTGCATTCACTAATCAAATACTCTCACTGCATTCACTACACACACATCAATTCTTGAAAACAAAAAATTCTGACTGGCATGTATATTTTGTGCATTTACCTTAATAAAAAAAAAAGATTTTCTAAAAAAGAAATGCATAATAAACATGTTCAGTTAACAGCAGATTTGTGTAGAAATAGTTTATTTTTTCAAAATGGTAAATGTACAGAATATCAGTATCGGTAAGTTATCGGCTCTAAAAAATCAATATCGGTCGATCCCTAGCATTTTATTTATTTTATGTAATATTGAAGTTACCAACATATTGCTTAGAGATATAAATTGTACCTGGATCATTTTTTATGGTCCAGAATCTGAGTGCATCCCCTAATGCTTGTGCATGCAGCCGCAAACTGAAGAGCATTGTGGGTGCATTTTTTTAATTTTATTTTTTAACCTGTCATTTATTCATTTTGCAAAATAATGAGTGTTCAGTTAAAGCAAATTGTGACACTCACACACTTTCCCTATTTGGACTTTTGCATCAATGAGTGCCTTCTCCACCGCAGATGTTATTGGTTACATATCCTAAAATGCTTTGGCAGCTGGGAACTGTGTCATATCTCCAATGTTACTGTCCCAAAATCCTCTCTTCTCCAGAAGCTGGAATAGCAACATGGAAGACACAGTTGACCGCATGTGGGAGGGCAGAAATTGTCTTCGTTCTTTATATAAACAAAGCCAAAATTCAGTACTATGACAATAAGAGGTAAAGGACTGTTTAGAAAATCTAGACTTCAATTTATTAGGATAACATTTAAAATATTTTTTTTTACCATTTCAAGAATTGCTTTCTAGTATTTTCTGATACATTATTTGCTTTAAATCATTCCTGTTGTTGTTTTTTCAGGGTGTTGGGAGTTGTGATTTGTTCGCCTCCTGAAGTAGCAGCTGTGATGGTGTTGGAGAGCCTGAGGGCAGGTAAGGGCTCCGAGTTTCCATATGTGGTGGTCACATCTTGCCAGCATTAGTCATTACTGTGTTCTAATGACTAAGGTGTGCAATCCTCAGTGCTTGAGAGCTGGTAGAGGCACAGGCACTCATTGAGCCCAAGCATGCCAGTGTCGTTCACATTTACCTTGCTTCAGTTCTATATAATTGGGTAACAGGACAGGGCTGCAGTAATTACTGGTGTTCAATAAAATATGGCCATTATTGGGAGGACAAATAAAATCTGTTCTTTAATGTTTGTAAATGATTCCTATTACATTGATTCACTGTATTAGGCACCTAATGATTTTAGTTTGTTGGCTTTTTTTTTTGTTGTATTTTTTTTATCACAGTTATGACATTATGGTCATATTTAGAAAGATGTTAAGATTTTTCAGAAAGATTGTTTGCACGATGTATGCATTTTGGTTATTTGTTTACTTCTTAAAGGGACACTATAGTCACCTGAACAACTTTAGCAGCCTCACTGCTCAATCCTCTGTCATTTAGGAGTTAAATCCCTTTGTTTATGAACCCTAGTCACACCTCCCTGCATGTGACTTGCACAGCCTTCCATAAACACTTCCTGTAAAGAGAGCCCTATTTAGGCTTTCTTTATTGCAAGTTCTGTTTAATTACGATTTTCTTATCCCCTGCTATGTTAATAGCTTTCTAGACCCTGCAAGAGCCTCCTGTATGTGATTAAAGTTCAATTTAGAGATTGAGATACAATTATTTAAGGTAAATTACATCTGTTTGAAAGTGAAACCAGTTTTTTGTTTTTTTTTTTCATGCAGGCTCTGCCAATCATAGCTAGAGGAGGTGTGGCTTGGGCTGCATAAACAGAAACAATGTGATTTAACTCTTAAATGACAGTGAATTGAGCAGTGAAATTGCAGGGGAATGATCTATACACTAAAACTGCTTTATTTAGCTAAAGTAATTTAGGTGACTATAGTGTTCCTTTAAACAACCAAATGTATTGCAGTACTGTACAATCCGGTGTACACAACATGCTAAGAATTGAGATTTGGAAACTGCAGATAAGAGTCCTGCTTGAATGAGTTTAGTCGTGCCGAAATAATGCACCTGAAACCATAGACTAAGTGAAGAACATATGACTCATCTAGTACACAAAGGTTACAGATGCAGAATTCTTTTTTTTAACCCTTTAAATTTTGTAAAAATAAGGTTTTGTATAACATAAGGTTAAATTATACATTTCTTTTTGTGTGTTATTTCCAGGGAAAGCCGTACTTTGCGAAAAACTTTTGAGTTCTAACAGACAAACAGCAGAAGCGTGCTTTGATGAAGCAGACCGATATGGCAATCCCCTGGTCTGTGGCTTCTACAAGTAAGAGAAGACTTTTTTTTTTTTTTTAGTTTCTAGTCCACGTTTTACAGTTATCTTATGCTCACAAACTTTTGCTATTCAGTTGTTCATCACATTTTACTATGTAATGTATAAATGTCCTCTTGTCTTGTGTCCTAGTTGGGTGTCTTGCTAAATATATTTACTTACATACATAGGCGTTTTGACCCAGCGTTGAAGTTCCTGTATAAGAAAGTCCACAGTGGCAACTCACTTGGAAGAATTCAGAGAATATCATGTGTTAGCCGGACATATCCCCCTGCTTCACTCAGCAAGCTTAAAATGTCAGGTACTAGATTGTTTGCCTCTAATTCACATCATAACCAATTAATGAGCTGTGTCAGATGTGGCCATTGAGGGTTACAATCCCAAAACGTTTGAAGTGGAATCATCACTTTTAAAATCAGGACTATCCAACCTGCGGCCCCCCAGATGTTGCTGAACGACAACTCCCATGATTACCTGGCGATCTTTTTATTGAAAGAATCATGGGAGTTGTAGTTCAGCAACATCTGGGGAGCCGTAGGTTGGACAGCCCTATTTTAAATGTATTTGAAAGATTTAGCAGTTGATGTCACAATCCACACTACATTGCTCACATGAGCATTTCTCCACAGAGATGCACTAGCTCAGTGTATCTCTGTACGGAATGTTTGGTATCTTCATGCAGACTTGTTTCCTAGACTTGTTGAAGGAAAATATAGATTTTATTAAAGACAGGAGGCAAGTGTTATGCAATATTCTTTATTTCAGCACCAAAGGTTAATATGAACAAACAAGGTAGTATGTAAAGTAAAAATGACAACCAAACTATAGGTATCAGTGACAGCCAATCAAACTTAGCCAAGTCTATAAATAATATTCATAACAATAAGTCTGTAACCAACTCCTCTTTCACGCTGCAGTGAATCTTGAAGAATAACAAGTCAATATGGAAACTTTAGAATAATAGAAGAGCAATTTAAAATGGGAACCGACCTCCAATAAAGAAGCTGCAGACAGACAAAAGCTTGAAAATAATCACTGTAAAACAAAAAAGCAGACAATTAAAGATGTGAAATTCTAGACAGACAGAAGGCTTGTACTATGCACATAACTATATATGATTACACTGTTACAAAGTGGACATAGATAAATATGAAACAGGTTTAAAATAGAAAAATGTAAACGTCGATTCAGATAACCAGTCAGATGATTTAAACATGCCATTTAAAGAACCACCTGCCTGCAAAGCTTCAGTGAACGTGGCTCCTCTATTAGAGTGAATACCAAATACAGGTAGATGTATCAAGGACTGCCAACGAAGGACAATTTAATTCATCTTAGCTGATGTGGCAGAGGAAACCGGCAGAAAAGATTTTCAATATGAAATAAAGAATTAGGAAGGGGAATGATTGTGTAAACCAGTACATTCTTATCGGCTGTTGCTGAGACCTGTACCTGGAGTTTGTTTGGGACTTTTTTTCTTTCTTTGCATTTAAACTTTTTTGTTCATGTTAAAGTAACTCTTTAATCTGTGGCAGAACAGAGCCAATCTCTTGTTTGCAGAAGGATATATTTAATTTATCTCTCTCTATCAGGTGGAATTTTCTATAATGCTGCCTTACTTGATATTGATACTGCCAGCTGGTTACTGGGAGAGAGCGCTCCGGATACAATATTCTCTCTAGGACATGCTTTCTGTCAAGGTAAAAAAAAAAAAATTGCTTAACGCCGTTAGGGTGTCATAATGTCATAAGCGTATATTGAGATATATATATATATATAATCTCAAAATACACTTAAAATTATAAAGTGTGTGTGTGTGTGTGTGTGTGTGTATATATATATATATATATATATATATATATATATATGTGTGTAAGAAATTATGACCCTCTTACAAGGATATTCTTTTAGGGAATGTGTGACAAATAAGACACAAACACAAGTGTATAATAAAATGTATTGTTAATATTAATTTAAGGATACTGTTAGATTTTAAAAAGGATATACACGTTACACATTATAACCATAGTTAGTCCAAAACCAAAAGATAGATAATAAAAGGGCAATACTTAAACATTTCAATGGAGGTCTTCCCCTTGCGCCTTCATCTTGGGTAATCTGGGACAGACTATCAGTTCACCATGGCCCTGCTTGCTGTGCTGTCCTCTCCAAAGAGACAAAGAGAGAGCGAGCCTTCCTTGGATGTTGTCCTTTTGGAGACTGATTCTTGGAGTAATAAACTACAAGTCCCAGAATTCCTTTTCCCTCCCAAAAGTGGTTTATCCCGCCCTCTTTCTCCAGAGAGTTCCTTCTTTACACAAGTCTTTCCCTTTGATCTCTTCCCTCCAGCCATAGTGTAACATTGTGAAAGAAGTAACCAGTTAGGGTTGGTTTCTTGGTAGTTTGGACAGCTTGGGAAAACACACACTTCCATGGCTACACCTAGATGTTAATTACTTTGGTCTTCTGATAACATACATGGAATACTGGAAGGATGTAAGCTTTTGTTTTAGCTTGATGTTGTAAAATGCAATTGAAAGCTTTGATCCTTATCACAATGACCCCCAATGATATATATATATATACATACACACACACACACACACACACACACATTATTAAATATATGGTGTGTGTGTGTGTGTATATATTTATATCTTCAACGTGTATATTTATTTACTATATTTACTTGATTAATTATAATCCAAGGGACCTGCCTGACAACCCACGCAGAAATTCCATTGAATTTAATTTACATGCCCTATAGTTAACCCTGTAACGTTTCATAACACCATGAAACCTATACATGTGGGGTACTGTTGTACTCGTGAGACTTCGCTGGACATAAATATGAGTGTTTTAAAACTTGGAATGATGATGATATCAGTGATAGTGCAGCTTTTGTGTGAAAAATGCAAAAAACAAATATGAAAACTAACTTTGGCTAGCGTTTGTGACTAAGTAGTTACTACAAAAGACTGGACTTGGGGGGGCGTGGCTAGCTGAGCAGCTAAGCAGACGTGTATACAGAGAGCTCCTGGAAAATCAGCTAAAAAATACCTCAAAAGGCCACGAAAAGCCTGCAGAATAACGCCACAACCGGGCTCTTGGCGACCCTGAACCCCCCAAAGGAGAGATGGGGCGCAAACATAGAAAATTGCTGGCTTCTGAGGCTTCCAAAATGCCAGACATTAGGTGGTCGTTCGATAGGCCGCAACAGCCAGCCAAGATGGCGCCTAGCAGGCCTCGAGGCTCCAGTGAATCAGAGATGTCCCCGGACGAGGAGGCACCAGAAACAACACAAGCCCCTAGTGGGATATACAGAAAAGATGACTCTGATTCAGATACATCACCCTCTACCAAAGGGGATATCAAAAGGCTCCTGCTCGAACTCCGAGGAGTCTGGAAGAAGGACCTGGATGAGGTCCGCGGAGAACTGGGCGGCATCAGGGCCCGCATCGGAGCGGTAGAGACCCGAGAAGTGGAACGCAGTGACACCCTGGCAGAGACCCAGGTTAATGTAGAGGACCTCTCCCAGTAGCTCCAGCGACTCACCCGCACCATGGAGGCTAGGCACCGAAAGAAGAACATACGCATCCGCGGGGTGCCTGAAACAGTAGGGCCCGAAGCAGTGCTGGAGTTCGCTAACAAACTGGCCACAGTGATGGAGGTGAGGGAAGAGGGAGGGCTGCCGCCAATAGCTATGGCGTTCCGGATCCGAAAGGCTGCGACGGCCCCAGTGGACGCCCCCAGGGACATAATCGCTGTCACTCGGAACACAGCGGTGAAAACAGCGATCCTGACCCGCTCACGGAATACACCCCACACCGAGGTGGATAGCTGCCTCGTCAGAATCTTCGATGACTTACCATTTGCGGTCCTGTAGGAGAGACGTAAATTTATGCCAACCACCAAACTGCTTAGAGACCACGGAATCAGGTACCGGTGGGGAGCGTCGGGTACCCTGGTAGTGCCACACGGGGAAACAGTACTATCGCTCTCCGTCACAGATGACCCCACGGACTTTCTGAGGCGACTCCAGATACCGCAGCTGCAGCCCGCTCCACTAGGAGCGAACCGAGCTCACCCCGCGGAGAAACTCACCACCGAGAGAGGAGGAAAGACTGGCATGGCGACGGCGGCGGAACGGCGATTCACACAAGGGCAACCTCCATAGTGCGGCTAGCCCGGAAGAAAGAACGCAGCCGATAAGACTGTCCATACCCCATATGAACCGCTACAGCAAACCACCAGACTGAGAAACTTTGAACTCGACATGAGTCGTTACAGGTCACCAGATCTTAAACTTTATACAAGAGGTTACAAGTTTATACCAGACAGTTTTCCCTTTTCCTTCTTTCCCACTTTCTTTTTTGTTTTTCAAACTCTACATGAGACACTAAGTACTTTAAACTGCTCACGTTAAACTCTAGGTGAGAGGCAAGAGAGCTATACCAATATGTATATCTTTACCTCTGCACCAGCTGACCAAGGATGGCCCCAAAGAAGACAACATACTACTCTAAAATGTTTATTTTTATAATTTTTTATTTCTAAACTGTAGTTATGAGAGGGATGTCCCTAACCTGTTTTTTCTTAATCAACCCCACAAGAGCAACCAGTGTGAGGTACCACAAATATTTTGAGGGCTGTAAATGTCTATAGGGCTCTGTAGATAACATACTACTTTAAAATGTTTCTTTTTATAATTTTTTATTTCTAAACTATAGTTATGAGAATGTTACACTAGTAGGTATACCAATCGCTCTATATGAGCCGTCCGAGGGATGTCCCTAACCTGTTTTCTTCATTAACCCCTCAAGAGCAGCTAGGGTGAGGTACCACAAATGTCTTGAGGGCTGTAAATGTCTATAGGGCTCTGTAGATAACATACTACTCTAAAATGTTTTATTTTTATAATTGTTTATTTCTAAACTGTAGGTATGAGAATGTTACTCTAGCAGGTATACCAATCGCTCTATATGTGCCGTCCGAGGGATGTCCCTTACCTGTCTTTTCTTAATTAACCCCACAAGAGCAGCTAGTGTGAGGTACCACAAATGTCTTAAGGGCTGTGGGTATCTATAGGGCTCTGTAGATAGCATACTACTCTAAAATGTTTATTTTTATACATTTTTATAATTTTTTATTTCTAAACTGTAGTTATGAGAATGTTACACTAGCAGGTATACCAATCGCTCTATATGAGCTGTCCGAGGGATGTCCCTAACCTGTTTTTTCATAATCATCCCAACAAGAGCAGCTAGTCTGGGTTACCTCAAATGTTTTAAGGGCTGTAAATGTCTATAGGGCTCTACAACCCCCACCTGAGCTGCCACCGTACTCATCCGGGTCCGAGACACGAGCACTAACTACTAAGATAGGGGGGGACCATAACGGGGGCACAAAAGGGACGGAGGGAGACGGCCTACGTGAGGAACACAGAAGGGAGAACGGAGAGATGAACAGGTCAACAGTGGGTGACAAATAGGGACCAGACATACGATCAGGCACCACAACGCCACAGGATCTGGGGGACCTCCCAGTCCATAAATAAGACTGTAAGGAGACCACTCACGGACAGGCCCGCCAAATAACAGCGGGAGACTCATTGAGAGACAACCGGGTGACCCGAAAACCAAAAGAGACAAAAAAAGAGACTGAAGGGGAGGAGGGAGCGAAGAAGGGCAAGGGCTGGTAGGCACATGTACCACCCAATGGAACAAGAGAGACACCTCACGAATAGTGGGATAGAGATGACACCCACGACTGAGGAACGAGAACAAGATAAGAGGGAACCTCAGGGGGACACATAAGGGGATCCATACAGTAACCCAATAGCCTAACCACAGGGGACCCACCTGCTCAATCGCAATTGATTATTATATACCACTGAAGTATAGAGATGCTTGTTTCTTATGTCTGTATTATTCATTTATATGTTTGCTTTTATTCTTTTTGAACTGGAAATTGTATACTATTACCACAAACCGTGGAAATTTTCCACAACAAAAATAAAGAATTAAAAAAAAAAAAAAAGACTGGACTTACCCAATTCTGCATACCCTGGGTTGTCTACTTTTGTGAATAGTATGATGGGGGGGGGGGGGGGGGGGAGAGAGGGGTAAATCTCATTCCTGGGCTTTCATACAGTCTTAAAGGCAGCTTAACCAATCTGGCAAATTTGAATGTGTAAAAAACTAAATGGGCAAGCCCTATATTTGACCCTGTAACTGTCAAAAACTCCATAAAACCTGTACATGTAGGGTACTGTTTTACTCATGAGTAGTCGCTAAAACAAATTGAGTGTTTTAGAGCAGTAAAATGTATAATGACGATGATATAATCAATGAAAGTGCAGTCTTTGTGTAAAAAATGCAAAACATTTATATGAACGCTAACTTTGGCCAGGGTTTGTGACCAAGTGATCACAATTTATATGAACGCTAACTTTGGCCAGGGTTTGTGACCTACAAAAGACTGGACATACCTCATTTTGAAGACCATGGGTTGTCTAATTTTACAAATGATACGCATTGCTGGGGTTAATTTTCATTCCTGGACTGCCATACAGTCCCAGAAGAAGACAGCATAGGCCCAGCAAACCAACCTGGCAAATTTCAATGTGTATAAGTAAAAAAAGGGAAATCTCTACTTTTGACCCTGTGACTCTCCAAAATATCATAAAACCTGTACATAGTGGGTACTTTTGTACTTGTGAGACATCGCTGAATACAAATATATGTAATTTATTGCAGTAAAAACAAACCGTATTATGATATTAACAGTTAAAATGTCATGCAGAACTTGAAAAATGAAATGTCTTAATTTCTCAAAGTTTTTAAAATGTTATTCATATTAAATTATGTTTCATGTATAAATATTTGATATGACATACTAAAAGCCCTGTTTCTCCTGAACAAAATATATATAATATGTGTGGATGTACTTAATATGAAAGAGTTGAATTATGGTTGAACAGCGCAAATTCCAGGTTTTGTTTACATTTTGTTTTGATCACAACTTGTACAACTGACACCATCCTCAAGGGCTTAAGACCAATAATGTTTTCTTTATTATTAAATGTATCTGTTGATCTTTATTTTATATATATTTGTAACCATTAAAATTAACATTTAAGGGAAGTTTGTGACATAAATATTGCAAGGGGAATGTTTGTAAATGGATGTATTGTCAGGAAGTTCCTTGTTTTTATTCATGTAATTTCTGGTTATTTAGAGGTGGCAGCGATGAAGGATGCAGACACTGTAACCATCAGTATGAAGTTTGCCAGTGGAACCATTGTCAGTTTAGACATTAGCCAGCACTGCACAAAAGCTTGTGACCAGAGAATAGAGGTAACCCTCCTTCATTAGCTCTTGCCCCATCTCTGTGTTTGTAACATTAAAGGGACACTATAGTCACCAGAACAACTACAGCTTATTGAATTTGTTCTGGTGAGTAGAATCATTACCTTCAGGCTTTTTGTTGTAAACACTGTCTTTTTCAGAGAAAATGCAGTGTTTACATTACAGCCTAGTGATAACATCACTGGCCACTCTTCAGATGGCTGTTAGAGATCCTTCCTGGGTCATGGCTGCCTAAAATGCATCCGAACATTCAGTATCTCCTCCCTCTGCATGCAGACACTGAACTTTCCTCATAGAGATTCATTGATTCAATCCATCTCTATGAGGAGATGCTGATTGGCCAGGGCTGTGTTTCAATCATGCTGGCTCTGCCCGTGATCTGCCTCCTTCACAGTCTCAGCCAATCCTATGGGGAAGCATTGTGATTGGATCAGGCTACCGCTTTTAATGATGTCAACAGACTGCCTGTTTTTCTGAGTCTAACAGCATGCAGAGTTACAGCTTTAGGCTTGAATACAGTAAGATTTTGCTATATTGAGCTAGGCATGAGGGGCCCAGGGGGGCTAGATGGTGGTGTTAACACTATAGCACTACAACACTACATGTTTGTGTTCCTGACCCTATAGTGATCCTTTAATGAATAGTGTAACCTTTGAATTTAATATAAATTGCATAAGGTTTACCACGTCTACTTTTCTGTACTGTACGGTTTGGCTAATTAAAGTGAAACTGTACTTTTTACATCTAGCAAATTTAACATCTAGTAAATATGAGGTAGGCAACCTTCTGCACTCCAGATGTCGTGGACAATATCTTCCTTGATGCTTTGCCAGCATTAAGACTGTAAGAGCATTATGGGAGATGTAGTCCTTAACATCTGGAGTGCCGACGGTTGCCTACCCTTGTACTAGATTGTTAATTATGGAGGGCATTGGATTGGCAGATTGTGGCTAGCACCACAAAGGTTCTGCGTGTCTCTGTGAGAATGTCTGATTGGATACTATTTAATGGAACACTCCAAACACCTTTAGCTGGGCAGTGGATTGTCCCTTTAATGTCAGTTAATAGTAATATTTATAAGTTAACCACATATTCACTGCTGAACAGTGGGTTACAGATACACTCCTCTATGCCACTGAATTTCCAGTCTCTAATGCTTATATTAATGTGTTATAATGCAAGATTTCCTTATCTGTACCTTTTTATTTGACAGGTTTTAATTTAATATTTTTGGAGAAGCTTTTCAAATGATTCTGTATTTTTGGATAAACTTTTAAAAGTATTTTTTTCATAATATTTAAATGTAAAAAAAATTGTATGTATACAATATCATTTTTTACATTTCAATATTTTGAAAAAAAAATATTTTAAAAGTGCATGCAAAATTTGAAATTATTTAAAAAGCGTATCCAAAAATATTAAATCAAGGCCATAGAGGGGTGTTTTCACCAGAGAAGGAATTGTGTTGAATTAAGAACTTATTTGCCAAAGTAGGTGAAATGGAGAAATTCTCCTAACTATGTATTTTTACAACTTGGCTTGTTGCCTACATTTTGAAATTACATTTTCAGTTCAATGCAATTCACTTGTTGCATTACATTAAAAAGTTCTAAGGCTGTGTTTTTTTCGCTTTTTTTTATTTTATTATTATTAGCTGTATGGTTCCCAAGGTTCTCTACGTGTAGACAATCAAAACCCACTGGGCATTGTCGAGAATGGCACAACATTCCCATCTGCTCAAACACAGGATGAAAGATACAAGGATGCATACAAAGAACTTTTCCGCCATTTTCTTAGAACCATTAAGGGTCAGTAATGTTTGTTTTATTAGAACAATTCATGTATACTATTTGTTGTTTTAAAAACTGTAAAGCATAAAGAAAGAGATTGGTAAAATACTGCAATAATCTTTTTTTTAAAAGTACACTATAGGCACCAAAACACATTTAGCTTAATGAAGCAGTTTTGGTGTATAGAACATGTCCTTGCAGTCTTGCTCAATTCTGCACCATTTCGGAGTTAAATCACTATGTATATACAGCCTGTATCACACCTCCTTACACAATTTTTCTAAACACCTTCTGAAAGGGAACCTAGAAATTCTAGGCACCTTTATTGCACATTCTGTTTTAATCTAGGATTTCTTGTCTCCTGTTTTTTTAATAACCTCTGAAGCCTCATGTGTGTTATTAAAATTCAATGTGTAAAGGAGGAGATCAAAATATCTAAAGCAAGTTAACATCTGATTACAAACGTTTTTTGTGCAGGCTGTGTTTAAAAGTGATTTAAAGGAACACTATAGTCACCTAAATTACTTTAGCTAAATAACGCAGTTTTAGTGTATAGATCATTCCCCTGCAATTTCACTGCACAATTCACTGTCATTTAGGAGTTAAATCACTTTGTTTCTGTTTATGCAGCCCTAGCCACACCTCCCCTGGCTATGATTGACAGAGCCTGCATGAAAACGAAAAAACTGGTTTCACTTTTAAACAGATGTAATTTACCTTAAATAATTGTATCTCAATCTCTAAATTGAACTTTAATCACATACAGGAGGCTCTTGCAGGGTCTAGCAAGCTATTACCATAACAGGGGATAAGAAAATCTTAATTAAACAGAACTTGCAATAAAGAAAGCCTAAATAGGGTTCTCTTTACAGGAAGTGTTTATGGAAGGCTGTGCAAGTCACATGCAGGGAGGTATGACTAGAGAAACTGCTATGTTTACACTGCAGGGTTAATCCAGCCTCTAGTGGCTGCCTCCCTGACAGCCACTAGAGGCCGCCTCTGCGATTTACACTGAGTAAATCGCACTTATCTGATGCTGGATGTCCTCACAGAGTCCAGGGTCAAATAAGTTTCCAAAAGGAAAGCACTGAGTAATGCTTTCCTATGGGCAGGTTTGAATGCGCGCTCTGCTCCTGCTGCACATGCGCATTCGGCTCCATTCGGGAGCTGACATTGGTGGGGGAGGAGACATAACCAGTGCAGAGGGAGCCCGGCACTGGAATAAAGTAAGTGGCTGAAGGGATTTTAACCCCTTTAGTGCCAAGGGAGGGGGGGGGGCTCTATTGCCAGGAAAACAGTTTTTTTTTTCCTGGCACTAGAGGATCCCTTTTAACTCCTTAATGGCAGAGGATTGAGCAGTGAGACTGCAGGGGCATGAGCTACACACAAAAACTGCTTCATTAAGCTAAAGTTGTTTTGATGCCTATAATGTCCCTTTAAAGCACTATAGGAAAAGCAATTCTTGACCTGAAAAGCTAATCTAGTGCTGATAGCCATCCTTCATGTCTGTGTTAGTTACTGTGATTTTCTCTTTGAGGCCTGCTTAACTTTTATTTGTTGGCATGTCTATTACCCAAAGTTAGACAGTTTGTTTCTATTGCATTTTAGAACATAGTTGATAGGAGACTGTAATGAGAAATTATTGATTTAATATTGTGACTCTTTCTGTTCTAGGGAAGGAGCAGCCAGTTATCACTAAAGAGCAGTACATTTGTGCCCTACAGGTAGCGGCAGCTGCAGAGCAATCCTTCCAGAATGGCTCCGCTGTGGATCTACGCAGCGAAGTGGTAGATGTTTCAATCATAAAGACGGAGATTGTGTGAGCCAGTAGCAGTATGTGCAAAGAATTCTTGGTGGTTTCACCTTCGTGTGACCATTAACGTTCTTCGTGTGGTGACCTCCAGTCATTACATCTGCTAAGCAGTGTTAATACAAGCCTACCGTAATAATCAATATCTCCTTTGTTAGAGCAGTATAAACCATTCTTTGCCGCAATTTCTTAGGTTCTTCAGTGGGAATCTAATGATGGTCTTCCTGCCCAGATGTTTTGTTACTGCCCTATTCTAATCTCTGGTGTATTATTGTTCTTTAAACTTGAAACTTTTTGCATAAGTAGTGAAGAAAATTGGGTGGCTACCTTTAGGACATCTAAGGGAAGTAGCAGAATTCACAATTCCTAAAATACACTCTATCCAAGCTTCCACCTCATCTCTATGATTAGCAACACAGGACCAGTGACAAGGAATCAATTTTACATTTTTAATTTAGTTTTGCCAGCTTGCGTTCCTCTCACTGCCTGTACACATTGTATATTAGAAGGAATCGGTCATGTACTGAGCACCATTTGAGAAATCAAATACTCAAACATAGTTTGTTTATTTGGAACAGCTCAATGACAATAATTTACCATGCTGTTCAGACACAAGTTGAATTGTCTCTTACAGAGGTGTATAGTCAATCATTTAAGGGCATTACACCGTATGCACTTAATATACACTTGTATGTTAATGTATTCTCTGAAATATGTTTTAAGAAAAATGAAAGGGAGTGTACCCCTGTCTCCTAAATTCCTTGATAATCCTCCGACAAATCTTTTTGATACTGGAAGTCTGTTAAAATGATTGTTTTTCTACCAATATTTATATGTAAAAATAGGCTGCTTTATGCTATGCATTTCAAAGACCAAAAAAAAAGAAAAACCAAACAAACCCAAATGTTTTATTGTCTATTTGTCTCTGGTTAAAGAGCTGCTAAACTTTAATAATAACTTTCACTACCATGGTCAGAGAAGAAGTTATTTTTAAACTGCACCCAAAATGGCGAAAGGAGACATTATAAGACACGTTCACTGGAGTGTGCACTGCTTTTTATGCAGTATATATTAAGTAAAGTTAAATAATCTAAAATGGAAAGCAATACCAAAGACCAAATACAGTAAAACTCCCCAGAGTTCTAACGGTCCTTTTTAATCACAACCCATGCTGTGGTTTAAAACAATTGTGTTTAAAACAGTGTCCCTGTGCTCATTTGCATGTGAAGCTTTGAATTCTGGCATCGGTGTGGAAATATGATTTATTACGTTTACGTGCCTGAGGAGACTTTCCAAAGTCTAACTTAAGATATGCATATAATGCACGTGTGTGTGTGTGTGTGTGTATGTGTATATATATATATATATATATATATATATATACACACACACACACACACACACACACACACAAAAAACAAGGTCCTGCACTCACTCGTCAGTTGTACTTGCCAAGGTGCTCCTCCAGCCTTTTAACAATACATGCACTCGAAGAAGGGCACTCACTGGTCTTCTTAATTTGCAAACTTTATTCACCAATGTTCAGTAACTTTACAGTATCATCAACGTTTCAGTCCTCATCCTAAACTGACAGGGGAAGTGAATAACATTGGTTATATTGTTACAACGGCACCTGTCATGAGGTGGGATATATTAGGCAGCAAGTGAACAGTCAGTTCTTGAATTTTATGTGTTGGAAGCAGGAAAAATGGGCAAGTGAAAATATCTGGGTAAACTTTGACAAGGGACAAATAGTGATGGCTAGACAGCTAGGTTTAGAGCAACATTAAAGCGGCAAGTCTTGTGGTTTGTTCCAGTATGCAGTGGTTAGTACCTACCAAAACTGGTGCAAGGAAGGACAACCGGTGAACCGGCATCAGCGTCATGGGCTCCCATGGCTCATTGATGCACGTGGGGAGTAAAGGCTAGCTCATCTGGTCCGTCCACTCAGAAGAGCCACTGTAGATCAAATTGCTGAAAATGTTAATGATGGCCATGATAGAAAGGTGTCAGAATACACAGTGCAGTATCGCAGTTTGCTACATATGGGTTGCGTGGCCGCAGACCAGTAATGGGCAGTAAGAGTGCCCATGATGACCCCTGTTTACCTCCTGAAACTACTTCAACGGGAAGGTGAGCATCAGAACTGGACCATGGAGCAATGGAAGAGGTCTGATGAATCACGTTTTATTTTAGATCAGGTGGATACCCAGGTGCGTGTGTGTCCATTTACCTGGGGAAAAGATGGCAGCAGGATGCACTATGAAAGTAGGCAGGCCAGTGAAGGCAGTGTTATGCTCTTGGCAATGTTTTGCTGGGAAACCTTCATTTGTTTGAATGCTTCTTTCACATGTACCACCTAGCTAGAGATTATTGAAGACCACGTATAGCCCTTCATGTCAATGGTGTTCCCTGATGGCAGTGGCCTCTTTCAGCAGTTTAAAGCACCCTGCCAGTCTGCAAAAATTGTTCAGGAATGGTTTGAGGAACATGATAAAGAGTTTGAGGTATTTCCTTGGCTTCCAAATTCCCCAGATCTCAATCTAATTGAGCATCTGTGGGATGTGCTGGAACAAGAAATCTGATCCATGGAAGTCCCACCCCACAACTTGCAGGACTTAAAGGATCTGCTTCTAATGTATTGGTGCTAGATTCCACAGGACTTGTTCAGATATCTTGTGGAGTTCATATCTCGCTGAACTGTTTTGGCAGTGCAGGGGGGACCTACAAAACATTAGACTGGTGTTTTTAATGGTGTGACTGATCAGTGTATATGTATATTTGTGTTTGTGTGTGTGTGTATATGTATATGTAGTGTGTGTATATTATTTTTTTTTGCAGAAACTGTAAAAGCAAAACATTTATAAAACATACCTCTTGCATCATAAAGAGGCTTGAACATGAACAAATGCACTCTACTGCTTAAACATAGTGAGCATAGGAGTGTGTTAATGCATCTTAATTTGGCTCACACTGCTCGCCACCCCCAAATTACGATAAAGTTGAGCCTTTTCACTAGTTCTTATGTATGGATTGATAGTGTAGCTAAGCACGTCTTACTACCACATAATGCACACAACTATGAGCAGGTCAACGAATCTTAAAAAAAAATGTTCTTGGTATTTTTAGTTCAAGGTGTATTCTACAAGTAAATTTTATTAAATAAGCACAAGCAAATTTGAAACTTTAGTGGCACTGTAATAAACATGATCCTGTTTTCATACCATTTCGCTTTACATTTGGGCATGTGCAAATATGTATCATTTTTCGTTTGGTTGTGTTTTTAAAATTTGCATTTTTCTGCAAAGGGATTCATCATATTAGATTCCTAATATTTATCCTCTCATGTAAATAATATTTTTATTCCTTGAAGACAGGATTTGCTATCACATTAATCAGACCAGTGATGGGACTACTGCTGGTGTAAGCAGTTTTTTAACAGGGGTCCTGTTGTGCTCTTAAAGGGCCACGATACCCAATCGGGTCCCTGTTTACTTCCTCCCAACTTCATTTAAAGAGTGCTGCACGGGAGGCAGAGTAGGATATGGCACAGGTAGAAGTGGGGAGAGAGAATAGAGGAGAGCGCTGCTCCAGACCTCACAGTCCCAGCAGCCGCAGTTAGCAGCAGGACCCCAAGCAAGCCAACCTCCTGCGCACAAAAGTTATGTTAACAGGAGGGTGACTGCAAACATGAAAATCATTACATGTCTGTGTGTGTTAATGTGTATCTTTGTAAGTATGCATGTATGCAGCAGTGTATTTGCATGCATTCCTGCAATCAAATACCAACACAATATGCAAACACACCCCTGCAAACATTTCTGGCCCTTACTGACATCCTGAATAATCTGTGTGTACGATACTTTTTTTTTTTTTTTTTTTTTTTGTATGCGAAGCTTTAGACGACATGTTTACTAGTTATTTGCTGCTAACATATACCCTTTCATTGTAGATATTGATACAGAGTTCATCATACTGGGTAACTATAACATTGTTGCATCTTTGGAGTATACATTCTTTTTTCAGTTAAAAGAGTGATCCAGTCTGTCATGGTCCCAATTCTCTTTTAAATAAACGTATCATTTCTAAGGTTAAAAATTTTGAATTTCCAATGTTCCCAACAAAGCCGTGCATAAGCAATGTTGGCAGTAAATGGGATAAGCAAGGGACTAAGTCATTTGCAGAGTTATCCAGTAAAGTGAGAATTGTTGGGAATTCAAGAAGAATTTCGCATTTAAGGCCAAACTTTAAAAACCTCTAGTGCTTCTAGTTCGGCCATAAAATCTACTTTGGCCATAACATTTGAAATTCACTTTGAATTCACAATAATTCTCACTTTACGGACTGTAACCCTATGGAGTTAAGTTGAAGAAAATATTTTCTGTCTGCATACATTAGTAAAATTGTTTGTGCAATGTTTATACTTTACCCATCTTTAGAATTATTGTTAAATTGCAAAAAAAAATTGCAAAGCAAATATATGTTTTTTATTGCTCATCATCTTCTGATATAGGCCACTGACATACTATCAATATGTGAACAAACGTTTTCTTTACACGTGAGAATCTATGATGTATAAATGTAAGGTTTCTCTTATTCAGTATTTTTTGGAACTTTGTTTTTTTTTTTATATACATTAAATAACAGAAGTGCCTTACATTAATAAGAATAGGATTACTTGAGATCAAAAAAGCTGCAAATGTGATGCTCTGTTCTCTATCATGTGTTCTCATTGTGCTTTTTTTTTCCCTTCCCTTTTTTATGCAATGTAAACTTGCTACAAAATATTCAATAATTGTAATAACTATTTTATAAACACTCAAGAGAATAAGGTATGACAACCCGATTGCTAATTAACAATCCATATTGATCCCATTTTTGCACCTCCACAACCACAATGCAAAGAGCTCAATGCCCACAGGACAGGTTGGCATTATTAAGATTACAAAAATGCATCCGCATATGTTAGTGAATAAGTAGTAAGCCCAGTGATGTTAGTTTGTTTTTAAAGAACTTTTACTTTTGACATATGTATGATTATCTTGGTAAGCACAATACATGGGAAATTATATTTTCTTTTAATTACACCTACAGTTTTCAGTGCATGGTATATTTACATTTTTTTTTTTTTTTTTTTAAAGTTGCTCTGTCTTCATCTGGGATCTTTGCATAATTTGCAAAGACCTCAGACGGTGACATCACAGTTTGGGATCCAGTGGCCATGGAGGCAGGGGAAAGTAGGTTATACTTACCTGAACCTGTCCCTTGTGGGCGCTGCCAACCTCTTAGTCTGGCCCTCTTCAGCTCCTGGCTCTTAAGCGGCCAGGAGTCTACATCAGCGCTGTGCAAGAGTACAACATTAAGAAAAAGCTTTTATTTCCCTACAGCCTTCACTGGTGATGGCTGGGGTAAATAGCAAGCTTGGTAACTTTTGTCAAGCAGGAAGGAAAATACTGAGACAAAATAGGACCTACTTTGTATCAGTATATCAGTGTGTCTAGATCCGCTTTGTTTTGACATTTAGGTTAGGGGAAGACCACTTCTAAAAATGTATTTTCTTGTTAGTGCATACATGTTTAAAACTCAATTTTTCTAAAGTTATTAACATTCATTACATTTAATTAATTAATATTTGTTATAAATGCAGAGGGTTTAATTTAATGGCTAATTGTGCACTTAGATTAGCATTAATGCTTATAAGTGTTTATTATGGTTTGATCCATAATTGTGTTATTGAACATATAATTACATATCCTTTGTCGGGTTTATTTAATGAATATTGAGTTGTGGCCACTTTAGAAACCTCTGAGAGTATTTGAGTTGAAGAAAAAATAAACGCAACTTTCCCAAATTGTTTTTTTTTTTATTTTACAACTTGCCTATTCATGTCTAAATGTTGTAAGTTTTTTGACAGCTGGCTATTTAATAAATAATAATTGACTTTTTATGTGGAAAAAAATGCACCTTTGGAGATTTACAGGAAGATAAAAAACTGAATATATTTCCATGTTGCCTTGCAAAAAGCAGATGTAGTGTTAGTTATCCCTGATATAGCACAGTTACCCTCTTCAGTGTTTTTATTTTGTTCCTGCCCCTTGCCTTTATATGCAATATACCGTATATACTCGAGTATAAGCAGAGTTTTTCAGCACATTTTTTGTGCTGAAAAACCGCAACTCGGCTTATACTCGAGTCATAGTCTGTATTATGGCAATTTGCATTGCCATAATACAGACTGGGGGGAGAGGGGTGCTGGCAGAGCTGTACTTACCTTTCCTGCAGCTCCTGTCAGCTCTCTCCTCCTCCGCGCCGTCCGTTCAGCACCTCGGTCAGCTCCCAGTGTAAGTCTCGCGAGAGCCACGGCTCTCGCGAGACTTACACTGGGAGCTGACAGAGGGAGCTGCACAGACCGCGCGGAGGAGGAGGGTGCTGACAGGAGCTGCAGGAAAGGTAAGTACAGCTCTGCCAGCCCCCCTCTCCCCCCCACTGAACTACCAATGCTGGACCACCAGGGAAGGAGCCCCCCTCCCTGCTATGTATCAAGCAGGGAGGGGGGACGAAAAAAATATATAATTAAAAAAATAATAATAATAATAATTAAATAATAATACAAAAAAATAAAATAATAATATAAAAAAATAAAAAAAATAATAATATATTAAATGCCCACCCCCACCAACACATACACAAACACACACTGCATCACACACACTGCATCACACACACTCACACTTCATTCATATACACACACTGCACTCACACACACTGCACTCATACACACACTGCACTCATACACACACTGCACTCATACACACACTGCATTCATACACACATTGCATTCATACACACACTGCACTCATACACACACTGCACTCATACACACTGCATCACACAAACTCACACTTCATTCATATACACACTGCACTCACACAGACTGCACTCACACAGACTGCACTCACACAGACTGCATTCATACACACACTGCACTCACACACACTGCATTCATACACACACTGCACTCATACACACACACACACACTGCATTCATTATATACACACACTGGAAATAAATATCCAATTAATATATACGCACACACACAGCACTCATACACACACACACACACTGCACTCACACTGCACTCATACACACACACACTGCACTCATACACGCACTGCACTCACACACTGCAATCATACACGCACTGCACTCATACGCACTGCACTCATACGCACACACTGCATTCATACGCACACACTGCATTCATTATATACACACACTGTAAATAAATATTCAATTAATATAATTTTTTTAGGATCTAATTTTATTTAGAAATTTACCAGTAGCTGCTGCATTTCCCACCTTAGTCTTATACTCGAGTCAATAAGTTTTCCCAGTTTTTTGGGGTAAAATTAGGGGCCTCGGCTTATATTCGGGTCGGCTTATACTCGAGTATATACGGTATTATCTTGTTCATAAACATCACATATATTGTGTTATTTTCATTTACATGAACAAGCATAGCCTATTGTCTTCTCCTTTAATAGTCTTTATAAGTTGTAGAAAAGCTAAAAAAATAAGATAATGCAATTTTTTTGCTTTTATAGAGTGCAGCCCTCACAGTTGTGTTTTTTTACCGTCGTTCAATTTTAGATTTCTGATGTGGAAGTGAAACTTCTGCAGTATCTACCGTATGTAGCAGAGCGGACGGTCTTTGGGTGCTGGGAGAACCCTTATTTTTGTGAAATGTCTCGAATATTGTTTGGGAGTATTGGCTTTGGTACTTAGTTATTTAACTGTGGTAAACTGCATTATAAACACCAATGCAAAAAATTAATGTTTGAAAGAAAGTGGTCAACCTTGCAAATGTAATACCTTTTATTGATGTTCCAAATTTAAGTTTCATTTAAAGCTCTTGCATTTATTTATGGTTCCATTCCTCTGATTGTTTTGTTAATTTATGTGACATTAATGGTGTAAACACATATAGGAATCCAAAGGCAGCTCATAATTAAACACAAAATATATTTATCCTTGGTGGTGGTTTATCTTCATTGAAATGTACGTGTTACTCCAGATTTGTATGTGTTAGCATAATGTTTGACAAATCTGTTTCTGTGTTTTAACATGTCTTTTACAAGGGGCATTGACGGTTTTTAAAATGTTCCTTCCAGAAACCCATTTGGTCACTTATTATTTTCTTTGCATTCTCAGCAACACATGATTCAGACATTGAAATAGACACCTATCAAAAAGACCTAAATACCAACGTCTGTAAATCCCAAGTAGTACGCTAAAGCAAATAGAAATAAATCAACATTATTTCCATTTTTTACTTATGTTTGTAAAATAATGATTTTTTTTTTTTTTTTTTTAATTACAAAAGAAACTGAAGTAGAATGCTCACTGTGTCTAAAGGGGTGTCCGCTACACCTGGCTGATTATACCAATGTTATTACAAATAACAGCATAGAAATAATATCCTAAAACTGGCCTGCTTACGAAGCTTAAAAAATACTTTTATTAAGCTTGTCATATATCATATTTTACTGTAATACGAGTCACAGTTGCCTTTCTTACTACTTACTACTAATCGTACTACAATTTTAACTATTCTCTTTATGTGTAATTCTAATTTGTTTTTTGAAAATTATGAAATGCATTCAGATACCACACATCTTTTTATGTGTTATATACAAGTTAGTGATGCCCACAAATATAGAAGACTTCTCCACCCAAATTTACATGCCAACAGATTGTAAATAACCGGAGTTAAGAAAAAAATATTGTAAGATAGTTTAGGTTAGGGAAGAACAGAAGCACCCATTGTCTTATGGTAGTCATTTTGTATTTTTAATTGAAATGAACCAATTGACTAGCACAGGTTTAGTGCACCATTGAACAGTGGAGATTAAAAGCAGTTGACTACAAATGGTAAGGCGAACAATATATTTTATTATGTGACACAGAAACAAAAATCGCGATCACAACAAAAAATACAATTCCATTGATATTACACTTTTCAAAAAAAATATGTACAGTCAAGTTTGGAGTATATAAATTAATACTGCCAATGAAAGTATTACATCACCTTGAATTTCAAATGAGTAAAGAAAATAAAATTAGGGCAATTTCCCTAATTGCCACAGCAGTTAAAATGTATCCACCTTCTAAACATCCCAGTTTTTAGCTATGACCCTGTAAGACCCTTACATCCAAGGTGGAGTTACACATAAGGGAACAGGGAAGATATGTGTGTCCCCAGGCTACGAACTTTGGTTATTCAATCAGCAGGTTAGAATTTCATGATATACCTTCTTTAGCACAGATGAGTTAATTAGTGGCTCACTAACGCTCAGTGAGATTCTTGATCACGATGGTAGTACCATCAAACACTTAACTGATTGAGGATCTATAGGATGGGTTTGAAGAAAAATGAGCTAGAGGATCACGGACTGTAATAAGCGTGACATGTTCTACTCTTGCCCCCACAAGGTAGCTATATAATGGCTTTGGTCAGTGTCACCTTGCAGGAAAAGTACATTTATTGATGCACATAGCCCTTCTTCATGTAATAAATCATCACAATTTAGATTTCTGACCTACTATATTTTCTAGATGTGAAAAATCTATTACTCTACATATCATAATGTGCTTTTATTGAAGCCTTCCTACCCAACCAGTGTCAGTGAATTAAAAAAAGTCTAAAGTCCTTTAGAATACATCATCATGTTTTTGTAGATATCCTCTTCCACTACAGCCGACAGCCTGCCTAGGAGTTTCCATTAGCCAGCTCATTGGATCAGAGCATCAGCTGATGGCTTGCAGCAAAGATCTAAGCCCAACAGTGCCAGACTGTAGTGGAGGTGGGTAGCTGACTTCAGGTGAGAAGTTAAAACCATTCTAAAATGTTTTTGACTACTTCCAAGATGGGAACGGGCCACTTACGAGGGTTATGGTGCTTGAAGTGTTCCATTAAACTGTTTTTTACAAGTATCTAGAGATGGTAAACCCCTAAATGTACATTTTCTGGGGTGCAAAATCCCAAAAATTAGGAAATGATGTGGTTAACCTAAAACCCATAAATGCTGTTTTACCCATTAAGAACTACTGATAAGGCAAATAGTTATGATATAGCCCCAAAAGGACCCAGACTAGCCAGTTAACTTTTCTTATTTTGTTAATCAATGAATCAAACCTGTTTTTGTTTGTTGCCGGGGAAGGGGGAGTGGGTTCGGGGGGGGGGATGATTGTTTGAACTGAGCATTTAAATGTTTACGTACAGAAAATACCCTTGCCCTGCAAGGAGTTCTGCCCAAAAATATACATTAAAAAAATTTAAACATTTTTTTAAAAAATGGCAAAAATTATTTATAAGCATTATAAAACAATATACCTGTTTATGCCAAAAAGTATGTGTGTGCAATGAATTTGAGCCATCATGCTACACCAGCACACCCCATAGCACTGAAAGGGTTAAATCATTTTTTTAAATTTTTTTTTAAATGAAATATTAGACCTTTACATTCATACACAAAATAATTTTGAGAGATTATAAGTCTTGACGCAGCAAGGACATCTATTTTCTTGCAAACTGTGCTTTAAACTTAACAACCAAATTTAAGTGGTAGTGAGTGTGAATTTTGAATTTTTAAGCCACGAAAGCTGAATTGAAAACATAGCTAATTTTAAGATTTATTTTTTCTAATTTGGTTATATTGGTCTAAATGTGAATTTGAGAATCACCCTGCAAATCTATAGACAATAGAGTTGCCAGATTATAATTTCACTTGCTAAAAGACAGCCCTGGTATACATAATTAGTTTTTGGGTTTTTTCAGTCATCTGCTCATACAGCAACCCCAATTGATAAAGTGTTTTAAATTTGATGTAACTACTAGAATTGTATCACTATCATATACCGCCCAAGTGTCCCTCTTTTCTAGAAGCCCCATATTGTTGGTGTGTCTGAGTGTATAATAGAGCTACACAGCAATAATGTAACTTTAAACTACACTAAATGTGTAAATAAGATACATTGTTCTTGTTCTAACGTACATTTTAGCTGTATAAATTGTTGATAACTCATCTAATATGTCACAGAACAGCCTTGCCCCTGTGCACGTTTACCTACCAGATAGTAGAAGGTCTCTAGTCTAGACCAAATACAACTGTCAGGATTATGCATTAAAGTGAGGATTGGTGGGCATTTAAATTGAATTTTAACTTAACGGCAAAGATAGCTAAACTGGAAAAAATTATCCAAGTAAGTCATATCTCCTTCAGCTACTTTGCCCTTACATTTGAAACTTATTTTTAATTCACTTGAAATTCTGAACAATTCTCACTTAAGTACATAAACCCTGTGTGAGTCTTAATTTAGAGTGGCTATGGACTGTTCTCACAGTCTGTGGGTTTGGCAAAAAAAGAAGAGTCTGAATGGGGCTAAATATCAACCTGTTGAAATCCCATATCACAATAAAAAGGCCTTACCAAACATATTTATTCAAAATGGCTGTCTTCCTCCGAGAAATGATGTATCCTACTTTGACATGCAGTTTTCTCACCATAAAATTAGCAAAACCTACAGTCTTATTCACTAAAGTGTGAATTGCTGGAAATGCAAAATACATTTAAAATATTCGGTTATAAAACCAAAAATAAATGTTTCAATGTCTGCTTTTTTTTTCTGCTTAGCTATTTAAATTTTGGCTTAAATTTAAAATTCCTATTTTAGGGCATAATCCTTCCTGTGCATGATTTTGCTCAGCCAGCCAGCGTTCATCATCATTTGCAGGAATAAACAGGTTTGCGGAAAGAGGTAAAATAAAATCTTAAAAAGCTGACAACAATACCATTAACGGGTCAAATATACTTTTCTGCAAATATACAAAGAAACAGACTGCTACATTACATGTTATATTTACATTGACAGAAATACATTAAACAATTTCTAGAGTAAAAAAAAAAAAAGATTTTGTTTTGTCCCAAAGTAATGTACACTTTTCTGTAATCTTGTTTAGTTGGTTTTGGTGTAATTAACTATTCTTTAGTTAAACAGAGAATTCAGAGATAAAAAAAAAAATACAGAGTTCTAGCGTTTTTAAATTAAAAAATAACTTCTGCACGTTTACTTATTTGACTGTAGGGGGCAGGCATGTCTTGGTGATATATCCATGTGTTATTTTTTTTTCGCCATGATGACATTGGTTAACATTTAAAGACTTTCTCAGGTTATTCTTATGGATTACAAGTTACGATCTTGAAAATACCGTATAACAATGCAGAGTTGGAAAGCTTGAGGGTAGATGGTCCCCTCCCCCCCCCCCCCCCTCTATGTAAGCCAGTAGTACTGAATCACTACTAAGTCATTCAAGAACATGTGACTTGCCTGGGATTCAAAGTGATTTTTATGTTTTAGGCCAAAATATTCAAATTGGCTAATTCTCCAACTCTGCTTTTTTTTCTACAATTTTTAACTCGCTTTAAATTCCTGACAATTCAGACTTGACCATAAAAAACAAATGACATCAAGTGATAACTGTTTTTCAAGGAGATAATGCGGTCATGGTTGTGACAGTGATGTAATTTTTTTTCACTAGGCCAAGAAGGTCTGGACCAGAAGTGGCTGCCTTTTTTATTTTCTAAAAATGTCAGAGTTCCAGAGACTGGGCCCGCAGAAATGAGGGGAGACAGCTGGAGCAAGTACCGATTCTTGCAGTCCCCCACCAGTGATAAATAGCAATGGATTGATGGATGTGAAAGGAAAACTGGGAGAGGAACGGATGGGTGGGAGGCATAGGAAGAACACGAGACCAATGTATGTGACTGACTGATTAATGAATGAGAAGAGGACAGAGTGGGCAGTAGTGATAAGAGGAACGGGGAGAGGAATATATGGGCGGGTGTTACAAGGGGAAAGGATGGATGGGATTGATAGGACGGGGGGGGGGAGGGAGGGGGGTACAAGCACTGACTTTTCTTAGCAAAGAGAACATGATTAGTGGAGTGCTGTAACTGAGAACTCTGCCTCCTACAGGTGGGAGGAATAGCCTTTTATTTACAGTTAAACACTGTAAAAATTAATGTTTGCATCATAATACAAAACATTTTTAAATAACATTGGATTACAACTCACAACTCCAAAAAGTCACATTCCATTATTAACTATAAATAGAAATGCTCAAATGATTTTTTTTTTTATGTTAACCCATGTTAAAATCAAGAACTGGAATAATACAATAATGTTATTTAACACCATCAGTGGCCAGCAAGGAAGCCTCTCATATACAATTCTAAACCAATTCTAAACATCATATATCTGGATAGGTGACACTTAGCACTCCAAGTGCTGGTGGTCTCTAGATGCGGTCTTCAATCTTGGTCCTCAAGCTGTTAACAGGACATCATGTCCCAGAACCCCTGCCAGCCAACTCTAGGAGCTTTCAGGGATATGTAGTCTAGCAAAAAATGGAGAGCCAATTTTAGAGTTCCCAGCTGTAGCAGTTGTAAAGCCCTGATATTACGCTAGGATTTAGCAGATGCAATGAATGATTTCATAACAGCTTACCTTACAGATAAATAAAACAAATAAACAAATGGGAATAAGGGTGAGGTAAATATATATATACACAATTCCAGTAGGTCACAGACATTAAATGCCTCTATATAACAGTTGTACATGCCCCTAAAACGCAGCTGAATTGAGACCGACCAGACCTATGTTTAACGTATAAAGCACCCTCTGCGGTGCAGTTATATACTCCTTTCTCTTTCATCCACATGTGTATTAAAAACGCACATGAAAGGTGATTTTGAAAATATCATACAAAGAATAAAAAGACACTTAAAATACTTGTTTTTGGCAGTTCATCAGGAAAGAGAATCATTCTTTTCGTCCTATTTTTGCCAGCCAATGGCAGACATCTGGAAATAGATGTGTCTCCCTTATCTGTGTCAATCCATAGGGTCTTCATGATTGACAGGGAATCTCTCAGAGGGGATATCCTTAATTAAAAGAGAACACAACATTCACTTTTTTATGTCAACTGAAGTTTCCAGACATGCCTTCCTTGTCCCAAAACCTTGTTACAAAAACATCTTCATGCAATCGTACGTAGACACTTGTTCTTGTGGTTTCACCCACTAAATTGATCCCCTTAATTAATTTACCATGCCGTTTTAACCGCTCAATGTGCACACTTATTACAACCTTTTTTTTTGGTGGGGTTGGGCCTGGCTCAGTTACCATTACAGTCTCTGTTTTGTTTTGTTTTTCTGTTGAACTTATGAGCTGCACACGGTTCTGCCATTGCTGTGTCTCGCATTATCAAGAAGGTTATATCTTTTGGTCTGCTTCATCACAGGTTGTGAAATTCCTGACTCGTTTAATTTTAGTTGATGTCACTTTCTGCAAACTCTTCCTTTATGGACTGTTTACGCGATTTGCAATCGGGTAAATCAAAACCAAAGTCTGCCCAGTCATCAGCACCACTCCGGTTCGGAATAGTGATGGTATGGCGGACACGGAAATGGACTGCCTCCATAACACGCTGGCGCTGGAGCTCACCGGAGCTGCCTATGGAAATGGTAGAAGCGTTGCTGCTTGACCGGATGAGCTGCTGGGCTCCATAATCGTGGCTCTTGTTCAGCTCTTGAATCCCTCTCCATATTATAGTTTTGTAATGTTCTGGAATCTTCAATGCTCCAAGATCCTAGAAGTAGCAAGTGATATAATTAATGTTTTAAAGCATTAGAAGTTTTCAGATCTTTATAAAACTCACAAATGCTTTGTGTTAATAAGTTATATAATTTGTGTGCAAATAAATAAAAAATAATAATAATAAACCAGTCTAAATCACCATCTGATGTGTCAGTTTGCTTTACCTTGAATGCATAATCTGTTAAACTTCCAATGTATTTTTGCCAAAGTACCAAAAACATCACCAGGCACAATTTTTTAAAATCTAATTTTGGCTTAGATTTTATATTTTTGGATAAGCTTTTCAAATGATTTAATGTTTTAAGCATTTTAAATATTTTTTTCAAAAATATTAACACATCAAAAACTGTGTATGTGTGTGTATATATATATATATATATAATTAAATAAAAATGTTTTTTTGATGTGTTACTTTTTTTTTTTTAAATTATTTAAAGTTAATCCAAAAACATTTAATCATATGAAAAGCTGATCTGAAAATATTCAAGTCAAGGCCTTTGTAAGATAGCATTTTTGTGAAGATTTTCCCAGTAAGCTTATTTTGTTTGATCTCTAGTTATGTGGGTGGGTGCTAAAGGAAAGCAAAATCCCGCACTCTTGCTTAAATGTTCTAGAACTTCTGGGATTTTAGTCTTGAACTGGTGTTTCAGTCCCTCGCTGCTGTTGCCCATGCAGTCCCACAGGAATTCTACTCTGTTCTACAGGGCACTGATGTGCAATTCATTTTAGTAGTAAAAAGGGGGTCATTCAATAATAAAACATTAATTTAAACTTTATTCAGCATATTATTTTTTCAATATTTTTTTTCAAGTGTAACAGGCATGTTACACTTATCAGGTTTTGCCAGAGCCCTACAAAATCCAAAATCTTTACCCCTCATCCCCTATTATGAAAACACTAATCTAAAATATAATGCTGTTTTAATATGTATTTGTAGGCAAGAGATGAACCAAGTGTAGTTTGATACTAAGAGGTATGAAAAGCATTATATAATACAGACAATGGTAAATAGCGGATACGGATCTGAAAACATGTTTTTCTTGAGATTTTTCATTACTTATTAATTATACTCCCGCCCCCCAGCACAAGAATCCTTGTAATTAGCAACACATTGGCCCATGCCACTCAGGTCCTGCTGACATCTTGCTGATGGGAGTCCGCAAGTGGGCTGGCGGGAGTTTAGTTAAAAAGCTTCAATATTTCCTCTAAAGAAGACGTGATATTTCTTACTATTGTTTTTTGTGATTTTTTATTTTTTTTTGTGTGAAATATATAGCAACTGTATTAGAGAAATGTATACTTTAGAAATATGTGAAAGCATGTTGGAATTTGAATTCTCTAATCTCATGAAATATTTCTATACAATTAATCGGGGATAAAAACAAGTGTAGTCACGTACCGGAGGATAGAATCAAAGTGCATTATCTTAAGCAGACCGCATGCATGTTAAAACAAACATACATCTAATGATCACCCATAAAAGCCAGTCACACTGGATGTAAGTAGAGCAATACATTGCGTTAGGTGAAATGCAGTGTAGATTATCCACAGCTTATCATTGGTGCTTCAGATATTTGGGACTACATTTCCCAAGTGTACCCACACATCTAGATCACCAGATGTTGTAGAACTGCAACTCCCATGCAAAGCATCATGGTAGTTATAGTTCTGAAACATCTTGTGATCTACCTTTTGGGCAGCCCACGCTCTAGACTGAACATAATAGAAAATGTAGTTCAATAGTAAACTTTGGAACATGATGGATTTAATCTGTCCTAGTCCTATTTCCTTAACTGGTCTGACATTTTTATTTAAAATATTATTTCACATAACACGGGTCCATTATCTAAATCTCACACACTAATAACAAGCAGAGGAACAAACAAACTAATGTACTCATTTGCAAAAAGACTTCTTAGACTTAAACAAATAACTACTTTTTATGCTTTTTACTAATCAAGTGAATTGCTCATTTCATATTTCAGCAATATATATTCAAAATGTAAGCTGTCATATTATAATACTTGAGATTCTCACCATGAACATTTTATCGACTATTTATCACAGTAGTTCAATTATTTATCTTTGACATTGTTTTATCTTTGCTTGTTTTAAAAAAAATAATAATAATAATTAACTAGGAAAATTTGACATAACATCCACTATTAGGTTGTTTTTTTCTGTACACTGTTCAGGATTTTCACTTTAAATAGCTCACTCCCTACCTCAATAACCAGATAAGATCCACTTGATCCCAACACCTTGAGATAATATTTAACATACTGTGGCTCACTGGTCAGGGGAGCAGTCCAGAAATCACTATAACAGCATGAAACACGTCCTGGCCCTATCCCCATTCTCTCTCTTTAAGTTTGTTTATATTTTTATCAACACTCTTCAACAAAGCGGACATTTTAAAGGGGTACTTCCACTTCAGTGGAAGTTACACCATTGAGCAATACATTAAAAATAGTCTATAACTTATCTTTATCAGAAGATTGCTGTTCATGGAGACAACGCATTTTTACGCCACGTATAAAGTACCTGAAATACTTGAAGGTACCGTGGTGATTAAGACTGTATTCCACACAGCAGAAGATTGACTAAAATTGGACTGAGGTATTTACCGAGGTATACCACCCATGCTGATGGCAAGAGCAAAGTACGAAATTATTTTTCAAATTTCTGTTTCATGTAGGGTATTTAACTGCATCTTACATGTCAAGTCTACTAATTTTCGTTGGATGAAATAAGAATACATCTAAGTTTAAAGAGGCAGTATTGTAAAAAAAATTGTATGCCTGAATAAAAATGTATGTTATAAATCTGAGTTTATTTTTTGAAATATAACATACATTTGAATCTACAACATTTTGAACAAGAAGAACATCAGGAATCCTGAGACTGATGTTACGGATTTTGTCGGACAGTTGAAGTTGTGCGTGATGTTATGGCAATGTGCATTAACATAAAGCAACATTGTACTAACTTCAAATGGCAGACATCGAATTAGAGTCTCATGGAAAATAATTGTCATCTCCAGGCATCAGAGAAGCATAAAACTTTACTGTCCATATTAGAAAATAATCTTGTTTTTTTCCCCCCTTATTATCCCATTAAGGAATATATGGCACTATGTTTCGAACTAGCAAATGTTACATAATAAAACTCTCCAGGTGTCCATATTGCCAACTAATGACCATCAACAGCACTGGATCCAACTAATTAATTTATCCTTATTAATGTTCTTCTGCATTGTATGGATTTTGAGCTTAGTTTGTATACTTTTTACCAATAAAATATGCCACGATTTCTTACTAGCAATTTAATTGCTAATTTTTATATGCTGTGTGGGTGAGCCATCAATACAAAGTTAGGCCCACATGCTAAATATGAAGCAGCTAAAAGAGAGCATTTCACTAATTTATACATAGAACATTCAATATGTGGAATATATTGAGTAATACAATATTTCTCGATTGTGTCAGTTTAATCTTGGTAAATATGGTCCTGTGTACATATTCAATATCAGCATCGCAAGTTATTCCGTTATATCACTCTAAGTCTAGGCAGTGACCTTTTTGGGGGAAATACTACAGCTCCTCTATGTTTCATCTGTGGTTTTGTGAGCATCTTTTTTAAGTGAAAGAGTTAGAGCGTGTTTACATTTGAGTCAAGTTCTTCATTGCTTTTATGGTCTGATCATGTTTCGTGTTAGTTAGAGTCCACCATCACCACCACTAGAAAGCCTGTACCACCACATGCTGAAGCAGAAGCCTAGATAGAGAACAGGAGAGCACCACAAATAGTGGCCCATGGCCAAGGCCTACTGAAACTCTTACATGGAACTTCCAACTAATATATTGCAGCTTTTGCCAATTCATTGGAGTTATAGATCCGGATGTCTACAATTTATTTGGCCACCTATAGGATCTATGGCCAAACTAAAGATACATAATCTAAGCACTGCAGAACTTTTTGAAACACGCTTCCTATGATGTTCAGACATGCTGAAGGCTAGTCAAAGACATGTTTACAAATATCTGTGACTAACCATCACTGATCTAGAGTTAGTCTAAGGTGTGCCCAAAAGGTAGATCCCCAGATGTTGTAAAAGTAAAAGTCCCATGATGCTTTACATGTCTTTAGAATGACAAAGCATCATGAAAGATGTAGTTTCAAAACATATGGGGACCTACCTTTTGGGCACATCGGGTCTAAGAGAACATCTATGAATTGCATGATTCTTCCTAACAATACAAAATGTCAGATGGCCCTCTCTTCTGGGTTTCCTAGGCTATTTGGAGATTGTAATCTTAGTAGTAAGACGCCAATTGCTTAAATTAATTTTTATGTTATCATTGCTGTGTTCAATCCCAGTATCAGTTATTTGATAACAGATTTATTTGTCTATTTGATAACCGATTTATTTGTATGATTCAGTTTGATGTTTTTGATACTCTTTGCTTCACACATAACAAAACAAAAACTATTTTGTCTAAAATTAACCATCGTTACGTAACAAAATAGATAAGAGTACACTTCATAAAAAGATGTTTTATAATGTAGGAAGCATGGACTGTGATCTCTGTTACGATAAAGGTAGCCACATGTGTTCTTGAATGACATTGGTGTCCTCAGATGCCTATATTATCTAATATGTCTGGCATCTAACAATGAATCAAGTGTAGGAATCTGCAGGTCCTGAGTTACAATTTCTAGTATCTTGACTTGTAGTCAGTCATGTGAATTAGGTTCATAATATCTAGAAATCACAAGTTGATACAACAGCTCAGAGACAGGTTTCTCAAACTCTGTTCTCCAATGCTGATCTGTTCAGCATCTCTTAAGGATGGGATCAATGTTTGGCATTCTGGCTAATGAAACTGGCAGTAAAATATGCTAAAAGCCTAAAAAATGTGTACTTGAGTTCTGCCACAGACAACATCTGCTTTGGTGACTGAACAGAACCCTTCTTTCGGATATAATCCTACAGAGAACAGGGATTGAGAAAAAGGATCAGAATTGTTATGGCAATAGGCGATATCTGTTGAAGAGATGGAAAAATAAGATTCATAGGGGATTGCGGTCATGTAAGAGGGACATTGAATATATGATTTTGACTATAATTAAGGTTGTTGTAGAAATATAAATGACAGAAAGAATGAGTGGAGGTTTGATAGGTTATTCTCTCAAGATAATTGTCTAGCTAGAAACAATAATGAATACAATTAAACCAACATTAAATGTATCCACTGTTCCATGGCTTAATAGAGCAAATTATAGAGATGTTTGGATAAAGCCAAGAGAACTACACTTTATACTACAAATACATTATTGTATATCCCTAGCTGTCGTGTGCATGTATGATTAAATCCAGAGATGTGTATGTAAAGATTGATCATTGCAATGCAAGTTCCCCTCCTTTTTGAACAACCTGTCCATACATTGTTTCTTCCTCAAAGCATTTACCTCTATAGTTAGGTTCTGCAGGTGGTAAATATTCTGTAAACCTTGTGATGTGAAATACTCGATGCAGTTTGGACACCCCAATCCTGTTAAAAAACTGCAGAAACAAAAGAATTTGGAAAATAAAGCAGCATTAACTCACAAACACAATGATGACACATTTGGAGTCATTTATACGCCTTCAAGAGGACATGATGATGACTAGAGGGGGAAAATCTTTGGAGATGAGATAAGCTGCTCGTTAATATCATATGTCATTATTTATATATGTCATATCATATGTCATTCAAGTAAGCCCATGTACTTTAAAAAAAATGCCTTTACTTAGTATAAAGATTTTGTAGAAGAACATCGGAAATGGAAAATGACAAGACCTAAGTTGATCCCTCAAATCAGAGATGATAGATACCTTGTTTTGGACATGTAGACAGGGAACTAAGTCTCAGCTAGCTTTTGATGCTTCTTCTAAACCCTGTAAAAGGGTTCTGCTGTTACTGCCTTATTAATTACACAGACAATAAAGGTTCTAAACAAGTGCTAAAATTAGAACATGAAGAATTATGTCTAGGATACATGTCTAACAATGATAAAAGATGAGAGTGCTTTATGGTGCCATTTGTTTGAGGACTATTCCATCTCAGCCTGCTGTAGACTTAAACCACACAGCACAGTGCTCACCCAGGAGAACATTAATGTTCCTAGATCCATAATTATACTTATGATTTTTCTAAATAATGTCTTTGTAAATAAAACACTACTTGGGCTTCTTTTATAATTACGTTTACATGCACTATCCTTGAGCATTTTTTTTTTAATTCAGATACCTTTGCAGCCCTTAAAGAGTGTTTTAGGCCAGATACAAAGCTGATTTCTTTGGAACTAACGTATTCCTCTCTTCTGTAGTGTAGGGAAATTTAGCTTCGCCCCAAACTGCAACTAGTTCTAGCAAACAATGCTGATTGCAACAACCATTGCACATACCTAACCATTTTGTGTTTATGATAATGGACTACCAGGCCTCTGAGACACACCACTCAGTTTCAGACATAGTAAATGGTATTAAAATGCCTGTCTCACCCGTATCACTCCCATAATATGGATTTCCCACCCATTTCTCTGAATTTAATAACGATTTTGAGGTAATTTACTAAACCCGGAATGACCAGTAATTTGCAAATTTCAAGCGGGGAAAAAAAAAATTAGCTGGAAAATAGATGATTTGAAAAATCTTTACAATTTTTTTTTTTTTTTTATTTAAATGACTGAAAATTCATACATCCACTGAGACAAGTATCAGCTATCTCCATAAATCTAAAACACTGGTTCCACAATATTTGGAGGTAGGATCCCTTAACAGTTGTATGGAATTGAATACAGTTGACTGTATGAATGGATGAGTGAGTATTTGGTAATTGCGCATCAATGGCCTAAGAAGGTCTTCAATATCTGAAATAACCCTTTTTAATTACCTGTCTAATGTGTTAGATGTAAGACAGCTCACATTGTGACTTGAGTTCTTATTGAGGGGATATGCAATGTTAATAGTACTACATAAATCACTTAGTGATACATACAGTGGTTATATATAATACATTGGTCTGATTGAAATATATTATTTAACACACAGCTGCCAAACTGTTCTAATCAATGTATAAGCAACAGAGACTTTTAGAGACTCATTTAATCTTATTTTTTTTACCTTCAAAATCAGATCTGGGGCTGTATTTGTAAGGTACACAGAGCAAACACACTGTTTTAGGTACGTGGCATCAATGGTTTTGTAACTGAACTAACTTCTGCCAAATCTAAATAGAATTATGTCAAATTACGGTAGTTAATTCAGGTAGGTAGTTGCAGATAATGTGTCCGAGTTGTGATTCTTTTACAAATAACTACAACAAATCCAATCAAAAGTAGAAAACTGGTCATATCCAAACTGGATTTGTTTAATACTTTCTATCTATAGATTTTAGTATAGATTTTACAAGTAAGTTGTCAATTGCAGGTACCCACTACTGTTAGTAAGAAAACACCTAGCTACCCTGAATACATAACGTGGTATGTAAAAGTGTGCTTAATAAATGTATTTTTAGAATTATTCTTATTTTTGTTTAACTTTACACGTTCTTTGGCAGTCTCATACAGAGGTGATTGGCATAGCTAAAATTGGTCAATCACAGAGCAGCGGGAAGTATCAAATTGGCTACGTAAATCATAGACAAAGCGAACCATTCACTTACTGTCTGATCCCAATAGAAGGTCAGGGAATGGGCTTAGATCATACATAGAATTAGAATCTGATATGAAAAAAAAATCAGCACTAGAATACATAAATACAGTAATATAGTTCCTTAAGGATGGATAGGTAGTTGGAGCCAACATGTCATCATAAGGGACAAATGTCCCATCAGAATATGTCAGTGTTTGACTCTGAATTAAGACAGGATTCCTATTGAGTATTATATTGAGCAAATTCAACTTTCTTTGTACAAACGAGGGAGTGACATTTCAGGACTCAGGGTTTTACAAATTTTTTACATTAACACTTATGTTACTTTTATTTTGTCTAATACAATTAATCTAACCACAAAATAGTCACGGTTTTTCAATCAATCAATGTACAATCAATGTACTAATGATGTTGGTTTTAAATGTGTAGAAGATGCCTATTTATATTTTTGGGGTGTGCTTTCCCACTTTCTAAATTAAAAAAAATATTGCTAGAAGTACAGACAGACAGATAACGTGTATTATTATTAATTGGCAATTCTACAGTCCAACACTAGATGCCAATGGATTTACAAAAACAAATACATAGCAGCATCTCTTTGCTTAACTTATTACTAGCGATTACTTTCTTATTGCCATTAATTACTGTTACACAAATTAAAAAAAAAATGACACATTTATGTACATTGTAAGATTTTGTATGTTTAAAGATATCAAAATTACTTATTTTGGTTTAAGAATAATAAATCAAACTGTTTCTAATCAATGCTACCTACCTTTAACACCTGATCCAGACAATCAAAGTGTATTTGAAAGCTAAATACATAACAGGGTTTTTTACGAACTTGAGAATTCCAAGTGAATTCAAAGTGACTTTTAAATTCAAGGCCAGAGTAGCCTAACTGAAAGCATTGCTTTTTGACATTAATTTGTAATTCTATCTGAATTCACTTTAAATTCTCACCTGGTGAATAACTCTGTCAGTAAGAAACAGAAGTAACCGTAATTAAGTCCTAAATGTAGGAATTAGGATGGGATGTTGATGTGGTTTAAAAGTTAGATGCCATGATACTCCGTTAATGAAAGCCACTGTTTAGGTTAGAGTGATGCAGACGTTCAGAAAACAGAGAAAAAGGAAATATACCTAACGAGACTGGGGTCCGCATTATAGGGTGGGGGTGGAGTGCAGTGCGATCCGGAAACCATAGATTGTGATGAATGACCTCCGTTCATTTCTCCATTGGTTTGCATGTGATGATTGTTGAGCATTCCGGGACCTGGGCATCAAAAATGTAATGAAAAAATGTATATTAGATTTAATTTTGCCACATTTGTCAAGAAACTTGATGAAGCATGATTATACTTTTTATATATCACAGAAACGTTCACAGTGTTTGATACAGTTTTAAAAACAATGTATCACATTTGATTTGCAATAAAAAGCCAAGTTGAAACAAAAAACAAAAACAGCACTGGTAACCCTACCCTCAGAATACATATCAAAGAGGCATAATCACTGGTATCTTGCACAGGTAACACAATGCAAAAATTGAAAGTATTTGTACCTAAGCAGTAGGGATCTCACCCGTGTTCCATGATGTCATATCCTGTCTCCCTCAGATTCTATTTGCAACTCACAAAAAGAGCCCAGCAAAAATGTTTGAATTACCCAGGGAACCAGGGCCGGCTCTACCATAAGGCGACACAGGAGGCCGCCTTAGGGCGCTCCGGCCCAGGGGCGCAAATGTCAGGGTGACCGGCAGGAGAGAAGCACACAGCTCTCCTCTCCTGCCGGTCACTTCCTGTAGCGTGACCGAGCGCCGGCTGCTGCATCCCCACAGACCAGCCTTCCTTACTGCATCATGCCACGGACTGTGTGGAGGGGGCGGGGATATGAACACGTCATATCCCTGCTCCCCGCGTAGCATACAGCCCGGCTGGCTCCTTGCAGGAGCTGGAAATACCGCCCCCTCCGGATCTGCATGGTTGGAGCTGCATGGGAGAGCAGAGAGGAGGGGCTGGGAGAGGAGATCAGCCCATAACTCCCAACTATCTCAGCCAGATCTTCACACTGGATTCCAGGGAAGCCACCCTCCTGCACCCAAAAGGTAGGAAACAGGAGGGTGGCTATAAAAGTATATATGATTAGCATGTGTATGTGTGTGTATCTGTATGTCTGTCAGTGTGTGACTGTGTGTGTATCTGTATGTCTGTCAGTGTGTGACTGTGTGTGTATCTGTATGTCTGTCAGTGTGTATGTGTTTGTATCTGTATGTCAGTGTGTATGTCTGTCACTGTGTCTGTGTGTGTCAGTGTGTGTGTGTGTATGTCTGTGTATCTGTATATATCTGTGTGTCTGTGTATATCAGTGGGTGTGTATGTGTATCGCAGTGTTTGTGGCAATGTTTGTGTAAATGTGCATAAATCTCAGCAGTAAAACGACTACATACAAAGACACCCCTGCATTCAAACGTCAACACAACACACCCCTACATTCACATAAACATACTCTATACTGTATACAAAAACATGCTTACATTCAAATACATAAACGCTGGCCTGAGATGTAAATATGTACATGACTGCATGTGTGACTGCTTGTGTCTTTATGTCTCTCTATGACTATGTCTGTGTCTGTATGTCTCTGTATGACAGTCTGTCTGCATTTATATGACAGTTTACCTGTAAGTGTAGATTGTTTGACTGTGTTTGTATGCATGTGTTTGTTTGATTGTGTGTCTGTATATCTTTGTCACTGTGTGCCTAAATAACGGTCTGTATGCCTGTATGATTGTGTGTTTCTATTTTTGTGTCTTTGTGCATATATGTATTTTTGCCCATTTATCTATGTTTGTGTGGGAGAAAGAGACAGAAAGGGGCTGGGGTAAGAAATAGACTTAGAATGTGGCTGGTGGGGAAGTAAGATATAAACAAGAGGGGTTGTAAGAGACACACTAAAGGGGGTGTAAGAAACAAAAGGGCAAGACATTAAAGAGAGGGGATATGAAGCACTAAAGAGGGTAAGAAATTCAAAAGGGGGCTACGAGACTCAAAGGTGAAGATGCATTTTTTTGTTGGGGGGAGGGGGGGGGAGCAGCAAAATGCATCTTCGCCTGTGTAGCCAAAAATCCTTGCACCGGCCCTGTGTTCACTGGGATCACCATAAACATCTTATGTTAAGTACTTAGAGACTTAAAAATTTGGTTTAAACCATTTTAGTCTTGCTAAGGTTTGTCCAGCCCTAGTCCTCTGTCCTAGTTCCATGAGAACACCAGCCTTTTTTACAAACAGATTAAATAGTAGACTTATGGATCAATTTTTGGCCAAATTTCAATCATTCAAATCTCTGAAGTACCGTACGGTCATACAACTGATCAAACGACTAGCTCAATGTTTGTTTGTTTCGGGATTCAAAGTCCCATCCATAGAACGACAAAAAGAGATGATTGGTGGAGGAAAAAAAAAAAGATATTTGATGGTTAGGGCATCAAGTGAGTAGTGACCAATAGAGAGGGGAAAAGGCAAAGTCGATTGAGGTGTGCCAAATTCAATGGTCAAGTTAGGCCTGTAAATAAAGAGGGCCTACCTGGGAAATAACAAAATAGAGTTAATGGATAAAAAGGGTGGGCTTTGTCCAATGTTTTGGCTGAACCAAATGTTTCCGCAATGAATAGTAATCTTGTTGAAAACAATTAAAGCAAAATACAGTTTTATTAAAGTAGAGTGACCAGATGTCCACAATCAACCTGAAAACTGATTTAAAAAAAAAAAAAAATTTCATAAGTTTTTCATGAGTGTCTCTGGTTTAAGAGATTATCCAGTCAACATATATTTTTCAGAGTGATGTTTACATACCCATTGGACCCAAGTTTGGGCCTGTGTTTGAGTTGTGCTGATTTGGTTGCCCCACCAATTGGTTAACAGATGGTAGCTTGTTAATCCCTCCATGCATCTTATTTATTGGTGAAAGGACAGGACCATAGGATGATTGACTCTGTAAGTGATTCCTGCAGGGGAACAGTAAGAAATGAAAAGTAAGAACACACTCAGATTTTTAGAGTAAAAATTATTTTCATCAATATAATTAGAAGGGTTTTTTTCTGGAGTGCTATTGAGAATAGGGTATTACGACTAGTTTCAGAAAATCTGGATAAGCAAGAGTATTAGAACCTTTTAATTCATGTTTTTCCTTTCCATAAAAAGTACCAAGATATTTTCTCCTTCCAATATAGAGGGGTACATGTGAACTCCAGCAGATAAAAATATTGTGTGGTAGTATTAATCAATAGAGGAGAACTTAGAAGGTCACCATGACAATTTCATTGTTTTGAAGTGGTCATGGAACTTGGAGTGTGTATGTGCAACGTTTTCAAAAATGTGAAAATTCTCCTAGTCAGCTACTTTGGTCTTAAATTTGAAATTCACTTTGATTTCACTTTGAATACCTGACAATTCTCCCTATAGCGAATAACTCTTAAAGACTTTGCATAGACCTGGAGCACTGATCAAATTACCTTGGGATTTAGCATCTTTGTTAAGATGACCGCTGGCATATAAATGGAGTTAAGAGCCATGGTGCACAACGTGTCTTACATCATTTGTAAACATTTCAGCTTTTTGTCTTGATTACTCGGACAGCAATCAGTACGAAAACATCCTTCTGTGATATGGTGCTAATTCCCTCCTCTCCTTCCGTTCCCCTTGTTTTGCCAGTACTTATATTTATTTTTTTATTTTCCTTTTTAACTTTTCCTGGTATTTTTTTCTCTTGATGCAATATCTTTTTTTTTTTTCTTTATGGCATGTCATTATTATTATTTATTTATTTTTAACAATATTCATCAATAATTTTATAAAACCTCACAGTAAATATGGGTGGCCATATTATCATTTCTTATAAACACTGACAGGTACACTCAACGAAGTGATTAGTTAATACTATGAGTTCTATTTATGTGTCCATGTTCTTACGGTCTCTGTAGAAGCTGCTGCTGTTGCTGTCTATATGAATCGACCAACTGCTGAGGGACCAACTCCACAAGTTCCAGGCTTTCCTTTATTTTCATCAAGATTTCAAAGTTCTCACGACCACGGACCTATAAATCATGGAATCATACAACATGAAATCCAGATTACTCTACATAACAGTACAGCAATTTCTGTGATTATATTTGTAAAAGCTGACTGCATCGAAAGTTTAGCAAAATAAATGGATGCAGATGTAAGGGAGGGTGCTTTTTTTTTTACAGGGTGCTTTTCTGTACTTTACATATAAGTTAATGGTGATCATAAGTGGGTCCTGAAATTTCACTCACTCATTTGTACAAAGAAAGTTGAGTTTGCTCAATATAATACTCAATAGGAATCCTGTCTTAATTCAGAGTCAAACCCTGACATATTCTGATGGGACATTTGGCCCTTATGATTACATGTTGGCTCCAACTACCTAGCCATCCTTAAGGAACTATATTACTGTATTTATGTTGCGTCACAGACTACTCATGATCACTTACCGGTAAGTAAAATATCTCCTCCTCACCATGTCTTCTCTTCTTAATGTTGACTCCCAAATTTGGCATCCCTGGTGGGCTCTGTTTGCAGGCCGCTGTAAATGAATAATCTTATTAGTAACCTCAAACTTCTACATTCTAGAATTCTCTTATCATTTCCAGTGAGGTTGACTTGTTGAAACAAGCAAAAATGTGGGAGTTTTAGTGAACTTGTTTGGACTCAAAGAAAACTATTTGCTATAATTTAATGTGCCCATTTTACCAACGCAAAAGACAATACAATTTGTTATTCTGGATGCCGATTGTGCATTAACATTCAGTGTTGGGCAGCCACCAGGTGTAGAGTTGTTGGATTTGAACCCTTAACCAGCTATAAACTGCATTCTGCCTTCCTAGTTTGTGCATCAGTCAAACTGATTGACTAAAAGCAAGTTATCAGGAAAAATATACCTTTATACATCGTAAGATATGTTAATATAAGGTCCTTTGCAAATGTTTAATGGTTTGAACGATTTAAGTCCATTTTTTTTCTTTTTTTAATGTCTTGACATCAGTGAAAAAAACAAATCTTGAGCACAGGTCACCTGACCCAACAGATTGTCTGCATATTCTACAGAATTCTGTCTGTAAAATATACAGGGAACACAGCAGTTGAGACAAAATAATTAGCTAGTAACAACAATCTCAATAATCTAATCCTAATAACAAGTCTATTTGTGCTGTATCGCAGATTTTTTAAAATGTTTTGTTTAAACAATTTGACAAGAAATGGTTTTCTCCCTGGAATCCAGAGACCACATCCTTCACAGCTGCAGTGATAACATAGAATTTACACTTCTGCATTATCAATATAAATGCCTTCCAACATTGACAGCAGGTAAAAAAGGGTCAGGGGGCACAGAGATCTACCTTGATTTATAAGGTTATGGTCCCTTTTTCCTCCTTCCCCTTTTTTGCCCATCATAGACCTTTAATAATTCAAGGAATAATTTTATTTATATACAGCATGTATGTACCGCGAGGCTAACAAGGCATTTGCCATGGACGGCACTTTCCAGGTGGTGGCAAAAACCTCCACCCCCCCCAAATACGTTTTATGGAGGCCCAAGAGCTGGCAGGCTGGCCACCTTTGGGCCCCCCAAGGCAGGCAGACATTTGTGTTCCGGGCAGGTGGAGAGGGAGCATTTTCCCCTAGGCTCTCCCTGCTCAACTCCCTCACGCAACCCGCAGTGATGCCAGGAGCCGGAATATGACGGCACCTGGCATCACTCTGTGGTGAGCGAGGGAGCTGAACAGGGAAATTACAGCTCCCTCGCTGACAGCTTAAAGCGGCTACACTCCTACCTGCACATCTTCCCGCCCAGCAACCCCCACTGGACCCCAGGTAAAAATCCACCCAGCTATCCCAAAAGTAGGGAGCCTGGGTGGATCTTAATTTAAAAAAATAAATAACAATAATTGTGAGTGTTGAGGGAAAATGTGTGTGTTTGTTTGTCAGTGAGTGTGTGTGTTTGTTTGTCAGTGAGTGTGTGTGTTTATCTGTCATGGTGTCTGTCAGTGAGTGTCTGTGTTTATCTGTCATGGTGTCTGTCAGTGAATATCAGTCATTGTCTGAGTGTCTGTCTGTCAGTGAATGTGTGTGTGTATGTCCGAGTGAGTGTCTGTGAGTGAGTGTGTGTGTCTTTAAGTGAATGTGTGTGTAACGGTCAGTGAATGTGTGTGTGTTTGAGTGAATGTGCGTGTGTGCGTCTGTCAGTGCTTGTGTTTGTCTGTCAGTGTGTGTATGCATACACCTGCATACCAATTGACCTATGTTATGTTGATGTGGTGCTGTAATATTTTTCTTGGCTGACTGCTTTTTGGCATTTGGGGTATTGCGATTGACTAAATCATGAAATGTATTGATTCCCTGAGCATTTGGAGAACTTAAGCAACAATACATAGGGTACATTCAGGAAACACTTCAGGACATAAACATTATTGTGTGGACACACATACTGCAATTGTAAATTAACTCCTTGCCTAATATAAGCTTAATCTGTATACATGCACATGCATGTGCCTAATTTAAGCTTAATCTATATAAATGGACATGCATGCGTGTGTGTGTGTGTGTGTGTGTGTGTGTGTGTGTAGATATACAAATATTTATACATTTCTCTCTTGTGTGGCTTATAACAACATCATTGTTTTAAATACCTTTTGGATTGTTCACTTACTGCGTTTATTTGCATTTCCATTTTTTACAGCTGTCTCATTTAAAGCCGCCTGTTCCCGAAAGTGATCTTCATCAGCCTTTCGGTCTCTGCCAGGACAGGCACAGATACGACCTTCAAATGACCTTCTGCCCAATACTTGCCCGCTAGACAGCAATAAAAAAAATCCAAACTATATTTCCTTTAAAATGCATTACACAGTTGGCACCATTGTCAGTCACATAATTGCTCTTTCAAAAAAAAGAACTGTGACTAACTCTGAAGAGCAAACTAAAATATATCAAATGGATGACTTTGAACAAAAATATTAATACATTTTTTACAAGTATATGAGTTTGTTTAGGCAGGGCCTCTTCATCTACTGTTTCCGTATGACAAATATGTTTTGTTAGAATGAAATGTTTGTTTTGTTTACCTATTGTATAGTGCTGCGGAATGCGTAGGCGCTATATAAGTAATTGGTCTGTTCATCCTTACTGTTTTTATTATTAGCATGTACCTCAAAATAAGCCAAACATTGTTTGGTTGGGTAGTCATGATTCTTCCACATGTGAAAATAATGGCAGCTATTAATGTGTCTTAAAGAGCAGTGGTAATGCAACAATGACATGGTGGCAATTTATAGACGAAAGGTTCTAAACCCCGTCTTCAAGGTACCTCCGTGGTTGAATGTTTTGTCAGTATCCCCATTGGAACAGTATTGGAAAATGCCTGAATCCTGGATTGTTAGTTTTCTTTGAGGACTAAGACGACACCATCATAGACAATAATTCCACTTTACATTATGTAGCCATACTGCTAGTAACTGTGCAGACAACATTGTATTTAATGTTAATGATCCAAACTAGTAAGTATTTGTTTTTGGCACAGATTTTAAAGTTATAGCTGTGAAAACATGGGTGTGCACATGTGTGTCCATTAAAACTTGTTGCAACTAACTTATTTTTCTAAGACTTCTCCAGCACGATGCATCGATTACAAATGTATTTTATTATTAACCAGTCTTATCGACCTTACATTTTCCTGATGACAGATCCAATTTAATCCCACTACTTTAAAGAGTACTAAGGTTAGAAGGTTAGAACTGGAAACATACAATATCTATATGTAAAATATTTAAACAAAAAAACAAAAAAAAACCACAAAAAACGATATATACCAAATGGAAATAATGACGCCAACTCACTCTCTTGTCTCTAGTGTAATGATGATCAGAATGGGGCGCCTGTTCATTCCTCCAACACAGCTGCTATTGCACATAAAGTTATATAGGATAGTGGTGAACTCTGTGCCAACCTAAATGGATTAAAAAATAAAAAAAAAATGCAGTGAATATCATGCAAAAACTATTGATTAATACAGAGGGGAAAAAAGGCAAGCAGAACAATAGGGAGGAGAGACTGATAGGAATTGACTATCACAGATCTGAAACTCTATGCAGAAAAACATGGGAACTGTTTAATAAGACTTGCAGGGTTCCTTTTAATAAAGGAGTAGTTATTTTAATTGTATCAGTACTGGCTGGCTTCCAGTCAAGGGGGCAATTCATAAAAATGTTTTGTTAAATTTTTTTTTTTTACAAAGTTCTAGAAGTTAGGCAATCACCATGGGAACCAGTAGACCCAGCAAAACATTTGATTGATGCCTCTTCCCATTTTACATATTTGCACCACTTTACAGAATACGACATTTTGATGAATCTTCCCTTATGAGTGAGTGATATTTTGTGATATATACTTTAAAACAAGTTTAGAACCAACACCTATTACTGAAATAAGCACAAGCAGTGTTTAACGCTATAGCTTGTTAAAATGAAACACATTTGGACACTAGAGGGAGCCACTAGAAAGTTTATATTATTATTGTGGACGTGCTGAAATTTGCAGAGTGGTACTTAAAAGGAAAATGTGAATCTTTAATTTAAAAAGTGAAAACATATATGCTTGGTGAAGGACCTTCTACAAGAATATGGCTCTGTCTTAATCTTTAATATGAAACTGTCCCTCTCTCTTTCCATCTCTTTACTTAGAGAGACAAGGATCATTTTGTACACTAAAGAATTCTAAATACTTAAGGATGGAACATGATCGGGGCATCCAGGTCCCTCTGGTCTATTATTTTATAAGAACTCAAATTCCTATGCAACTTAGTCGATGGGAAAAATATCTGTCAGAAATCTTTGGCCGTCTGAGAATGTGTAGTAAGGAAAGCAATCATAGGTGGGGACTAAACAACAATTTAAAGATTGTAAATAATAACGTTTATTTTTTTTGAGCAAATATAAGTCAATGTTAAAGTATCTGTGGGTAAGTCCTTTCAAGGTATCAACAAAGCCATCAGATGTAATTGAATGGGCACTACAAGCACCAAAACAACTTCAGCTTAATGAAGCAGTTTTGGTGTGTAGATCATGCCCCTGAAGTCTCACTGCTCAAATCTCTGCCATTTAGGAATTAATTCAAATTGTTTATGCAGTCCTAGTCATATCTCCCTGCATGTGACTAACACAGCCTCCCTACACATTTCCTGTAAAGAGAGATCTAATGTTTAAACTTCCTTCATTGCACAGTCTGTTTAATTTAGGATTTATCTAGAGCCTGCAGGAGTTTTCTGTGTGTGGGTAAATAAACAAATAACAGCTGTACCTGTGGCGGTTCATATGGTACCATAACACTTTGTCTCCCAGTAACTGGATCATCCACGTATTGAGATAAATTATTGCCTTCGACACGTATAAGATGGCTTGCTGGTGCTGCCTGGCCTGGAAATTAATACACAACATAAATACAAGATAATGAGGAGGAATTACAGTAAGATGTACATAAACTTACTGCCAAATAAAGTACACATTTTGTTTTTACAATTATATTTCTCTCTTCAGTGATATCAATATACACAAACTGGACAAGGCAGTAGACATTTTCACTTTATATATAATTATTTTTAATACATCCAGGTGACCTAACACAATAAAAATGAATAGTGGTTTCCATTTCATTCTTAAAATGTGTCCCCATGGATCAATAGAACCCCTTTTCAGCTACTCCAGCAGCTTCTAAGTGTTAACACAGAATTTTCTGGTCTTACTCCTTAAACCCCTTTGTGACAGTGGACATACAGTGTACACCCCAAACCCTTCTGTAGTTGATGACAGTGCATGTACAGTGTACTGCTGTTGTCTACATCCTAGGTAGATTGGTTCTCAGGGTGTGATCACCCTGGGAGTCAATCTCAGTGATTATATACCTTAGCTGAAAGCAGTGGCCTAGGCCAGTAAGGTAATGTCATGCATGAAAAAGGGCATTCATTCTCGGGATGAGAATATCATTTTGCCTCTTTATAAATCACTGGTAAGACCACATATTGAATATGCTGTGCAATTTGGGGCACCTGTTCTAAAGAAGGATATTATGGCACTAGAAAAAGTGCAGAGGCGGGCTACAAAATTAATAAAAGGAATAGAACATATCACCTATGAAGAAAGGTTAACAAATGTAAACCTATTTAGTTTACAAAAACATCATATAACATTATACAAATATATTCGGGACTAATACAAACCATTGTGTGGAAATCTATTCACAAACCGGACTTTACATAGGACACGAGGTCATGCGTTTAGAATGGAAGAAATAAGATTTTGTCCAAGGCAAAGGAAAGTTTTTTTTACTGTAAGAACAATAAGGATGTGAAATTCTCTGCCTGAAGAAGAAGTGGTTTTATCAGAGTCCATACAGATTTTCAAATAGCTACTAGATGCATACTTGCAAAAACAAAATATTCAAGGATATAATCTTTCAATGTAGGGTAATAACTGCTTGATCCAAGGATAAATCTGACTGCCATTCTGGGGTCAATAAGGATTTTTTTTCCTAGCTTGTTGCAAAATTGGAAGTGCTTCAAACTGTTTTTTTTTTTGCCTTCTTTTGGATCAACAGCAAAAAACAAATGTGAGGAAGGCTGAACTTGATGGACGCAAGTCTCTTTTCAGCTATGTAACTATGTAACTAAGACAATGTGATCCCTATGATCGGTTTTCACAGAAGTCACTTAGTTTGATATAACAGCGTAGAATTAAAGAGACACTCCACTGTACAAAATAACAAAATAACTTTTTTAAATCACTGTTTAGTAGACATACCCCAAATGAAAACTTGCATGCATTTGATTATGTACTTTTGCAATGGGGATATATTTAAAATTAATTTGCAAAGCCTGCAATTATCTTGTCTGCTGCATTTGCAAGCTCTCCCCTTTTAACCCCACCCAGACGTTCTTTGCGTGTCCAATCACAGACTTCCCAATGAAGCTCAATGAGAAGTCTTTGTAAGTCAGGTGCTTTGGGCAATTGCTGCTTCTTGAGGTCAATTGCATTAAGCTAATGAAACCAGGAAGTAACATTACTTGTTGTCTGATTAAAAGCCAGGGTTTTGTAACCAGGTTCATTTATAAAAGTGTCAATTTCTATTGAGACCTGCACTTTTTGCAAAAAAAAACAAAACATTGCTAAAGTTGTTTACAGTCTGGAGTGACCCTTTAAAGTTATTTTTATCTAGTGTTACAACTAGTTAAGGGTAGGATGAGTTTGGATTAGAAGAAGGATCAGGGACTAGGATTAGTATTAAGGTTTAGAATTAGTATTGAAGGGATACTCTAAGTACCATAGCCACTTTGTTGAAACACTTATGGTGCAAGGAGGATTACACTGTATGTGTAATGTTTCTTCTTGAACCAATGTTTCTTCTTGAACCAATGACAATATTTTTTCATTAATTGCCCATGATTAACGCTACCTCCAACAGCGGCATCAGTCAGCGAAGAGTTTCGGCTGGCTATGCAGAATCTGTGAAAATTTAGCATTCGTCAGCATGCACAGTAGACATGCGTGATTCATTTAGTTCCGAACGTACATTTGTACGAATTTCATGCCATTCGGACATTCAAATGCTTATGAATGTCCGAAGTGCTGAAGTCCCGAAGTTCGGTAGTTCGGAAGTGCCGAAGTGCCGAAGTGATTCGATTTCTGAAAAGTGGCAAAACAAGAGAGAGGGAAGGAAATTATGTGAATGATCACAGGAATCTTGACCAATAAGCTAATTCCTTTGAGCTTGCCTGCTACCATGCTTTGATGTGGCACGTCTTCCAAGCTTGATTCCCCCCATCCCTGGCTGCTCTTGACTTCAGAACATCTAATACTTCTGACTGGTTGATTGGATTATAGCTTCTAAATCATTTGATTGGACACTGCCCAACCTGAACAAGGATATTTGTCAGATATGCAGCTAATGCAAGGTAAGTATGTAAAACTTAAGAAACTTAAGAAAGCCGATTAAAAAAATAACTGCACTTTTTAATATATATATTTTTTTATTATTATTTATGTGCTTCATTAAACCAATATATATATATATATTAACCTAGACTTTTCCTTTAAGGCAAGCATTTGATTAGGTTTAAGGGTAACATTAAGACTAACAGTGTTAGAACCAATGTTTGGAGTTATGATTAGGATTAGAATTCCAGTTAAGGTTAGACTAAGATTTATATTTCCTTCGTTCATTCAGTAAGAAAGAAGCTGGAAGTTAAGTTGAGGTTTAAGTGATGATAAAGTATATTAAAAACTATATATTTCTTTAAATGCACTAGTTCTGTAAAAAATATTGAATACAATATTTGTCTTTATTCTTTTTTTGTGCCATTTTTAATATTTTATTCACACTTAATATTGTGTTTTACATTTAAACAGAGCATCAGAAGAAAGTGTATATGTATATTAAAACATACAGAGTATAAATGGGAGCACTTAATGAAAAGGAGTGATTATGGTGGAACAAACACATAGCAAAAGAAACCTCACACAAGCGCATCCAATTTTGAAAATAAGTTCAACGTCTCAATTGTATAGAATTTCCAGCAGCCAAAGAGAATGTTATTATAGCCAACTTGTGATTCCTAATTAAAGGACCACTATGGGCACCCAGACTAGCTCAATGAAGTGGTCTGGGTGCCATGTCCCCCTAGTTTTAACCCTGCAGCTGAAAACATAGCAGTTTCAGATAAACTGCTATGTTTACATTGCAGGTTTAATCCAGCCTCTAGTGACTGTCTCCCTAACAGCCACTAGAGGCGCTTCCACGATTTACACTGAGTAAATCACACTTATCTGATGCTGAACGTCCTCACCGAGGCCAGAGTCAGATAAGATCCCCATAGGAAACCATTGAGTAATGCTTTTCTATGGGCGGGTTTGAATGCTTGCGTGCCTCTGGCCACACATGCGCATTCAGCTCCACTCGGGAGCTGACATCGGCAAGGGAGGAGAGGTAACCAGTGTCGAGTGAGCCAGGCGCTGGATTAATGTAAGTGGCAGAAGGGGTTTTAACCCCTTCAGCGCCGAGAGAGGGGGGCCGAGAGGGTGGGGGGCTCTCCAAGAGCCTATAGTGCCAGGAAAATGGGCTTGTTTACCTGGCACCATAGGATCCCTTTAAGTATATTTTCTATGTGTATATAAGTGCCAGAAAGCAAGTATAAATTAACTAACACTAGTAATAACAATATATATATCAATATAGAAAATAAACAGGATTTTTAATCTTGTCCACACGGCTCTCACCGTCATTAAAGTCCCGTCCCAGTTCATGGTTAGGACACCGTTTCACCACTTCTGTAACATGTTCTGCTTTCTTATAAACTGGCATTGCCCGAATAACTGTGCCAGGTGGAGGATGGGTGGATACTTTGATCTGAATGGGGCATGTTTTTGCAATCTGGCAGTAGAGCTTCTTCAACAGAGGAGAATACTGAAAAAAGAAATACGAAAATTATTAAAGACAACACTTCATGCACATACAATAAAACTAGCATAGCTTTACCCAAAGTCAAAGTTAAACCCTTTTATCCAGATATCATAGTTCTGAGATAAATAGGTAAATTCTCAGGGTTAAAGGCAGATATAATGGATGAATGAATAGATAAGCTCAGAAGTGCATCATCAGTAGAATCTGTTCAACCCTTCCCAGCAGGATTGACTCAGCCCTTCATCCTTCTAAGGTAGATGCAATGAGTACCATTATATTGGGTAATAGTAACATCCCCTGGATATTATGACAAGGTAACATCCCCAGGACGTACTTAGAAACCAGAGTAATCTGAATGTACCTTTCCTGGTTAAATACTTGGTTGTTTTTATTATTATTATCATCAGGTGTCAGATTGAATGAGTATATTGTCAGGGTAAATGGTCAGAGCCTCGTGGTATTTGGTGATGAGCAGTATATAAATGTGAAGGGGTAGATTAGATTAGCTTTTTTTTTTCATGCAGGCTTTGTGAGTCACAGCAAAGGGAGTTGTGGCTAGGGCTGAACATCATGATCTCATGATGGGTTTAGCTATCAAAGTGACACATAAGGAGTCGGACTGCGCTAGAGGACCAGACTATAAAATCTAACTGAATTAGTTCAAGGTAACAACATTCTAGAATAAGGAATAGGTACCTGGAACTCCAAATGTACTAGGTCTACTCTTGTTATGTAAAATTTGAACAGCGTGCCGTGCTTGCATTCTCCAGTGGCTGAATCACGTTTCTATAGTGCCATGTTTGAGCAATTTAATGCCCCAACCCCAGATATACCTCCTATGTCAGGAGTAGGCAACCTTCATTACTACAAATGTTGAGGACTACATCTCCCACAGCCATAATGCTGTCAAAGCATCAGCGCTCTGTGCGAGGTCTTTCACATGGGAATTAAATCTCTCACTGCAGTAAAATAACTCTTCAAGCCTGCGTGAAGAGTGAAAATGGCTGAATTACAGGAATAAAACACTCACTGGATATTACAAGAAAATAAAAATATATTTAATTTTGACAAAAAGTATATATATATTTTTTTTAATAGGACCGAATGGCTATTATTTTTTATTTATTAACAATTTATGACCCTCATTGTTATGTCTTAACATGTCATTTATATGTCACATGATGCTTAGTATATTTAGAGCTGTGATCCCAAACAAGCCCGTGCTAAGTTTGCAGTATTAATAAACATCAAAGGCTCAAGCTATTCTTTCCTTTATCTAATAGTTTGCTTTATATTTTGAATCATAAAATCTGTCTGGTCTTTTATGGTTTTACTTTGTATTAGTAGTTCAGTATCCTGTAAAAATAAAAAAAAAAATAAAAAAATTATATTTTATATATTTTATATATATTCAGAATTCTGAACTTCTGATACAAATATATATGTGTAAAATTAAAGATTATCCTCAAACAGGTTAGGACAGGCAATAGACCTTAAACATGATCCCAAAAAATTCACCTGGAGCAAAAAAGGCCTTCATGCACCGTTTGGCTCCGCATTGAGATCTGCCGAGACAAGTTTGGAGGAGCTGGATGTCAATGATGGTTTAAAAAGGATAAAAAAAAAATAAAATACAAAGAAGTGTTTTGCTAATTTGGAGGATGGTGAGATATTAGACTATGGAAAGTAGTGCTTCAGCAAGGAAAATGGTTCTAGTTCTGTCATTTTATTTTATGAAACAATTTAAGTGAAAACTGCCATTTTACGCATTTCCTCTTTACTGAACATGATGATGATGATTGGAACATTTTTTATGCAACTTGTGCAGGGTCCCTCTATCAGTATTAATATGCAGTGTAGCAGGATCTGAGTAAGCATGCATTGTAGGATCTTCAATGTCGGTGTCAGAATGTGATGTAGAAATTGTTTCATATATGGTTAATAGGGCAGTCTCTGGACCACTCTCACAATGCAGTGTAGCAGTCTCTGGACCAGTCTTACTTTGCAGTGTATCAATATCAGCATGCAGTGTAGCAGTCTCAGTAGTGGTCTTAGTATCTAGTGTAGGAGTCTGTATATCAGCATGCAGTGCAGCAGTCTCTGTAGCAGTCCAAGTATGCAGTGTAGCAGTCTCTGTATCAGTCTCAGAATGCAGTGCAGCAGTCTCTATATCAGCATGCAGTGTAGCAGACTAGCAGTCTCTTTAGCAACCTCAGTTTGCAGCGTAGAAGTCTCTGTAGCAGTCTCAGAATGCAGTGTAGCAGTCTCTGGACCAGTCTCACAATTCAGTGTAGCAGTCTCAGTAGGGGTCTTAGTATCGAGTGTAGAAGTCTCTATATCAGCATGCAGTGTAGCAGTCTCAGTAGGGGTATTAGTATCGAGTGTAGGTAGCAGTCTCTATATCAGCATGCAGTGTAGCAGTCTCTTTGTCAGTCTCAGTATGCAGTGTAGCAGTGTCAGTATGAAGTGTAGCAGTCTCTATATCAGAATTTAGTGTGTCAGTCTCTGTATCAGTCTCAGTATACGGTGTAGCAGTGTCAGTATGCAGTGTAGTAGTCTCTTTGTCAGTCCAGTTATGAAGTGTAGCAGTGTCAATATGCAGTTACAGTTTGTGTATCAATCTCACTATGCAGTGTATTAGTATTAGCATGCAGTGTAGTAGTGTCAGTATGCATTGTGGCTCTGTACCAGTCTCAGTATGCGGTGCAGCAGTGTCAGAATGCAGTGTAACAGTGTCAGTATGCATTGCATCAGTCTCAGTATGCAGTGTAGCAGTCTCTATATCAGAATGCAGTGTGTCAGTCTCTGTATCAGTCTCAGTATGCAGTGTAGCAGTCTCTTTGTCAATCTCAATATGCAGTGTGTAGCAGTGTCAGTATGCAGTGTAGCAGTGTCAGTATGCAGTGTTGCAGTTTGTGTATCAATCTCACTATGCAGTGTATTAGTATTAGCATGCAGTGTAGTAGTGTCAGTATGCATTGTGGCTCTGTACCAGTCTCAGTATGCGGTGCAGCAGTCTCAGAATGCAGTGTAACAGTGTCAGTATGCTTTGTATCAGTCTCAGTATGCAGTGTAGCAGTCTCTATGTCAATATGCAGTGTGTAGCAGTGTCAGTATGCAGTGTAGCAGTGTCAATATGCAGTGTTGCAGTTTTTGTATGTCTCACTATGTAGTGTATTGGTATTAGCATGCAGTGTAGTAGTGTCAGTCTCAGTATGCAGTGTAGTAGTGTCAGTGTGCAGTGTGGCAGTCTCTGTACCAGTCTCAGTATGCAGTGTAGTAGTGTCAGTGTCAGTATGTAGTGTGGCACTCTCTGTAACAGTGTCAGTATGCAGTGTAGTAGTGTCAGTGTCAGTATGCAGTGTGGCAGTCTCTATGTCAATATGCAGTGTGTAGCAGTGTCAGTATGCAGTGTAGCAGTGTCAATATGCAGTGTTGCAGTTTTTGTATGTCTCACTATGTAGTGTATTAGTATTAGCATGCAGTGTAGTAGTGTCCGTCTCAGTATGCAGTGTAGTAGTGTCAGTGTGCAGTGTGGCAGTCTCTGTACCAGTCTCAGTATGCAGTGTAGTAGTGTCAGTGTCAGTATGCGGTGTGGCAGTCTCTGTACCAGTCTCAGTATGCAGTGTAGTAGTGTCAGTATGTAGTGTGGCAGTCTCTGTACCAGTCTCAGTATGCAGTGTAGTAGTGTCAGTGTCAGTATGCAGTGTAGTAGTGTCAGTATGCAGTGTGGCAGTCTCTGTACCAGTCTCAGTATGCAGTGTAGTAGTGTCAGTGTGCAGTGTAGTAGTGTCAGTATGCAGTGTGGGAGTCTCTGTACCAGTCTCAGTATGCAGTGTAGTAGTGTCAGTGTCAGTATGCGGTGTGGCAGTCTCTGTACCAGTCTCAGTATGCAGTGTAGCAGTCTCAGTATGCAGTGTACCAGTCTCAGTAGTGTCAGTATGCAGTGTAGTAGTGTCAGTATGCAGTGTAGTAGTGTCAGTATGCAGTGTAGTAGTCTCAGTATGCAGTGTAGTAGTGTCAGTATGCAGTGTAGTAGTGTCAGTATGCAGTGTGGCAGTCTCTGTGCCAGTCTCAGTATGCAGTGTAGCAGTCTCAGTATGCAGTGTACCAGTCTCAATATGCAGTGCAGTAGTCTCAGTATGCAGTGTAGCAGTCTCAGTATGCAGTGTACCAGTCTCAGTATGCAGTGTAATAGTCTTTGTACCAGTATCAGCATGCAGTGCAACAGAGTCCATGAATCCGTGTCTGTAGCAACAATGTAGCAGCTTCTGTATCAGACACGGAAAGCTAAAAGTTGCGTAAAATACAATTATCATCTAAAATTAAAAGCCTTGTTGACTTAATTATTTTATATAGATGAATACATAAGAACAATATTAGTTGTATCCATTCACACTGTGTATATTGTCAAGTCCAGTATAAAACAAACCTGGAAGAATGGATTTTCAGGATTTGACATATTCCTGGCCTTTGAAATCCACCCACTTATTGTTTTTACCTCCCAAAAGTGTTGAAGAAATATCAGACTTGGGCAGGAATAATTACTCATTTAAAACAAGTTTTTACATATCCTGATTCGTGTAGCCACATCCATATGGTTTAATTGTCAGATCTCTGAATCCATCCTATGGAATGTAACCTAGATTAATGCTTCAGGAATCTGGGAAATTACAATGCTGGGTACATTGTTACCGTATACACCAGTTACAAAATTTATTGATTTTAGTAATAGGAAAATCATGAAGATAAATTAAAAACATGTATTCATAACCGACAAGGTGGAATTTACAGGTTGCCATTACATTACGCCCCATCTGTACTTTGCAATCCATCCACCTCACAGGTGTGGCATATCAAGATGCTAATTAGACAGCCTGATTATTGCACAGGTGTGCCTTAGGCTGGCCACAATAAAAGGCCACTCTATAATGTGCAGTTTTATCACACAGATGTCACAGATGTCGCAAGTTTTGAGTGAGCGTGCAATTGGCATGCTGACTGCAGGAATGTCCACCAGAGCTGTTGCCCATGAAGTGGATGTTAATTTCTCTACCATAATCCATCTCCAAAGTCGTTTCAGAGAATTTGGCAGTACATCCAACCAGCCTCACAATCGTAGACCAAGTGTAACCACACCAGCCCAGGACCTCCACATCCAGCATCTTCACCTCCAAGATCATCTTAGACCAGCCACCCGGACAGCTGCTGCAACAATCGGTCTGCATAGCAAAGAATTTCTGCACAAACTGTCAGAAACCGTCTCAGGGAAGCTCATCTGCATGCTTGTCTCACTCATCGGGTTCTCGACCTGACTGCAGTTCGGCGTCTCAACCGACTTGAGTGGGCAAATGCTCACATTCAATGGCGTCTGGCACTTTGGAGAGGTGTTCTCTTCAAGCATGAATCCCGGTTTTCACTGTACAGGGCACATTGCAGACAGCGTGTATGGGATTGTGTGAGTGAGAAGTTTGCTGATGTCAACATTGTGGATTGAGACGCCCATGGTGGCGGTGGGGTTATGGTATGGGCAGGTGTATGTTATGGACAATAAACACTGGTGCATTTTTTATTGATGGCATTTTGAATGCACAGAGATACCGTGACGAGATCCTGAGGCCCATTGTTGTGCCAATCATGCACGACCATCACCTCATGTTGCAGCATGATAATGCACGACCCCATGTTGCAAGAACCTGTACACAATTCCTGGAAGCTGAAAACATCCCAGTTCTTGCATGGCCAGCATACTCACTGGACATGTCACCCATTGAGCATGTTTGGGATGCTCTGGATCAGCTTATACGACAGCGTGTTCCAAGTCCTGCCAATGAAAAGGAGTGGACCAACATTCCATAGGCCACAATCAACAACCTGATCAACTATATGCGAAGAAGAAGTGTTGCACTGCGTGAGGCAAATGGTGGTCACATCAGATACTGTCTGGTTTTCGGACCCCCCCGGATCCTCCCAATGCAGTACATAGAAAAAGTCTTAGATCTTTGAGTTCAGCTCATGAAAAAAGGGGGGAAAAACAACAATGTTGCGTTTATAATTTTGTTCAGTGCAGATTCAGCCTGATCAGAATAGGGTTGTTTAGGATGAACTCTCCCATGCCCTAGCTTAATAGCCAAGCCATCAGTCTTCCTCTTCATGTATTTATTCTCAGTCTGTCGGATATTCTGCTGGCATCCTATTTAATAAAGAGACCATTTGATTCTGATTCAATCAGGCTTCATGTTGCCTATGTTGCTTTTCTAACCAGCATCCATACCAATGCAACCCACCACTTACATTTCCATTAGTACAGGACACTGAATAATCAAATATTCGAGGGCTTGAAATTAGCCAGAAACTACAGGAGGAGGTACCGGAGTTCCCAAAGCACGGTCTGGCTGAGAAGGACCATCAGCATACAAGCATAACAGTCTAATTAGGGATAAACCCAACTGTGTGGATATTTGTGTGCATGTGTGTATCTGTACAAACAGCACTATACAAATATACCAGGTCACTGAATTGAAATCAACTTGTTTGAGCAATATATATTGGTTTGAAAACAACGGTATGTAACAAAGAAACATGCACAAAGAAATATTGATACACTAAAAAGTAAAAATACTATGTGTGGTTTATTCACAAAAGCCAAGAATTATAAAGAACTGTCAAAGACAGCTGACCAAAAAAATTGTTGAGTTGGACTATTTTCCACAAATCACCCTATATTTACCCTATATTTGCTTTTGTTGAAAATCCATTACCGAAATTTGTCACGAATCCGTGTTGGTGAATAAACCTTTTTGTGTTAGAATGCAAAAGGGAAGCAAAATAAAGAAACCTTCCTCCTATCATATCTAGGCACAATGGGCAAGCTTATAGCTGCAGCAATTTATGCAAATCTGTTTACACCGAGACAGATATAAGGGGACCTCTTTGCATCATAAACTGTCAATGAGCATATGTAGTGTCAACGATGTTTGTAATGTACCTTTGAGGTCATTGCAAGGCCGCAAATGCTGTCTGAGTTCAATAAATAAGGTTTATCCCATTCAGCATTTTATTTTTGCTGTTCATAAAATATAAGCTTAAGCTGATCCAAAAGAATGAAATTCAAGCCCCTGTGTGAAATAAATATTTTCAAATTATCACAATCTGTTAGAAAAACTTTTCAAATAATGTATCTAGAAAAAAAAATCGACTCTATTCTATTTGTATTAAAGTGGCTCTGTTACCGTCTGGGGTGTTTGAATAATTGGCAAAGATCCACAACGGTGACATCGCCACTGGGGGTCTGGTTGCCATGAGAGAGAACGAGGGCAGAAAAAAGTGGGATTTGCTTACCTGAACCTTTGTCTCAGTACATCTTTTGACTGGGTAGGAATATCAGTGAAATTGGGTATTTCATGAAAATGGGATCTTCAAGAAATACTTATTTTTGATATGGTGGTAAAGAGTCGTTTTAATACTCGCATCCTTTTCCCCTGGTTCATAGGCTGTTCAAGTGATTAATGTTATCTTTTTTATCTTAAACCCCTTAACAACCTTTTTATTTTACGCAGGCCTAATAACGTCATTGTTTGTAAGTATATTCTTTTCTTTCTCAGCTCCATATTTGAATTATTACGTGACCAATTCATTTGATTAGACAGAGTGATTAGGTGCAGGTCTGCCTTAGGCTGGCCACAATAAAAGGCCACTCTAAAACAGACTTGAGTGGGGAAATGCTCACATTCGATGGCATCTGGCCATTTCACATTGGCTCCTTTTCAAGGCTATTCTGAGCTGAAATTTTCCAGTTTAGATTTTCTCCAATATTTTTCCAACATTATTCCCTCTTAATAATGCGAATTAATATTACGTTTTAATATTTGCATTTAAAAAATGTATACTAGTCAAATACTCTCGTTAATAGCCATTTCTACAACCCATTGTTGACTTCTTTGTATGTTCATTCCAAATCATTATTGATATTCCAAGTTTTATAAGAATAATTATTGCCACGGTAATCCATCTTACGTTCTTCTGTGACGAGCAGCTTACATGTAATAAACGGCTAATGAGGGGATAATTGTCTATTAGGTCCCTCAGTGTCATGTTAGCCTGAAGGCTTGTAAAAGAAAAAAAAATACCAAAAGGACAGGAGATAACTATTTACATCAATTAGCTGCTTAAGCCCTTAGGGATAATGGGTTGGGTAACATGCCTGGCACCTCATTGATCTTTAACCCCTTAAGGACCAAACTTCTAGAATAAAAGGGAATCATGACATGTCACACATGTCATGTGTCCTTAAGGGGTTAAAGCCTTTAAAAATTGGATAATTTGACCAGATAGAGTTTTCTTTCCAAGACTTGTTCTACATAAGCATTATTCTTCACCCAAATTGGTTAAAAAAACTACTTCTACCAATAGCAAGACTATTAACCCCTTAAGGACCAAACTTCTGGAATAAAAGGGAATCATGACATGTCACACATGTCATGTGTCCTTAAGGGGTTAATAAAATGCACATTCTAAACTCAGCATCTGAATTATTCCTGAAAATTTAGAATTGGTAATCTAAAGACTTTCTAAACATCATGGGAAATTCCTATGTCAGCCACAGAAGCAGACATAGGCATTTGTAAGCGAATGTAGAATTTTTAGAAAATATTAAAATTTTTAGTCTTGTCCCCTATA